>NC_092709.1:203346920-203685918 GCF_047496885.1 Scyliorhinus torazame
ATGAGGGGGTTGCTGGCAGCAGTCCCGGGTTTGGCCACGTATCAGTTGATCATGGGAGGAGATTTTAACTGTGTCCTGGAGCCGAGGGTGGATAGATCGGGCCCCAGGTCGATGGGCAGGGTACGAATGGCAAGGGAGCTGGGGGGGGGGTTTATGGAGAGGATGGGTATGGTGGATCCATGGCGCTTTCAGAACCCAGGGCGAAGGGTGTAATTCCTTTTTACATGCCCATAAGATGTATTTGAGGATTGATTACTTTGTAGTGAGTCGGGAGATTTTCTATGGGGTGGAGGGGGCAGAGTATGCGGGGATAGTTATCTCGGACCATGCACCCCACTGGCTGGATATTCGGTTCAGTACGGGACGAGAGCAGAGGCCGTGTTGGAGGTTTGACTCGGGGTTGTTGGCGGATGGAGGTTTTTGTGATAAGGTGCGGTTGGCGATTAGGGATTATGTGGAGTTCAATCAGAATGGGGTGGTGTCGGCGGGCATTTTTTGGGAGGCACTGAAGGCAGTGGTCTGGGGAGAAATGATCTCATTTACGGTTCATGCGAATAAGGAAAGGAGGGAGGAACATGACCGTCTAGTGAGCGAGATAGTGGAGGTGGACGGAATATTCGAGAGTGCCCACCGTGGAGGGACTAGCGAGGAGAGGAGGGGGACATGGGGTGGTTTCTGGGCGAACTGGAATTTCCCCACGTGGAGGAAGCAACGAAGCAGGCGTTGGAGGAACCCCTGGGGCTGAGGGAGGTGCTGGATAGTATCAGGGGTATTAAGTCGCGAAGGCACCTGTGCCGGATGGGTACCCGGCAGAATTTTAGAAGGAATTTGCGGCGGACCTGGCACCACATCTATTGGAGACGTTTAATGGAGCACTGGAGAAAGGGAATTGACGGAGACGATGAAGCAGGCAGTAATCACACTGATCCAAGAATAAGGGAAGGATCCGGTGAAATATAAATCGTCTCGACCCATATCACTATTGAACATGGATGTGAAAGTATTGGCTAAGTTGTTGGCGGGGAGGATGGAGGATTGTGTCCCGGTTGTGGTTGCAGAAGATCAAATAGGCTTCGTGAAGGGCAGGCAACTCGTGGGTAATATAAGATGGCTGTTGAATGTGGTGGTGAATCTGTCGAGAGCTCTGGTACCGGAGGTGGTGGTGTCCATGGACGCGGAGAAAGCATTTGATCGGGTGGAGTGGCGGTACTTGTTCGAAGTTTTGAGAAGGTTTGGGTTTGGGCTGAGATTTGTGGCATTGGTGCGGTTGCTGTCTGGCGTGAAGAGCGAGGTTGAGGACTAATGATATGAACGAGAGTGAGGACTAATGATATGAGCTCACGAAGCTTTGACTTACACGGGTACGCGACAGGGGTGGCCATAGAGCCATTGGCGATGGCTCTCGGGGTCGGCATAGTGGCAGGGGATAATGAGGGGACAGTGGGCTAATTTAGGGGGGATGCCATTAACGGTAGCGAGAGATAGGTTTAGGTACTTGGGGATTCAGGTAGCGAGGGAATGGACGGGGCTCCATGAGTGGAACTTAACGAAGCTGGTGGAGGAGGCCAGGGAGGATCTTGAGAGGTGGGATCCACTGCACTTAACGTTGGCGGGGAGGGTCCAAGTGGTGGAAATGAATATTGTGCAGAGGTTCTTGTTTATCTTACAGGCTCTCCCGATCTTTATACCAAAGGCCTTTTTTCGGAAAGTGGACGCAGTCATCTCTGACTTTGTATGGGCAGGGAAGGTGCTGAGGGTGAGGAGGACCCTGCTACAGAGGCCGCAGGGGGGGTTGGCGTTCCCAAACTTGCTTCATTATTATTGGGCGGCGAATGTGGACAAGGTGCAGCGGTGGTGGGAAGGAGAAGGGGTAGAGTGGGTTAGGATGGAGGAGGAATCTTGTAAGGGGTCTAGTTTGAGGGCAGCATTGCCAATGTCTCCGAGTAGGTATTCATGGAGCCCAGTGCTGCAGTCCACGGTAAAGATATGGACTCTGCTGAGGAGGTACTTTCGGGTGGAAGGGATGTTGGTGCTAACGCTGCAGTGCGAGAATCATGGATTTGAGCCTGAGGGGATGGATAGTGTATACAGGAGGTGGAGGGAAATGGGGTTGGTCAAGGTGAGGGATTTGTATTTGGAGGAAGGGTTCGCCAGTCTGGAGGAGCTAAGGGAGAGGGTAGAGCTGCCGAGGGGTAGTGAGTTCAGGTCTCTACAGGTTGGGGACTTTGCACGAAAGGTCTGGAAGGGGCTCCCTAGATTGCCGGGATACACCCTGCTGGAGCGACTACTGCTTCCAGATGTGGAAGGGGAGGGAAGAATTGGGGATATATATAAATGGCTGGGGGAGCAGGGAGGCGAGCGGGTGGTGAAGATCCAGGAAAAATGGGAAGTGGAGTTGGGAATGGAGATCAATTGGGGAGTATGGAGTGAGGCACTGCGAAGGGTAAATGGGACCTCCTCTTGTGCAAGGATGAGCCTGATACAGCTTAAGGTGGTGCACAGAGTGCATATGACTCGGGCGAGAATGACTGGATTCTTTCAGGGGGTAGCAGATGAGTGTGGGCGGGGGCCAGCGAATCATGCGCACATGTTTTGGGGTTGTGAAAAATTGAGAAGATTCTGGGTGGGAGTGTTCGTGATCCTAGCCAGGATAGTGGAGCAGACCCTTTGGTGGCGATATTTGGGGTTTCAGAGAAGCTGGAGCTCCTGGAGAGGAGGAAGGCCGATGTCTTGGCCTTTGCCTCTGATTGCACGGTGACGAATTTTGTTGGGAGTGGCGGTTGGCATAGCCACCGGGGTTAGCAGCATGGTTGGATGACCTGCGTCTCAAAAATATGGGCGGGGATGAGCTAGCCGCACGTTTCGGCGGCTCCAGCTCCGACGGAACTTCGGGCTCTTTTAAGAGCCCCAACGGGGACTTTGCCGGCCGAAAAACCCGGTGTGAGGTGCGTGGGAAGGGAGTCCCCCCCGAACGACGGAGGGAAAAACCGGCGGCGGCTGCTGCAGCCCGAAGAATCTTCAACCACCAGGGCAGAGGGAGTGGAGAACAAAATGGCGGCGGAGAAATCGCAGGCGACATGGGGGCCTGAGCAGGACGAGGTTGTGAGACGGTGCGTGGATCTGCTGAAGAAGGAGGTAATGACCCCGATGTTACAGGCAATTGAGGGGCTTAAGGAGACTTTAAAGACCCAGGAGACTGAGCTTCGCGTGGTGGAGCAGAAGGTGTCAGGTATTGAGGATGAGGTCCTGGGCCTGGCGGTTAAGACTCAGACGCACGAGGCACTTCATAAAAAGTGTGCTGACAGGATTGAGGCCCTTGAAAATGGAGCGCGAAGGAAGAACCTCAGGATACTAGGTCTCCCGGAGGGTGTGGAAGGAGCGGACTGTGGAGCGTACGCAAGTAAGATGCTGAGCTCACTGATGGGTGCTGAGGCCCCTGCGGGCCCCATGGAGGTGGAGTGGGCAAATCGGATCCCGGCGAGAAGACCAAAAGCGGGAGAACCACCGAGGGCGATAATCGTGCAATTCTACCGCCTTAAGGACAGAGCCGAGGTACTGAGATGGGCTAAAAAGGTGCGGAGTAGCAGATGGGAGAATGCTGTGGTAAGGATCTACCAGGATTGGAGTGCGGAGGTAGCGAGAAGGAGGGCGAGCTTCAACCGAGCCAAAGAGGTTTTGCACAAAAGGAAGGCGAAGTTTGGGATGCTGCAGCCGGCAAGACGATGGGTCACGCATCAGGAAAGACGCTATTATTTCGAGACGGCGGAGGAAGCATGGTCCTTCATCAATGAAGAGAAACTGGACCGGAACTGAGGGACTGATGCTGCAGGGAACTGTTATTGTTGTTATTGTTATTGTTTTTGTTAATGTGATGGTGAAAGTTAATCGAGAAGTAAACAGGGAAGGGGGGGACACTGGGGAAATGTGGGCGCCGGTGAGGGGGGAAAGGCGGGACATAGTCGGAGAATGGGGAAGGAGAGGGGGAGGGGAAAGGGAGCTGCGCCATAAGAGGCGGGTCAGGTAAAGGGATGTTCCCGCGCCAGAAAGAATAAGGCGGGAAAGCAGGCGCAAGGCGGATGGGAGTTCCCTCACACCGGGGGGGTCGAGGAGCGAGCAGGAGTAGCCAGGGTCAGTTGAAGTCAGCTGACTTACGGAAGTGATATGGGGGGAACAATCAAGCTAGATAGGGATCTAGCGGGGGGGGGGACGACGACTGGGTTGCTGCTGCGGAAATCCAAAAGGAAATGGCTAAAGAGTGGGTGGTCGGGGGCGGAATGCGACGCTGGGGGAGCGAGCGGGAGCGCGGAGGCGGGATATGGGACTGGCCTAGAGAAGGTAATGGCTAGTCGACACGGGAGGGGGGCAGGTAGCCCCCCAGTGAGGCTGATCACGTGGAACGTGAGAGGCCTGAATGGACCGATTTTAAAAAGGGCCCGAGCGCTCGCGCATTTGAAAGGACTAAGGGCAGACGTGGTTATGCTCCAAGAGACGCACCTAAAGATGGCGGACCAAGTTAGGCTAAGGAAAGGATGGGTGGGACAGGTGTTCCACTCAGGACTGGACGCAAAGAACAGAGGGGTGGCCATTTTGGGGGGGAAACGGGTAGCATTTGAAGCAAAGAACATCGTAGCAGATAGTGGAGGTAGATATGTAATGGTGAGTGGTAGGCTGGAGGGAATGGAGGTCGTGTTGGTTAATGTGTATGCCCCAAATTGGGACGATGCGGGGTTCATGAGATGGATGCTGGGGCGTATTCCGGACCTGGAGGCAGGAAATTTGATTTTAGGAGGGGACTTCAATACGGTGCTGGACCCGGGGCTAGATAGATCCAGCTCAAGGACTGGAAGAAGGCCGGCAGCGGCCAAGGTACTTAAGGGGTTTATGGACCAAATGGGGGGAGTGGATCCATGGCGATTTCTTCGACCCAGGGCTAGGGAGTATTCCTTCTTCTCCCACGTCCATAAAGTGTACTCCCGGATAGATTTTTTTGTTCTGGGAAGGTCGTTGATCTCAAGGGTGGAAGAAGCTGAGTATTCAGCCATAGCGGTTTCGGACCATGCCCCACATTGGGTGGACCTGGAAGTAGGAGAGGACAGGGAGCAGAGAACACTCTGGCGATTAGATGTGGGACTGATGGCGGATGAGGGAGTGTGTGCAAGAGTGAGGGGGTGTATTGAGAGATACCTGGCGGTCAATGACGACGGCGAGGTCCCTGTGGGAGTGGTCTGGGAAGCACTAAAAGCGGTGGTCAGAGGAGAGCTGATTTCTATTGGGGCCCACAAAAGGAAAACAGAGGCCAAGGAAAGGGATAGATTACTGGGGGAGATTTTAAGGGTGGACAGGGAATTTGCAGAGACCCCGGAGGAGGAGCTGTACAGGGAGAGGAGACGATTCCAGACCGAGTTTGACCTTCTGACCACCAGAAAGGCGGAGGTACTGTGGAGGAAGGCACAGGGGAGGAGGTATGAATATGGGGAAAAGGCTAGTTGCCTGTTGGCGCACCAACTGCGAAAGAGGGCAGCAGCGAGGGAGATAGGAGGAATTAGGGATGAAAGGGGAGACACTGTGCGAAGGGCAGGAAAGATAAATGAGGTGTTTAAGACCTTTTATGAGGAACTGTATAGTTCTCAGCCCCCAGAGGGAGAGGAGGGGATGCGGCAGTTCCTGGACCAATTGAGGTTCCCGAAAGTGGAGGAGCAGGCGGTGGCAGGCCTGGGGGCGCCGATTGAGGTGGACGAGGTTATTAAGGGACTGGGAAGCATGCAAGCAGGGAAGGCCCCGGGGCCAGACGGGTTCCCGGTGGAATTCTACAGAAAATATGTGGACTTGTTGGCCCCGTTGTTGGCGAGGACGTTCAATGAGACCAGGGAAGGGGGGACTCTACCCCCGACGATGTCGGAGGTGACGATATCGCTAATTTTGAAGAGGGACAAAGATCCGTTGCAGTGTGGGTCCTATAGACCTATTTCACGATTGAACGTGGACGTCAAGTTGCTGGCAAAGGTACTGGCATCGAGGATAGAGGACTGTGTCCCGGGGGTGGTGCACGAAGACCAGACAGGGTTCGTAAAAGGGAGACAATTGAATGTTAACGTGCTATTAGGGGTGATAATGATGACTATTAGGGGTGATAATGATGCCCTCAGTGGAGGGGGAGGCAGAGATAGTGGCGGCAATGGACGCAGAGAAGGCATTTGGTAGGGTGGAGTGGGAGTATTTATGGGAAGTGTTAAGGAGGTTTGGGTTTGGGAACGGGTTTATTCGCTAGGTCAGACTACATTATGGGGCACTAACGGCAAGCGTAGTTACAGGTCGACATAGATCGGAGTATTTCCGATTATATAGGGGAACAAGACAGGGATGCCCGCTGTCTCCATTGTTGTTTGCATTGGCAATTGAACCTCTGATCATGGCGTTGAGAGACTCCAGGAACTGGAGAGGGGTGACTAGAGGGGGAGAAGAACACCGAGTCTCGTTATACGCGGATGACCTATTGTCATACGTGTCGGACCCAGCGGGGGGGATGATAGAGGTTATGCGAATTTTTAGGCGGTTCGGGGAATTTTCGGGGTATAGGTTAAACATGGGGAAGAGTGAATTATATGTGATACATCCAGGGGACCAGAGTAGAGAGATAGAAGGCTTACCGCTAAGGAAAGTGGAAAGAAACTTCCGATACTTGGGGATTCAGATCGCTAGGAGCTGGGGAACCTTGCACAGACATAATCTGACACGGCTGGTAGAACAAATGGAGGAGGACTTCAAGAGGTGGGACATGCAGCCTTTATCGCTGGCGGGCAGGGTGCAAGCAATTAAGATGATGGTCCTCCCGAGGTCCTTGTATTTCAATGTCTCCCTATTTTAATCACCAGGACCTTTTTTAATAAAATAGATAGGAGCATTACGAGCTTTGTGTGGGCAGGGAAAGTTCCGAGAGTAAGGAGGGGGTTCCTTCAGCGCAGTAGGGACAGAGGAGGACTGGCACTACCGAACTTGGGAGATTATTATTGGGCCGCCAATGTGGCAATGATACGTAGATGGATGATGGAGGGTGAGGGAGCGGCGTGGAAAAGGCTGGAGAGAAGATCCTGTAAAGGGACGAGTCTAGAGGCGCTGGTGACGGCACCGCTACCGCTCTCACCTAAAAAGTACACCACGAACCCGGTGGTGGCGGCAACACTGAACATATGGGGACAGTGGAGGCGACAGAGAGTGGTGCGGGGAGCCCTGGTGGGGTCCCCTATCAGGAACAACCATAGGTTCGCCCCAGGAAGAATGGATGGAGGATTTCAGAGCTGGTACCAGTTGGGAATTAGGAAGGTGGGAGATTTATTCATAGATGGGACTTTTGCGAGCTTGGGAGCACTGGAGGAAAAGTATAAGTTACCCCGGGGGAATTTCTTGAGATATATGCAGGTGAGGGCGTTTACTAGACAACAGGTGAGGGAATTTCCGCGGCTCCCGACACAGGGGATACAGGACAGGGTGCTTTCAGGGGTGTGGGTCGGAGAGGGCAAGGTGTCAGAGATTTACAGAGAGATGAGGGAAGAGGGGGAGGAGTCGGTGGGCGAACTAAAAGGAAAGTGGGAAGAAGAACTAGGGGAGGAGATAGAGGAGGGTATGTGGGCTGATGCCCTAAGCAGGGTAAATTCCTCTTCCTCATGCGCCAGGCTTAGCCTGATTCAATTTAAGGTGCTACATAGAGCACACATAACGGGGGCAAGATTGAGCAGGTTTTTTGGAGTGGAGAACAGATGTGGGAGGTGTGGTGGGAGCCCGGCAAACCACGCACCTATGTTTTGGGCGTGCCCGGCACTGGTAGGATATTGGAAGGGAGTGACGGGAGTGATCTCGCAGGTGGTGAATGCCCGGGTCAAACCAAGCTGGGGGTTAGCTCTATTTGGAGTTGCGGAAGAGCCGGGAGTGCAGGAGGCGAAAAAGGCCGTTGTCGTGGCCTTTGCGTCCCTCGTAGCCCGGCGCAGGATCCTACTCATGTGGAAGGAGGCGAAACCCCCTGGACTGGAGGCCTGGGTAAATGATATGGCGGGGTTTATTAAACTGGAGCAGATAAAGTTTACCCTGAGAGGATCGGCTCAAGGGTTCACCAGGCGGTGGCAGCCATTTCTCGACTACCTAGGGGAACGTTAGAGGGAAGACAGATGACCAGCAGCAGCAACCCAGGGGGGAGGGGGGGGGAGGAGGTTTAGTTGAGTATAGGTCAATAGAGTATGAGGTTTTGTTACTTGTGTATTATTATTATTATTGTTAAAAAGTTAAAATTTTCTGTTTTGTTATTGTTATCGTTTCGTTTGTTTTGTAAACGGGAAAAATGTTGCTCAGGGAAAAAAAATTTCAATAAAATATATTTTTAAAAAAAATATGGGCAAGTTAGCCAGCCTAAATCCCATCATGCATTGTGGCCACTGCTTGTAGCTGGAGTTTACATGATTATCACTGCTATGTCCTAAAATACAAGTTTAATGATTACTAATGATTACCCAGTAACCCAGTACACTTTCTACAATTAATCTCCATCCTTAATAAACTAACTCCAGTGGTATCCTCACTATTCAGTTTTAAGAGGTTTCATCACTGCACACCCCCTTCACAAACTGTACTCTTAGATTTTTCAATTCATCAAAATGTAACTTGGCACATTCATGGAAGAACATGAACCCATGGACAGAAACCTCTAGATTTTTGCACAAACTCTCAAAGTTTCTGTCTGTTTCAATAGAAGAAATAACAGTGAGCATTGAACTACCTTAGCAAAATCTGGGTCATTTCCTTTTAAAGATGCACCTTCCACAAATGCACAGTCGGCCTTAATAAATCATATGCGGAAGTCTAGAATGGGCGTTGAATTCACAACTTTTGGATTCAATTGAGAATGGTATTTACTGAGATAAGCTGGGTATGTTCTTTCAAGAAAACGGGCAAGACAGTTCAAAAATCTGACACAACCGAGGAGTAATTTTGTACCAGAAGTGTTATATTTTGGAAGCAGTTACCCATGTATGCTATTTTCATGTTTGAAAAGATTGTTTCTCTTTCTACCTGCTTTTGTTTGTTTAGTTTAAAGACTCTGCTCTTTCATGTGAAATATGTCTAATTAATGTTTTTATTCTCATTAGTGCCGATGCACCTGCTCCAATTTCTATCGTAGAAGAAACTCGGGGTAATGGGGTGATGCGAACGGTAAGTTTTCCATTGAGAATAGAACAGTATAAATGAGGTGCAGGAACAATTATGTATCACTGGAGGAAGAAAGGATTAAGGCATGTGGCAGTTCGGTGGGGTGTTCTGTTCATGTACAAAATAAAGATAGATTGGTGGGATGAAAGACCCTTTCCTGCCCTTGATTTCCTGCAATAAATTATGTAGTCACAAAACAAGAGAAACCAGGGTTGTTCATCTGTTTCAGGCCATTGCTATTTCTGCTGAAGGATATTTCAATGGGAATCTCTTCTCTTCGTTCTTCTGACCCTCATTCAGTTCCTACCAGTATAACATGACTGATTTAATGTCATGTTTTCTGGATTTTTTGGCCATATTTCCATGGGCAACATAAGTGGTTTTTTTTTCATTCATGTGTGGAATGTGGGCATCACTGGCTTGGCCAACATTTATTGCCCATTCCTACTTTCCCTTCAGAAGGTGGTGGTGATCTGCTGCCTTGAACCACTGTGGGTACACCCACAGTGCTATTAGGGAAGGAATTTCACAATTCTGACCCTGTGACAGAGATGGAAAGCAGCGATATATTTCCAAGTCAGGATGGTGAGTGACTTGGAGGGGAATCTCCAGGTGGTGGGGTTCCCAGGTATCTGCTGCTCTCGTCCTTCTGGATGGTAGTGGTTGTGGGTTTGGAAGGTGCTGTCTAAGGAACCTTGGTGAGTTACTGCAGTGCATATTGTAGATGGTACACACGGCTGCCACTGTTCTTCGGTGGTGGAGGGTTTGAATGTTTGTGGAAGGGGAGCAATTAAGTGGACTGCTTTGTCCTGGATAGTGTCAAGCTTCTTGAGTGTTGTTGGAGCTGCACTCATCCAGGCAAGTGGAGACTAGTCTATCATATTCATGACTCGCGTCTTGTAGATGTTGGACAGGCTTTTGGCGGGGGTCGAGTTACTCGTTGCAGGATTCCTCGCCTTAGACCTGGTATTGTAGCCACAGTATGACTAGTCCAGTTCAGTTTTTGATTAATTGTAACCCCCAAGATGTTGATAATGGGCGATTCATTGATGGCAATGCCATTGAATGTCATGGGGTAATGGTTAGATCCTCTCTTGTTGGTGCTGGTCATTGCCTGGCACTTGTGTGGCACGAATGCTACTTGCCACTTGTCAGCCTAAGGTTGAATATTGTCCAGGTCTAGCAGCGAACATTCTCATTTATGATCTTATGATGGAAGAAGGTCATTACTGAAGCAACTTCGGGGCAGCACGGTAGCATTGTGGATAGCACAATTGCTTCACAGCTCCAGGGTCCCAAGTTCGATTCCGGCTTGGGTCACTGTGCGGAGTCTGCACATCCTCCCCGTGTGTGCGTGGGTTTCCTCCAGGTGCTCCGGTTTCCTCCCACAGTCCAAAGATGTGCAGGTTAGGTGGATTGGCCATGATAAATTGCCCTTTGTATCCAAAATTGCCCTTCGTATTGAGTGGGGTTACTGGGTTATGGGGATCGGGTGGAGGTGTTGACCTTGGGTAGGGTGCCCTCTCCAAGAGACGGTGCAGTCTCGATGGGCTGAATGGCCTCCTTCTGCACTGTAAATTCTATGTCTATGTTAAACTGAAGATGGTTGGGCCTAGGCCACTACCCTGAGTAACCCCTGCAATGATGTACTGGAGCTGAGATGATTTACCACCAACCCCCGGCCATCTTCCTTTGTGCCAGGTAAGACTCCAACCAGCGGAGAGTTTCCCTCCTGATTCCCATTTACTCCAGTTTTGCTAGGGCTCCAGATGTGCTGGGCTTCTCCATCTGAGGATGGGAATATTTTGTGAAGCCTCCTCGTCCAGTGAGTTTTTTTTTTTCTTTTTAAAAAAATGTTGAGTACCCAATTCATTTCTTCCAATTAAGGGGCAATTTTGCATGGCCAATCCACCTAGCCTGCACATCGTTGGCTTGTGTGGGTGAAACCCTCGCAAACACGGGAGAATGTGCAAACACCACACTGACAGTGACCCAGAGCCGTGATTGAACCTGAGACCTCGGCTCCGTGAGCCAGCAGCGCTAACCCACTACGCCACCGTGCTGCCCTTCCAGTGAGTTGTTTAATTGTCCATCACCATTCACGGTTGGATGTGGCAGGACTGCAGAGCTTAGATCTGATGTGTTCATTGTGGAATTGCTTGCAAGTAGTCCTGAGTTAATTTAAAATTTGTTTTTAATGTTACGGCTGATGTTAAGAGTTAAATTAACAGGGAAACAATGATGGGACAATGCACTGAATTGCAGTGTGTCTGAACTGGCATCTTGGAGACAAATGAAGAATAATTTGGCTGCCCAACCATTCACATTTGCTTCTGTGACCATCCTATTCCTTGGACCTCATCAGGGGTGGTTGCCCTGTTCGGATGGTGGATTTTGACAGGAGGCTAGTTGATTTTCCGATTGTCAACAAGGGCATGAGGGATGAGGTTGGCGGCAGGACAGCATGGAATAGTCAAGACAGCATTTAACCATATATGATATCACAGAGCCCTGATAAAACTGAAGTCAATGGGAATTGGGGGAAATTGCGCTGGTTGGAGTCATACCTGGCACAAAGGAAGATGGTTGTGATTGGAGGTAAATCATCTCCGTCCCAGTCTCGGATCATCACTGCAGAAGTTCCTCGGGGGAGTAAAAAGGCCCGACCATCTTCAGCTGCTTCATCAATGACCGTCCACTATGAGGTCAGAAGTGGGGATGTTCGCTGGTGACTGCTCAGATATTTAGCACCACTCGACAACTCCGATACAGTCCTTATCCAAATGGAGCAAGACCTGGACAATATCCAAGCTTGGGCTGACAAGTAACATTTGCACCACGCAATTACCATGTCCAGCGAGGGGATTTAACCATCACCCCAGAACATTCAAAGGCATTATTGTTGCTGAATCCCCCACTAGCAACATCCTTGGGGGGAGGGTTACCATTGACCAAGAACTGAACTGGACTAGCCCTATATAGACCATGGCTGCAAGAGCAGGTCAGAGACTAGGAACCCTGCGATGGGTAACTCGCCTCCGGACTCCCCAAAGCCGCCACCATCCAGGAAGCACTAATTGGGAATGTAATGGAGTACGCTCAATATGCCTGGATGAATGTGGGTCCAACGATGCTGAAGAAACTTAACACCATCCAGAACAAAGCAGCCCTCTTCCAGTTCAATCTCTCAACCAACCGTGAACTATGGCAGCAGGGCAACAGGTACCTTGGAACCACAACCCCCCCCCCCCAACATTCAATGGAAACCAGCTCCCAACAGTGCATGATGAACAAACCCCAACAATTGTCGAAGCCCCCCCCCCCCCCCCCCCCCCCCCCCAACCCAACTCAAATTTCACCTTCTCCAAGGTCAAAACCTCCTGCAGGACCCCCCGCCACGCTGAGGCACAGGGTGGAGAGGCTGACCTTCATCCCAGCAGGACCCGCCTACGAGCGATTGAGACATCTGCCCCTGCACTCGCCTGCAACTGAGCTGGTTTCTCACCCCGAATATGGCTTCTAGGGGACTGGGCTCCACATCCACATGCAAGATCTCTGAGATTGTACTGAACACTGTCCTCCAAAACCTTTCCAGCTTCAGGCAGGAACAAAACATATGAACATGGTTTGCGGGGCCCCTCCCACATCGCTCACAGACTTCCTCCTCGAACAGACGGCTCATCCTTGATTTTGTGATGTACACCCTATAAACCTACCTTCAGCTGTATCAGCCCCAACCTTGCACACTTGGTCGAGGCATTTACCCTCCGCAGCACCTCCTACCTCAGCGCCACACCCAGCTCCTCCACCCCACTTCACCTTGAATCCCCCTCCATAGATACCCTATCCTCCAGGATCCTTCCGTAGATTGCCGAAAAAAAAACCTCTGTTGACAGCATCGCCTCCAGCAACGAGGACACTATCGTAAAGGTCGGGAAAACATTTCTTGCAAAGTCCTGAATCTACATGTACCTAAACCCTTCCTTTTGCGGCAACCCATACGCCTAAAATTACCTCCCAACTCCTCCAGGCTCGCGACTCACACACGCAGCAAACCCCCCCCCCCCCCCCTGGATGAATGAGGTGATCAGCGTGTCCACCCCCTGATGATGAACTTAGTGAAAAGAGCAGTAGTCATTGAGATCAAAACATTTAATTTTAACTGCTTGCATCCGGCCCGCCACTGACAAAGGGAGATTGTCCCACCTTGACAAATCGGCCTTCTCTCCCTCTCTCTTGCACCCTCCCCCCAACTATCCCAAGCTCCTTTAGCGCAATGGCCAGGTGCTCTATAGCCATTTCAACAACCTCATCACGTGCAAGAACAATTGCCTTCCATTCACGAGCCCATCTGATCCTCCCCAATCGCCTTCGGGAGACATCCTTCCAATCTTGACGCCAAGCACCATTGCCAATATCTTGGCATCTAGATTCAACAGAGATATGGACCGATACGACACACACACTCCACCGGACCCTTATCCTTATTAACAACAAAGAAATAGAAGCTTTCCCATCGTTTGCGGCAAGACACTCCTACCTATGACATCCTCAAACATTCCTGCCATCATCAACGCCAGCTTGTCCTTAAATTTCTTATAAAATTCAACTGGTTTCCCTGCACACCTCCCAAGTAACTCACCATCCTGACTTGGAAATATATCACAATTCCTGAAATCCTGGAGCTCCCACCCTGACACTACTGTGGATATACCTACACCACCTACAGCGGTTCAATAATGCACTGCTTTACATTGGTTTGTGGTCCAGCAATACACAGCCACTAAAATTCTTGTTTTCAAATCCCTCCATTTCCTCATTCTTCTCCATCTATCTCTGTAACCTCCTACAGCCTTTCAAGATTTCTGCCCATCTCTATTTCTGGCCTCTTGCACTTCTCTCATTTGAAAAAAAACTCCTCCACTATGGGCACTATGTCCTCAGCTTCCTATCCCTGAGCTTTGTAACTTCCCTCTTCTCTACCCCTTTCTTTTTGAGGTGCTCCTTAAAAGTTAACTCTTTGACTAAGCCTCTGTCACAATATCCCCTTATGTGTCTAGATGCCAGATTTTGTTAACATTCGTATGGAACATCAGACATTTACTACTTCAAGGCATTACATGAATGCCAGTTGTGTGATTTTTTTTCTCTCTTTCTTCTGCAGACCATCATAGTCTCTCCAAAATACTTTGAAAAATTGGGTGAAGATTTATGATATTTGACACTCTCGCCTTGTACGAGTTAGTTTGAGACATTTGAGGCTCATTCATGTAGAATTCTTGTAGCTGTAGTGCGAGGCAATGTTCATAATGTGGGCTGAATGTCATCCCAAGATTCTTAAAAGGTGAAAGACAATGGATGATCACTCCAGTAATCGTCCAAGTCCGATATTGGATAGAGAAAACAGCCTTTGACCCACCGACCAACAGCAGTCGTGGCTTTTTCCACCCTCGGCACAACATCGAGGGCTGAAGGGCCTGTTCTGTGCTGTACTGTTCTATGTTCTATATCATTATTCAATGTAGTCTCATGGATTCTTTTAAACCACATGAGGCAGAGCCTCCATTTAACATGGTATCTGAAAAACAACATATCTAACAAGGTAGCACCCCTGCAGCACTACATTTTAATTGAAAAATACAGATGCATAGGTTTCGTATCAGATCACTGGCAGAACGGCCTCTGATTCACCAGCCCCGCCATGACCTCGGGCCTTCAGTAATCACGGTGCCATATTTAAAGGCCGTCCCTTCACAAAGCAAGCACTCGCTAAGGTAGGCTTTTTCAAACTGGAGGTCACGACCCTTGTGTCGTGGGCAGGTTTAAATGCGTTGCTGCGCACCCTGAAATTAGCGTAAGTATCCCAATTGAGGGGTGCTACAGTGGTTATCACTGCTCTCTCACAGCTCCAGGGACCCAGGTTCAATACCGGCCTCGGATAACTGTCTGTGTGGAGTTTGCACTTTCTCCTCGTGTCTGCGTTGGTTTCCCCCCCACAGTCCAAAGATGTGCAGGTAAGGTAGATTGGCCATGCTAAATTGCCCCTTAGTGTCCAAAAGATTAGGTTGGGTTACGAGGATCGGATGGAGGCTTGGGCTTAAGTTGGGTGCTCTTTCCAAGGGCCGATGCAGACTCGATGGGCCAAATGGCGTCCTTCTGCACTGTGAATTCTATGAACTGCTGGGTAAAGATCAGCAGGATGGGGAACAGAGTAAGTGCCACGAAAATGGCTTTTGTGAGCAGAGATATGAGAGAATGCATGGCCCAGGAGTGAAGCAGAGTTGACTGGCCAGTTGACGGACATCCCAACAGCAAGCCAGATGGTTAACTGTTATTTGAAACAATCACACGGACAAGATTGAAGCCGAGTTCAGGGAAACCTGATCATCACCAATCAATCTGAATCTTTACTGAACCAAAGTCTTTCAATAAACTAACCTTAAATTGAGTAGCTTTTCAGAATCACCGCCCAAGAGACTCGATCCCCACATCTGTAGAGGCTCACACAGACCCCCACTCTGCATGCCCTCCACATATACACACTCTCGGTCCTCTCATTGGAAAGATCTTTTGGGAAGCCAGACGTCAGGGGAGAGTTTACTCAACCAATGTGTTGAGGGACAATAGGGTTTGGAGAATAGTCTTTCTTTCTGGATCTGGGTGTCGATCCTCACCCACATAAAACTCACTGTATTTAGCAGATTAAACCTGGCACAGAACCATCACAGTCAGACCCTTTCACAACAGCTATTGAAGGAAAATCCTCGTAACTTTATGGAAATTGCTGCCTTTGCCTGCGCCCCATCCCCAAAATATCTTGCATTGTAAGTGAAAAAATTCTTTATCAATCCTAAAAGCAGCCTTCTTGAGTTTAAACCTGTATCCTTTTCTTACTCTCACACTTCCGTTTACAGTAATGTTCTGGATACATCTTTCCCAACTATTTATCAGCATTCATCAGCTTGTCATGCAAGATTCTTAGATTAAGGGCTATTAAGCCTAAATTTCTATTGATGTGGGGCTGGTTTAGCACAGGGCTAAAGAGCTGGCTTTTAAAGCAGACCAAGGCAGGCCAGCAGCACGGTTCAATTCCCGTACCAGCCTCCCCGAACAGGCGCCAGAATGTGGGGACTAGGGGCATTTCACAGTAACTTCATTGAAGCCTACTTGTGACAATAAGCAATTTTCATTTTCATTTTTTTCATTAGAAGAGGAGGAGTTGCGGGTGAGGGAGGCCATTTGGAGGTATGTGGAGAGAAATTATACAGGGTGAGGTTTCAGCAGCTACTGTATGGGAGGTGTTGAAGGCAGTGGTGAGAGAGGAGTTTGTTTCAATGTGGGCACACAGGGAGAAAGCGGAGCGGGTGGAGATGGATAGGTTAGTGAAGGAGATTCTCCAGGTGGTGCTCGGAGGGCCCGGAGGCGGGGCTGTTGCAGGAGCAGCAGAGGCTGCAGATGGTGTTTGGGTTGCTATCTGCAGGGAAGACTGGGCAGTTGAGAAATGCGAAATGGGCGGTGTACGAATATGGGGAGAAGGCTAGTAGGATGCTAGCACACCAGCTAAGGAAAGGGGAGGCAGCGAAGGAGATTGGGGAAGTGAAGGACAGAGGGGGGAATACGATCTTGGACCCGGTGGGGGGGCGGACAGGGTGTTGAGGGACTTTTATTGCAGGCTATTTGAATGGAACCCTCAGCCGGGGTGGAGGGGATGAGGTGGTTTTTGGAGGGACAGGAGTTTCCGAAGGTGGAAGAAGAGCTGGTGGAGGGTCTAGGGGCCCCAATTGGACTGGTGGAAGTGGTGCAGGGGCTGGAGGCGATGTAGTCGGGCAAAGACCTGGGGCCAGATGGGAACGCAGTGGAGTTCTGTAAAATTATTTTCAGGAGTGCTTGGCCCCTGCTGGTAAGGGCGTTTAATGAGGCTAGGGAGCAAGGGGTGCTCCCTCCGACAATGTCACAGGTCTCGATTTCTCTCATCCTGAAGCGGGATAAGGAACCGGAACAATGTGGGTCGTACAGACCAATCTCCCTGTTAAATGTAGATGCCAAGATTTTGGCCTCGAGAATAGAGGATTGTGTGCCAGGAGTGATGGGGGAGGACCAGGTGGGATTCATGAAGCGGAGGCATTTAGCGGCGAACATTAGAAGACTGTTAAATGTGATTATGATGCCCTCCAAGGGAAGGGAGGTGGAGTTGGTGGTCGCCATGGATGCGGAGAAGGTCTTTGATCGGGTGGAGTGGGAGTATTTGTGGGAGGTCCTGGGCCGGTATGGGTTTGGGCAGGGTTTTGTGGACTGGGTCAGGTTGCTGTACCAGGCACCAGTGGCGAGCGTGCGGACGAACCGAGTTAGCAGGGATCATTTTGGGATGCACGGGGGGGAGACGAGGCAGGGTTGCCCAATTCTCCCACTGCTTTTTGCCTTGGCTAAATAGCCATTGGCGATGGTGTTCAGAGCGTTGAGGGACTGGCAGTGGATAGTACGGGGGGGGTTTGGAGCACAGGGTCTCTTTATACGTGGACGACCTGCTTTTGTATATTTCTGACCTGCTTTTTTGGGGGGGGGGGGATTGGAGGGATTATGGGGATTCTAGAGGAATTTGGACGGTTTTCGGGATGCAAATTGAACATTGGCAAGAGCGAGGTCTGTCTGATTCAAGCAAGGGGACAAGAGAGGAGATTGGGGAGAAGGGGGACTGGTCCCACTGAATTTCAGAAACTACTACTGGGCGGCAAACGTGGTAACGGTTAGGCAGTGGGGGTGGGGTCTGTGTGGGAGCTGGTGGAGGTGGCATATTTAGGGGCACTGGTAACGACATCTCTGCAGTTCTCGCCGGCTCGGTACTTCACAAGCCCGGTGATAGTAGCTGCCTTGAGAGTGTGGGGACAGTGACGGAAGCATATGGGAGCGGAGGGGGCGTTGACATGGCCACCTATCTGTGGCAACCACCAGTTTGCAATGGGGGGTGAGGGGAAGCTGGATGGGGGGTTTCGATGGTGGCAACGCGCTGGGATTGAGTGGTTTGGGGACCTGTTTATCGACGGCAGCTTTCTGTGCTTGGAAAGTTTGGAGGAGGAGTTGGAATGGGTTCCGCTACCTGAAGGAGAGGGACTTTGTGCGGAGACAGTTTTCGACCTTTCCGCACCTTCTTCCCAGGGGATACAGGACAAGGTAGTGTCGAAAACGGGAGTGGAGGAGGGAAAAGTCTCAGAAATTTATAAAGAGCTCATGGAATGGGAGGGGGCCCCGATAGGGGAGGTGAAGCGAATGTGGGAACAAGAATTGGTCAGGGAGGCGGGGTTGTGGGAAGATGCCCTGAATAGAGTCAACACTTCCTCGTCGTGCCCCAGGCTTAGTCTGATACAATTTAAGGTGGTCAGTAGAGCACATATGACTGTGGTTCGTATGAGCAGGTTCTCTGAAGGGGTGGAGGATAGGTATGGGTGGTGTGCGGGAGGGCCCACAAATCATGTCCACATGTTTTGGGCATGTGCGAGACTTAGGGAATTTTGGCAAGAATTTGCCGATATCGTGTCAAAGGTATTGAAGGTATGGGTGGTTTCGAGTCCAGAGGTGGCGGTTTTGGTGTCAGAAGACCCGGGAGTCCAGGAGGTGAAAGACGCTGATGTTTTTGCTTTTGCCTCCTTGGTAGTTCAGAGACCGATCTTATTGGCATGGAGGGACTCGGAACCCCCAAAATCGGCGGTATGGGCTAGTGACATGGCTGGGTTTCTCGGGCTTGAAAAGATCAAGTTCGCCCTGAGGGGATCGATGCTAGGATTCGCCTGGAGGTGGCAGCCGTTTATCTTTTGGGAAAATTAAGCTGTCAGCAGTAATGAGGGAGGCATGGGGTGCTGGTTGAGGTGGGAAATAGTTGGTGGGGAAGGGGGATTGGGGAATTGTGTATGTAAGCCATGTTGGTTGGTTAGGTGTTATTTGCTTTGTTGTTTTTTTCCTCTTGAAAATTGTTCAAATTATATATGCCTTAATAAAATATTTTTTTTAAAAGGCAAATGGTATGTTGGCCTTCATAACAAGAAGATTAGAGTACAGGAGTAGGGATGTCTTGCTGCAGTTATACAGGTGAGGTCACACCTGAAATACTGTTGTGCAGTTTTGTTCTTATCTGAGGGAGTGTAGCAAAGGTTTACCAGACTGATTCCTGGGATGGATTGAGTCGGTTAGGCTTGTATTCACTGGAGTTCAGAAGAATGAAGGGAGATCTAGAAATCTACAAAGTTCTAACAGGACTAGAGAGGGTAGATGCAATAAGGATGGTGCGGGATGTCCAGAACCGGGGTAGACCAGTAAGGACAGAGTTGAGGAGAAGTTTCTTCACCCAGAGAGGTTTTGGCCTGTGGAAGTTGTTACCACAGGAAGTAATTGAAGGCACAAAACATTGTATGTTTTCAAGAAGCAGTTAGATATAGCAGTAGGGGTGAAGGGGATCAAAGGATATGGGGAAAGGCGGGATCAGGCTATTGAGTTGGATGATTAGCCATGATCCTAGTGAATGGCAGGCACGCTTTAAAGTCTGAATGGTCTGCTCCTGTTTTCTATGTTTCTATGTCAGGCAACCTTCTCATCTGGCATGGGAGGCACCCAGATTATACCCTCCACCTGTCGTCATACAAGGCAAGCTAGCTTATAACAAGGGGGAGAGGTCCCAGACCATCAGTGGAATGTTAGAACTGAAGGTCCTGACCAATTTTGAGAATGAAGCAGTCCAACTGGTTGGCAAAGATGTAGACCATTCCTGTGTTGACTGTGAGGTCGCAGAGATGAAACAAGTGAGAATCTGACACTACAACAACCTTATAGAGAGTGATGTCCTCTGCCGTGCACCAATGATTTTTCCTTCCTTTCGTAAGCCGTCCATGAGCCAAGCCCTCGACTCAAGGCCTGAAGATGCTTCCAAAGATGAATCTGGCAATACTAATTGAAGACCCGCCACAGCACTCGCCTGCGCAGAGACACACAGTGGTGGGACCTAGTTTTAGAGTAACCTTCAGGTCACAATCTGGTGATCACAGAGCATTGTCTGATCCACAGCAAACCGAGGCAGGGATATCACAAGATGCTGGCATTCGGAGGGGAGCTGGAGACCAGGAATCTGCTGAGGCCGAGTCAGATGACAAGCCTCTGGATGCAATTCTACCTGTTGCTGGAGCTGAAAAGACAAGTTCAGGAACATCAGGCAGGGATGCCTGCTGCACTCCTCAGATTTCAGGGCATGATGATGGAGTCCGCCTGCCTTCAGTCCCAGGTAATCGTGCCAGCGTGTTGTTGCATCGAGGTCAACACTGGTAAGATGGCAGCTGCAATGGAGACTTTGGTCCAGGACATCGGTGCTGCACTGGGCTCCACCCCATCACTGAAGCACAAGCTGGCAGCTATCAGTGTCAACGCAATAGGGCTGTGGGGCATCTCAATCTCACTCCAACTACCCATTCGCAAGGAGTCAGCCAGGAAGACTTGGGAACCAATAGGGAGAAGGACTAGCAGCTCTACACCCCGGGGCCATCCATCCAGAGGACTTTGGGATTTTCCTGTAACCCCACCACCTCCAGTTCCATATGCTGGAGAGGGTGCTACTGCCGCACAGCAGGACTCCAAAAGCAGCCCTGGGCCTCCAGGTCTCGGCCCTCCAGAAGGCAACGGCCAAGATCGGCACAGGGTGCAGACTGCCTCCACTTCTACTGTGGATGTTTGGAATGCACCAAGACTGTGCAGCAGAGCTAGGAAAGTCAAGAAAATGAGGCATGATGGTATTCTTGCTGGACTAGTAATCCAGAGACCTAGGAGAATGATCTGGGGGCCAGGGTTTCAATCCCACCATGACAGGTGGTGGAATTTAAGCTCAATAAAATATCTGGAAATAAAAGTCTAATGATGACCATGAAACTATTGTCAATTGTTGTAAAAACCCATCTGGTTCACTAATGTCCTTTAGGGAAGAAAATCTGCCCTCCTTACCTGGTCTGGCCTACATGTGACTCCAGACCCACAGCAGTGTGGTAATGCCCTGTGAAATGGCCTAGCAAGCCACTTGGTTGTAACCACTACGAAAACACAAAGAGTAATGAAACCGAACAGACCACCCGGCATCGACCCAGGCACCGGAAATGACAACGCCAAACCCAGTCCTGTCGACCCTGCAAAGTCCTCCTTACTAACATCTGATGGCTTGTGCCTAAATTGGGAGACCTGTCGCACAGGCTAGTCCAGCAACAGGCTGGCGTTGTCATACTCACAGAATCATACCCCCCAGACACCACGATCACCATTCCTGGGTATGTCCTACATCACTGGTAAGACACACCCGGTAGAGGCAGAGGTATAAAGTCGGGAAGGAAGTCCTCAACAGTGAATCTGGACTCCATGAAGTCTCATGGCTTCAGGTTAAACATGGGCAGGGAAACTGATAACCCACGTACCAGACACCATCAGCTGATGAATCCGTCCTCCTCCATGTTGAACACCACTTGGAGAAGCATTGAGGGTGGCAAGGGTACAGAATATGCTCTGGGTGGGGGACTTCATCACCAAGAGTGGCTCGTTAATACCACCACAGGCAGAGCTGGCTGGGTCTTAAAGGACGTGCTGCTGGACTGGGACTGCAGCAGGTGGTGAGGGAACCAACAAGAGAATAGCAAAATTGACCTCATCCTCACCAACCTGCCTGCTGCAGACGCATCTATCCATGACCGTATCGGTGGAAGTGACCTGCGTGCAGGTCTTGGAGACACAGTCCCGTCCACACACTGAGGATACCCTCCAATGTGTTGTGTGGCACTACCACCATGCTAAATGGGATAGACTTTGAACAGAGCTAGCAACTCAAAGACTGGGGATCCATGAGGTGCTGTGGGCCATAAGCAGCAGAATTGTATTCAACCACAATCTGCAATCTCATGGCCTGGCATATCCCCCATTACTTACCATTACCACCAAGCCAGGAATTAACTCTGGTTCAATGAATGAGTGCAGGAGGGCATGCCAGGAGCAATATCAGGCATGCCAAAAAATGAGGTTACAATCTGGTGAAGATACGTGTGTGCCAAGCAGCAAGTAATAGACAGAGCTAAGTAATTACACAATGAACACATCAGATCTAAGCTCTGCAGCCCTGCCACATCCAGCTGTGAGTGGTGGTGGACAATTAAATAACTCACTGGAGGAGGAAACTCCACAAATATCCCCATCTGTGATGGAGGAGTCCAGCACATATATGCCAAAGATAAGGTTGAGGCATTCGCAACAGTCTTCAGCCAGAAGTGTCGTGTGGATGATCCATCTCCGCCTCCTCCAGAGGTTCCCAGCATCACAGATGCCAGTCTTCAGCCAATATGACTCACTCCACGTGATATCAAGAAATGGCTGAAGGCACTGGATACTGCAAATGCTATGGGTCCTGACAATATCCCGGTAATAGTACTGAAGACTTGTGCTCCAGAACTTGCCGCACCCCTAGCCAAGCTGTTTCAGTACAGCTACAACACTGCCAACTACCCAGCAATGTGTAAAATTGCCCAAGTGTGTCCTGTACACAAGAAACAGGACAAATCCAACCCAGCCAATTACTGCCCTATCCCGTCTACTCTCCATTGTCAGCAAAGTGATGGAAGGAGTCATAAACAGTGCTCCAAGCGACCCTTACTCAGCAATAACCTGCTCACGGACGCTCAGGTTGGGTTCCGCCAGGGTCACTCCGCTCCTGTCCTCATTACAGCCTTGGTTCAAACTTGAACAACAGAGCTGAATGCCAGAGGTGAGGTGAGAGCAATTGCCCTTGACATCAAGGCAGCATTTGACTGAGTATGGCATAAAGGAGCCCTAGCTAAACTGAGTCAATGGGAATCAGGAGGAGAAAGCTCAACTGGTGGGAGTCAAACCGGACACCAAGGAAGATGGTTGTGCTGGTTGGAGGTCAATCATCACTGCAGGGCATTCCTCAGGGTAGTGTCCGAGGCCAAACAGTCTTCAGCTGCTTCAGCAATGACCCCCCCCCCTTTCCAACATCAGGTCACAAGTGGGGATGTTCACAGATGACTGCACAATGTTCAGCACCATTTGTGATTCCTCCTATAATGGAGCAGTCCATGTCCAAATGCAGCAAGACCTGGACAATATCCAGGCTTGGGTTGACAAGTGCCAGGCAATAACCATCTCCTACAAGAGAGGATCTAACCACCGCCCTTGACGTTCAATGACATTACTGTCGCTGAATCCCCCCCACAATCAAATTTTGGGGGTTACATTGAGCAGGACCAGGAACAGGACGACCCATACTAATAGTGTGGTTACCAGGGTACGCCAAAAATGAGGAATCCCACTGTAAGTAACTCTGCTCTGACCCCTCCTGAGTGCAGCTCCAACAACACTCTAGAAGCTCGACATCATCCAGGACAAAGAGCCCGCTTGATTTCTTCCACTTCCACAAACATTCAAACCCTCCACCACCAACTAACAGTGGTAGCTGTGTGTACCCATCTACAAGATGTGTTGCAGTAACACACCAAGAACACTACTTTCCAAACCCATGCCCACGATCATCTAGAAGCACAAGAGTAGCAGATACCTGGGAACACCACCACCTGGAGGTTCCCCTCCAAGTCACTCATCACCCTGATTTGGGAATATATCACCGCTCCTTCACTGTCACTGGGGAAACATCCTGGGAAATAGCACTATGGGTGTACCTACACTTCGGACTGCAGCTCACCACCTTCTGAAGGGCAACTAGGGATAGGCAATAAATGCTGGCTTACCCATCGCCCACATCTGTAGAAATGTTGCACAACATGAGCATATGTGTTAATCACCTGTATAACATTTACCAATGTAAATACACTCCTCATGTCTCCTTGTCTTGGCTCCTAATTATGAGATGTGTTTGTGTCGATCAGGAGTGAAATATTTGGTTCCTGCACAAAATGACGTTTGCTGTGCATAACCCTCTGATCACAGTGATTGTCCTGTCCCAAAGCCACTGCCCACACCAGTGATGCCTGCACCATGAGGTGTATTATGTTTCAAGAATATCATTCCCTTGCATTGTTGGATCACATGCTGTTACGTGTGCTCTGAGCACCTTCGAGGCAGGGCTGACCATCCGTCTTGGCTTGATTCTTGACAAATGGAGGTGTAATACTGAAGAGGGCGGGTGCTTATGCAGCAAAACAATACAGTACTTTTGAAATTCATGTGCCCACTGTATTCCATCAAGGTCTGCATGAGATGAGACTCTGCACATTGTATGAGTGCGCTGACCTCTGCCACTCTGCTGCCAGAGACTCCCAGTTGCTATCTTGTGCTCTTGGGAGAATCCTCACTGCATCTGATCTTCCTTCTCGTGGCATTTTGCGGCTAAAGATCCTTTAGTGCATCGGCATTGTCTGGACAGACCAGCATGATCAGTTTGTTATGGTCGCAGATGTTAAACAACTGGAAAGCCCTTGCGGTTCACATACTGGGCTGCTTGTTGTCGCAAAAGATCTTTGATGCGCTTGAGTACAGTAGGAGCTGCTTGAGTGCCGTAAATGGCACCCAGCACCTGTGGAAAACCACATCTCAGCGAATCGCAGTGCTCTTGCTCCCTGGCTCGCCTGATCTTGGTCGAAATTGACAAAAGCTTTAAAAAAATTCATTTTTATTCTCTTTCACATTTTCTCCCAAATGTACACCCACCAACAATAAATAATAATCAGTAACGAATGCAATGTCAATCCCCATATCAATAACAACCATCCCATCCTCCCACCAAACCCCCAAACATTAGCCTGCATGTTAACATAAACAAATAACAAAAAGGAATCCGGGATCACCTAGCGTCACCATTAACGCTTACAGTCGCCCCCCCCCCCCCCCAAATTTTCCCAACCAACCCCCAAATGTTCGATGTAATTCAATTCTTGAAAGTGCATACTGAATAACGCCCATGAAAAAAGTCGTCAGCACCTCCTCCAGCAATGTGGAGGTCGGCTCTACCGGGATGCTCTGTATCTTCTTTCTTCCAAAGTCTTGAACCTGCATATATCTAAATATTTCCCCCTGCTCCAGCCCATACTTCGCTCCCAGCTCCTTCATTCCTGCAAACAGAATCCCAAGAAACAAATCTTTTAGTGTCCTAATTTCTTTCTCCTCCCATCTCCGAAAATTACCATTCCACTTCCCTGGCTCAAATCTAAGGTTCCCCTGAATTGGCATTTCCCTTGACCCTACCCCAAGCCTTCCCCTTTGCAGTAGCGCCTTTCTAATTCTGGCCACCTCCCCTCCCATGTGAACGAGGTAATCATCCCTTCAATCGTTCGAAAAAATGCCTTTGGCAGGAAAATCGACACGCATTGGAAAATAATCAGAAAATAAATCGCCTGTACCCGACCCGCCAGTGATAGAGGGAGACCATCTCACCTTGCCGAAGCTGGAGTAGTATTGGAGGAAGGTTTACAGTGTCAAACAGCACCCCATTCAGTATACAAATGAAAACAACACCCGTACATTCCAAGTAAAGAAGAAAATGCAATCAATCAGTAAACAGTGTAATCAAGACCAACAATAACTTGCCCCCCCCCCCAACACCACCAATGTTTGATGGCAACCAATTCTCTAAAGTGCACAATAAACAGTCACCATGAACCTTCCTTCATCCCCGTCAGCTCAAACTTCACCTCGAGAGTCAGAAATTCCAGTAAGTCCCCCCCCTGCCATGCTGAGGCACAGTGCAGAGAAGCTGACCTCCCCCCAACAACCTGCCTTCGGGCAATCGGCGAGGTGAAGGCTAAAACATCTGCCTCCGCATCCGTCTGCAGCCTTGGCCGGTCTGACACCTCGAAAAATGGCTTCTAGGAGCTCTGGTTCCAAGTTCATGTGCACTGCCCCCGAGATGACACTGAAAACCTTCCTCCAATACTCCTCCAGCTTCGGACAGGACCAAAACATATGTACATGGTTTGTGGGGCTCCTCCAACTTCACTCACATACGTCCTCCACTCCCTCAGAGTTAGCTCATCCTCTCCCTCCTGAGGTGTGCCCTATGCACAACCTTCAGCTTTATCAGCCTAACCTCGCGCATGAGGTTGAGACGTTCACCCTCCAGAGCACCTCACACCACAAACTGTCTTTCATACCCACCCCCCAAACTCTTCCTTCCACTTGGCTTTGATCCTCTCCATGGACACCCTGTCCTCCCACAAATTTCTCCTCTAGATCGCCGACACCATCTCCTTCCCCATTCCCCCTGCCGTTGATACCTCTTCCAATAATGAGGGGTCGGCGCTATCGGGAAGCTCTGTACCTCCTTCCTCGCAAAGCCTCGAAGCTGCAGGTACCTAAAACCTTCCCCTTGCCCCAGTCCATATTTCTCCTCAACTCTTCCAACCTCGTAAAACGTGCCCCCAGGAACAGGTCATTTAATACCCTAAGCCCCCTATCCACCCATCGCCGAAACCTTCTGTCCAGCTTCCCTGGCTCAAACTCAAACCTATGGTTCCCCCTAATCGGCATCTCCCCTGACCCAGCCCCCAGCTTAAAAGTGCTGCCCCAACTGCCTCCAAATCTCAGCATTGCCACCACCACCGGACCCCCCAGAGTATTTATCCAGGGCCATCGGGAGCGGTGCTGTAACCAGCGCCCTTACCCTCAATCGCACAGATTCTCCTCCATTCCAACCCACTGGGACTCTCTCTTTTGCTCTCTTCCCCCCCCCCCCCAAAAGCTCACCTTTTCAACTATTGTTGCCCAATAGTAATATAATAAATAATAAATTCAGGAGGCCTAACCCCACTGCCTGCCGCCCTCTCTGCAGGACCACCTTCCTAACCCTGGCTACCTTCTACCACCCCACCCCAAATAAACAAGGTGATCAACTTATCCACTTCCTTATAAAAAGCCTTCGACGAAAAGACTGGCAGGCACCGAAAGTATAAAACAAATTGTGGCAGTGCATTAATTTATTCACCTGCACCCGACCTGCCAGTGACAGAAGGAGACTATCCCACCTTGCCAAATCCGCTTTCACCCTCCCCATCAAGCTAGTACAATTGTACCTACAGAGCCTCCCCAGTCCTGTGCCACCTGCACCTCCAAATACGTGAAGTGGGTTGCTGCCCTGCAGAATGGCAGTCCCCTCACCCCCTCCCCACTCCCGGCCAGGACACCGCAAAGTATTCCCTCTTTTCCAGGTTCAATTTGTGTCCTGAAAAAGATCCAAAAGTTCAGAGAAGTCCCATAATGCTCCCCATCGATGCACTCGGCTCTGATATATACACTAAATCGTCTGCATACAGAAACACCCCACATTTTCTCCCCCCCCCCCCCCCCCAACCCTCCGTACTATTCTCTTCTATAGCCCCAAGCTCCTTAAAGCAATGGCCAAAGACTATCGCTAGTGCAAATAGCAGGGAGGTCATAGGACACCCCTTCCTGGTCCCCTGGTGCAGAGCAAGGTATCCCGAACTCGTATCCCCGCCGGTCAGGAAGAAACTGCTACTTGCCTGTGACCCCTTCCCCTTTTAATTCACATTCCTATGGGAGATGCTCGCAAGCACTGTGTGCTACGTTGTGTGCACTCAGCTCCAACCTCTCCTTGAAGCTCAGGTCGTTGGGTGTTTGCCTTCCATTGACAGTTGTAAATCACACCATTCTCAAGTCACGCTGATGTGGGATTTAATTTTGACTCTGGGTGATTCCAGTGTGTGGCCTCTAACAAGATGCTAATTTATTAAAATTAACTTCCCGGCATTCGACAGCAGCCTGCCATTGACGGGGAGGATAGAAGCAGTCACATCCTGGATTTAAAGCGCCACGAACTCAACCAGGGCTTTATTGTGAGCTTCTCCAATCTACCATTGAACATGCCTGTCATCTTCGGACACCGAAGATGCCAGCCTATTATATATACTGCCAGATGCTAGGATTGGATTTTCAGACTAAAATCTAAAAAGTATTTTTTTGTTGTTTGTGGTTTTTGTTTTTTAAAAATGGCTTAGGCTTACCTTTATTATGAATTTAATGATTTTTATTTGAGTAATAAATATTAATAGTTAACCCTTGAAACATTAATTGGGTATCTACTTTTTATTGTATTTACAGAAGTCTGATGCAAAGTTCTGTGTAGTGCAAAAATCTTCATTGTTCTGATATATACATAAACAATTAACGTTAGTTCAAGGAGCTCCTGTTCCTATCTGCTTTCTTCAGTATTATATCAGTGGCCTTGTAGAATTGCTGCAGTTGCCCTGTTGACTGATGTTTTGAAACCTAAAAGCACAAGAACGTAGAGCTTTGTGCTTTGAATATTTTGGTATCTTTTTCTACTTCCTGTATATGTTTGCAATGGACTAGGGGAATGTTGTAGGTTTGAAAATGCCATGTTTAACATTCAATTTAGTTTTAAAAGCAATTATTTTCTCGATGTTTAGAATCTTGCGCCCGATGGGGAGGATGAAAGTGATAGTGATAGTGATGACGATGATGATGATGTTCAAGTAACCATTGGTGATATTAAAACTGGAGCACCGCAGTACACGTACGTCCCCATGCTTCTCCTATTTGTATGTAAATGTCTGTGTTCCTTGAGGTGAATAAAGCAGTCCTGGTTTACATTGCATGAACATGCCAGGATTGGTTCTGTTTACGATTTCATTTTCCTGAGCAGGTACTGCAAGTGCAGCTTCAAAGAAATTATGTATAAAACAGGGCTATTTCATGCACTAGTTTTCTTTTTAAAAAAAAATATTTTTTATTAAGGTTTTTTAACAACACAATTTTTCCCCTTACAAACAGTAACCCCCCTCCGTAACAAAATAACGCAAAATCTCCCTGAGCAAGACATATACATGGCAAGATGGTATATTTACATAGCTTTATACACTGGCTCTTGGCCGCACGTACCGTTTCCCCCCACCCTCCATGCTATCTCCCGCTCGTCCATCCCCTCAAACAATCTCTCGTGTCTCCCCCCCCCCCCCCCCCCCCCCCCCCACCCCCAGGGTTGCTGCTGCTACTGATCGACCTTCTAACGCTCCGCGAGATATTCTAGGAACGGTTGCCACCGCCTGTAAAACCCCTGTGCAGACCCTCTCAAAGCAAACTTAATTCTCTCCAATTTTATGAACCCTGCCATGTCGTAAATCCAGGCCTCCAGGCTAGGGGGCTTCGCCTCCTTCCACAATAGCAAGACCCTTCGCCGGGCTACTAGGGACGCAAAGGCCAGAATTCCGGCCTCTTTCGCCTCCTGCACTCCCGGCTCATCCACTATTCCAAATAGTGCTAGTCCCCAGCTTGGCTTGACCCGGACTTTCACCACCTGGGATATTACTCGCGCCACACCTCTCCAGAACCCCTCCAATGCCGGGCATGACCAAAACATATGGACATGGTTCGCCGTGCTCCCTGAACATCTTTCACACCTATCCTCTACACCAAAGAACCTACTCAGCCTCGCCCTCGTCAAATGCACTTCGTGAACCACCTTAAATTGTATCAGACTGAGCCTGGCACACGAGGAGGAGGAATTAACCCTACCCAGGGCATCCGCCCATAGCCCTTCCTCAATCTCCTCCCCCAGCTCCTCCTCCCATTTACCTTTCAATTCTTCTACTAGCGCTTCCCCCTCTTCTTTCATCTCTTGGTATATTTCCGACACCTTGCCCTCCCCGACCCATGCCCCCGAGATCACCCTATCTTGAACTTCTTGGGCCGGGAGCAATGGAAATTCCCTCACCTGTCGCCTCACAAAAGCCCTCACCTGCATATATCTAAATGCATTTCCCGGGGGTAACTCAAACTTCTCCTCCAGTGACCCTAGGCTCGCAAATGTCCCGTCAATGAACAGGTCCCCCATTCTTCTTATCCCCGCCCGATGCCAGCCTTGGAACCCCCCGTCCATCTTCCCCGGGACAAACCGGTGGTTACCCCTGATCTGGGACCACACCGATGCTCCCATTGCACCCCTGTGTCTTCTCCACTGGCCCCAGATCCTTAGTGTTGCCGCCACCACCGAGCTTGTGGTGTATTTTGTCGGCGAGAGCGGCAGCGGTGCCGTTACCAACGCCCCCAGGCTCGTTCCTTTACAGGACGCCATCTCCATCCTCTTCCATGCCGCCCCCTCTCCCTCCATGACCCACTTGCGGATCATCGCCACGTTTGCTGCCCAGTAGTAACTCTCTAGGTTTTGCAAAGCTAATCCTCCTCGGTCCCTGTTGCGTTCCAAGAACCTTCTCCTAACCCTCGGCGTCTTATTTGCCCACACATACCCCATAATACTCCTACCTACTCTCTTGAAAAAGCCCTTGGTGATCACGATGGGAAGGCACTGAAACACAAACAAAAACTTCGGAAGGACCACCATTTTGACCGACTGCACCCTACCCGCCAACGAGAGCGGGAGCATGTCCCATCTTTTAAAATCCTCCTCCATTTACTCCACCACCCTCGTCAAATTCAGTTTATGTAGGGCCCCCCAACATCTGGCTATCTGGATCCCCAGATACCGAAAACTCCTCTCCGCCCTCCTCAGCGGTAGATCCCCTATCCCTCTTTCTTGGTCCCCTGCCTGTAATACAAAAAGCTCACTCTTCTCTACATTAAGCTTGTAGCCCGAGAACTCTCCAAACTCCTTCAGAGTCTGCATGACCTCCACCATCCCCTCCATTGGGTCCGCCACGTATAGCAGCAGGTCATCCGCATATAGCGATACCCGATGCTCCTCTTCCCCGTGGACTATCCCCCTCCATTTCTGAGACTCCCTAAGTGATATGGCCAAGGGTTCGATCGGCAATGCAAACGACAGGGGGGACCCATGTCTCGTCCCTCGGTACAGCCGAAAGTACTCCGACCTCCGCCGGTTCGTCACTACGCTCGCCACCGGGGCGCTGTAAAGGAGCTTAACCCATCTAATGAACCCTCCCCCGAACCCAAACCTGCGCAATACCTCCCAGAGGTACTCCCACTCTACTCGGTCAAAGGCTTTTTCCGCGTCCATAGCTGCCACTATCTCCGCCTCTCCCTCCTCCGATGTCATAGTTATCAAGTTTAAGAGCCGCCGCACATTGGTATTTAACTGCCTGCCCTTTACAAATCCCGTCTGGTCCTCGTGGATTACCCCCGGGACACAGTCCTCGATCCTTGTGGCCAGTACCTTCGCCAATAGCTTAGCATCCACATTGAGGAGCAAAATCGGCCTGTACGATCCACATTGCAGTGGATCCTTGTCTCGCTTTAGAATCAAGGAGATTGTCGCCTCCGACATTGTCTGGGGCAGGGTTCCCTCCTCTCTTGCCTCGTTGAAGGTCCTCACTAGTAGCGGGGCCAGCAGGTCCACATATTTTCTATAGAATTCCACCGGGAACCCGTCCGGCCCCGGGGCCTTCCCCGCCTGCATGCTCCCCAAACCCTTACTCCACTCCTCCAACCCAATTGGTGCCCCCAAACCAACCGTCTCCTGCTCCTCCACCCTCGGGAACCCCAGCTGGTCCAGGAATCGCCTCATCCCCCCCCCCCCCCCCCCCCCGGGGGCTGGGATCTGTACAGCTCTTCATAGATGTCCTTGAATACCTTATTTATTTTCGTTGCACTTCGAACCGTGGCTCCCCTTCCATCTTTGATTCCCCCTATTTCCCTCGCTGCCGCCCTCTTACCGAGCTGGTGCGCCAGCATCCGACTAGCCTTTTCCCCGTACTCGTAAGTCGCCCCTTGCGCCTTCCTCCACTGTGCCTCCGCCTTGCCCGTGGTCAGCAGGTCAAACTCCGTCTGGAGCCGTCGCCTTTCCCCAAGTAATCTTTCCTCCGGGGCCTCTGCGTATCTCCTGTCCACTCGCAAGATCTCCCCCACTAACCTCTCACTTTCCATTCCCTCTATCTTCTCCCTATGAGCCCTGATGGAGATCAGCTCTCCCCTGATCACCGCCTTCAACGCCTCCCATACCACCCCCACTCGCACCTCCCCGTTGTCGTTGGCCTCCAAGTACCTTTCAATACACCCCCTCACCTTCCCACACACCACCTCATCGGCCAGCAGTCTCACATCCAGACGCCACAGCGGGCATTGGTCCCTTTCCTCTCCCAGCTCCAGTTCCACCCAGTGCGGGGCATGGTCTGAAACGGCTATGGCCGAATACTCCGTCCCCTCCACTCTCTGGATGAGCGCCCTGCCCAGAACAAAGAAATCTATCCGGGAGTAAACCTTATGCACGTGGGAGAAAAAAGAAAATTCCCTGGCCTGCGGTCTTGCAAACCTCCATCGGTCCACTCCCCCCATCTGATCCATAAACCCCCTAAGTACCTTGGCCGCCGCCGGCCTCCTTCCCGTCCTTGATCTGGAGCGGTCCAGTGCTGGGTCCAGCGCCATGTTGAAGTCCCCTCCCATTATCAGTCTTACCTCCAGGTCCGGAAGCTCCTGTCGTGGCCTTGTCCCTCTCCCCCAGCCCATATAGCATTTCCTGCGCGTGGTTGACCCACGATGTACAACAACCATCATACTTCAACCCTCAAACACCCCCCTCCCACACAAACCCTCAATTAGAGTCCAATTTATCAGCTAGTATAAAGGTCCACGCCTCTTCGGGCGTTTCGAAGTAGTGGTGTTGGCCATTATGTGTAACCCACAGTCGCGTTGGCTGCAACATTCCAAATTTCACTCCTTTCCGATGCAGCACCGCTTTGGCCCGGTTGAAACCCGCTCTCCGCTTAGCGACCTCCGCGCTCGAGTCCGGGTATATTCTGATCTCCGCATTGTCCCACTTGCTGCTCCGTTCCTTCTTGGTCCATTTCAGGACCCTCTGTCCGTAAACCGGTGAAATCTCACCACCATCGCCCTTGGCGGCTCTTTTGCCTTGGGCTTCCTCGCTAGCACTCGGTGCGCCCCATCCAGCTCCAGCAATCCCGGGAGGCCTCCGCACCCATCAGTGTCCCGATCATTGTGCCCGCATATGCCGCGGCATCGGCACCCTCCACTCCTTCTGGAAGACCCAGAATCCTCAAGTTGTTTCTCCTTGATCTGTTCTCCAGGTCTTCGAGTCTTCCCGTCCACGTCTTGTGCAGCGCCTCGTACCGCTCCACTCTCTCCGCCAGGCCCACGAGCTCATCGTCGTTCTCACTCACTTTTTCCTGGATCTTCACCTCTTGGGCTTTCTGGGTTGCTCCAAGTCTTTCAGCCATTGCCAGTATAGGCGCCACCATCTCCTTACGCAGCTCCTCGAAGCAGCACATGATGAACTCTTTCATCTCCTCTCTGTCCGTGGGCGCCGCCATTTTGTTTTTTTCTTTTTCTTCTCCCGCTGCTCAGGGCCGTTTTTTTCGCCTTTTCGCTGCGGGGCCGATCCATGCAGGTCTGTAGGGAACTTTCTCCTTTCTTCCCCACGTGTTGGTTTTTTTAAAAAGTGCCGTTGGGGCTCCGTTAGCGGGCCCAAAAGTCAGTTTTCGCGGGAGCTGCCGAATCGCGCGGCTTAGCTCCGCATCGCCGCAACCCGGCATGCAATAGTTTTCAACTAAAATGTTCTGGTCATTAGGATTTGGGTGAGGCTTAATTTCTTGCTCATCTGTAGTTACCTTGAGAAGATGGCGGTAATGGCGTTACTCCTTGAACTGCATTGTGAGCAAATATTGAATCCATTGTCATATAGCTTTTGGCAGTAATGTTATTAAAACCTCTGTTAAGATGCAGACAGTATGACTGCTAGAGCAGTGACTTAAGGCGTTGTAAAAGTGAGATAATTGATTTGCAGTGAAATGTTCTGCTACTAGATCTTGAGAACCATTTACTTCTTAACAGATAGCTAGCTAATGGAATATTGTTTATGTTTGAAGGCCTCCTGGGGTATACATAATTTATGAAAAGTATTGTGTTTGGTCCTGGCTAAACAAGTCAAGGGACATCCTGTAGGAAAAGACTACATAATGCCTTATGCTTTGGGTACAGGTATTATAGTTAATGGGAGTAGCCAGGTCTGTCTGAAAAGTCAATTTCATCCGAGAATTCTCCTCTGAACATAGCTTTTTCAGTTTGATCCTAAAAGGTTTTCTCCCAAAGATTCCGCACAGAGAAAAGGAAGGAGAAACCTGGTGGCTACCGTTATTCATGTGGTACTTGTAATATGTTGCTTTGCTTAATTGGAATCTAGAGACAGGTCTAGGAACCGAGTTTAAGGTCTTCCCTTTTATTTGAGAGCTGTTGTAACAATAAAGCTATTTCTTTGTTTCTAATGTGAATTCTGTGTTTAAATTAAAGTTTGTTTTAACGTTAAAAAAATACCAGAGACGTCCAGTAGCGGCCATGGAGTGGGCGGTCACAATTTGGTTGTTCCCGCTCAAGGCGAAGAGTGAAGTATTTGAGTGCAAGAGGTGCAGGTGTACCTGTGGAAGGTTTTGCTCCTCTGGTGTGGCAGGTGGATGGATCCATGAACTAGGAGTGTTGCAAGAAGAAAAGAGTTGCTGGAACAGGAGAGTCTTTGTGGTAACCACTGTGATACCGTGCTGCCTACTGCACTACCGTGCTGTTCACGCAAGATGGTATCCCAGGTCCTGCTGTGGGCTGGCATGGGTTTCATCAAATCCCTACAGTGCAGAAGGTAGTATATTCGGCCCATCGAGTCTGCAACAAACCTCCAAAAGAGCAGCCCACTCCCCCGCCCTATCGCTGTAATCCCATAACCCCACCTAACCTGCAAATCTTTAGACTGAGGAACCCCACGCAGACACTGGGAGAACATGCAAACGCCACACACAATCACCCAAGACCGGAATCAGTCCCAGGTCCCCGGCTCTGTGGGGCAGCAGTGCTAACCTATGTGACGTCCTTTCATTATTTTTTATAACTTAACTACTTGAGTGGCAATTTAGTGTGGCTAATCCACCTACCCTACACAGCTTTGGGTTGTGGGTGTGAGATCTACGCAGACAGGGGGAGAAAGTGCAAACTCCACGCTGACCCGGGGCGGGATCAAACCCAGGCCCTCAGTGCTGTGAGGCAGCAGTGCTACCACTGCGCCACTATGCCACCTAAGCATCCCTTAGCCTTGTAACACGGTAGCCTTGTGGATAGCACAATTGCTTCACAGCTCCAGGGTCCCAGGTTCGATTCCGGCTTGGGTCACTGTCTGTGCGGAGTCTGCACATCCTCCCCGTGTGTGCGTGGGTTTCCTCCGGGTGCTCCGGTTTCCTCCCACAGTCCAAAGATGTGCAGGTTAGGTGGATTGGCCATGATAAATTGTCCTTAGTGTTGGGTGGGGTTACTGGGTTATGGGGATAGGGTAGAGGTGTGGACCTCGGATAGGGTGCTCTTTCCAAGAGCCGGTGCAGACTCGATGGGCCGAATGGCCTCCTTCTGCACTGTAAATTCTATGAAATCTATTCATTATTGCAGGAATTGTTAATGTAGCTCACACGGCATTTGCATTGACAGCCTCGCTCCCAGCCCTGTGCCTAAATTAGAATTTGTGGTTACATTGATGATTAAATAATGGTCAAATTGTGTTTCAATGCCATCTTTCGAATTCAGATTGTATAAGCGCTCGCAGCTTTTCAGGCCAGATTTGTCATTTTAGGCTCATATCCAGAAGGAACTGACAAAATCTGTTCCTTCATTTGGTAAAGCAAAGTCCTAACACAGAGTAACCTATTCTCCAAATAAGAACTTACTGATATGCAGTGAGGCTATCACAGCTGTTGTTTACTTGGAAACAAGCTCAGGACGGCTACAAATAACTGTGGTCCTATGTGTGTAACTTTCATTGCAAACTTTATATTGAAACTCATAAACAGGAACTTTTAAAGTCCATTTATATGTGGAACTAAATATTTGCGTTGACAAAATTCAAGTGAAGACTATTAAATGAGCAAGTGATCATCACTTAGCCATGTGAAATTAAGATTTGTCTAAGTTGAATTATATTTTCTGTCCAATAGCTATGGTGTAACACCTGTGAATCTCAATATTAAGTCGTCAGGAAGACTTTATGGATCGGGTAAGAGATTTTAGCCATTATTTTCTCCCCGAGCTACTTGCCAATTACAGCCAAAATATGAGTAACTGCATAAACTAGCTACTGAGCATTGCTTAAGAGAGGCTTGGCAAAGATCCTTATTCTTTCCTGTCCTCTACCACCCAATAGAGAAGGACATAACCTCACAAGCCATTTTTCAATTGTGGTTGGTTATTGAGAAATCAGCACTGTCCCACATTTGAACTCTGGGAATTTTTGTATTTAAATTGATTTACTTTAGCTGTTGAACTTGTATATCCAAATATAAAAGAGTTTTCTTTGTTGGTTTCATTAGCATTGTAGTATGGCATTTGTAAAACAGTAATTTGGAGTTTATGAAGCCCCTTTAGCATAATTTCAAAATGTTTGGGGATATTGAGGTCAAAATAAAGACAAAAGCAATGAAATTGTCGATTTATTTTCAAGAACATCTTCAACAAAAATGTTCAAGTTTCTATAATCTACATTTTTAGGAATAACAAAATGCTGGAAATTTATGTTAATCATATATTTTCCATTCCCTGGTTCACAGTTGCCTTTCAGTCAGTCCTCTGCACAGTAAGGAACCCTCAACTGCCATTGTTGTCAGTAACTGTTACCAATTGCTCTTTGGGGGGTAAAGTGGCTTGCTCGATGGGAAACTAGATCAATTTTGTGTATTATTGATTGGTGCGCTTTTACTTTGCTAACATAGTGTTTGTTTATCACTGTAAATGTTGCATACAGTCAGTTCTTAACCTGAATATTAGTTTCTTGAATTGTAGTCCTTGGTGTAAGATGAGCAGCTACTATTTTCTCTAGCCTTTCCCAGTACTCTGTTGATGCAGTGGTAGAATCTGTCAAAACAAAACATCTTAAAGCCCTGTGTAACTATCCTCACTCAAGTCACTTATCGCAAGCTGTTTCTGTCATTGTTTGTGTGCTCACCTCCTTTTGATAAATGAGCAAAAGAAATGCCTTGCAAGATGGTTTTGTTTAAACCCATTGTAGTTACAGTTTAAACTATCAAATATTTATTTTAGCGACCTCCTTAAGCTATTTGAGCATTTGAAAGTGAATAACATCAAAATTACTTGGTAGTGAATAAGTAAAATAGTTACTTTTTGAATTAATTATTTTATATTTGATTTGTCCATGCATCCAATACTGAATGAGAACTGCAACTGAGTTAGAGTAATGTAGAAGATTAATCTTTTTATCTCACTTTTTTAACATGTTCTTAGCATTCTACCGGTAAAGTATTGTTACTTACTGTCAACCGTAACTTTTTATTTACAGGGACAAAAGCTGGAAAGGGGGTTGACCTTGATGCCCCTGGGGACATCAATGGAATCCCAACATTAGAAATAGATTTGGATTCTTTTGAAGATAAACCTTGGAGGAAACCAGGTATAGTATTTTCTGCTACAAAAAGGAATCTTCCCACCAGTTGAATATTTAACTGTATGCATGAATTGCAAACTTATTTTGGTGTTTTGTCATCTAAGACCTAATGTTATAGTAACGTCTCAAAATTACCTTATTTGTAAGAAATTACTGAAAATTAGTTACCAGTATTAAACTCTTAATATAGTGACTGTTTTATGTTTATGCAGCTCAAACGCTGTGCACATGAGAAAAACAGTTGAAATTAAGTAATTATTGTAATTATAGTTCTGTTTGCTGATGCAGTTGTTTTTCCCCTCCATTTAAGGTGCTGACCTTTCTGATTACTTCAATTATGGGTTCAATGAGGAGACTTGGAAAGCTTATTGTGAAAAACAGAAGCGATTGCGAATGGGTCTTGAACCCCTTCCTCTTGTCTCAACGACAAACCGAATTACAGTTAGTATTCATTGAGATCATATTTCTAACTCTTGAGTCATCAATGCACATCTCAAATTATTAAAATACAGATCACCACACCTTCAAGAAATTCCTACCATACTACTCCTCCCTACCCCACATCCCCTCCATTCGAAGCCTACTATCAGACAGGTAATGCTATTACAAAGTCTTAGTAAGAAAGTGCTCAATTTCAATTTTGCTGCCAGTGAGATGAAGGAGAAGCAAAATTAGTAGAACCATCTTAAAAACTTCCTGATCACTGGGAATTACATGGGGAAAAAATGAAGAGAAATAGATAATTCAACCTCTCAAACAGATCATGGCTGATTTGTACTCCCACTTCAATTATTTGTCTTTGCTCCCTTTATGCCCTTGCCTGACAACAAAATCTATCCATGTCAGTCTTGAAAGTTTTAATTGATCCAGCATCCACAGTTTTTTAAGGAAAAGAATCCCACATTTCCACCATAACAGGAAATGCTGGAAACTTAGCTTATTCCATTTCAGTGTTTGACTGTTCATTATGACCTAAAACATTAGCTCTGTTTCTTTCCACAGATGCTGCCAGATCAACTGAGTATTTCCAGAGATTTTATTTAAGGTTTACAGCATGCACAGTATTTTGCTTCCAGATTTCCGCTATCCTTTGTGGAACGTTATTTGCTGATTTTTCATCCTAAACGGCTTGGCTCTATTTTTAAGGTTATGCTCCCTTATTAGAATATGGTCAATATTACATCAACACATATTTATGAAAGGAAAATCATTTTGACAAACTTACTTTTTTGAGGCTGTAACTAAGGTGAGCCAGGGAAACCAGTGAATTTATTTGATTTTCAGAAAGCATTCAATAAGGTGATGGATAATGAGGTTATTACACAAAATAAGACCATAAGACATAGGAGCAGAATTAGTCCACTCGGCCCATTGAGTCTGCTCCGCCATTCAATCATGGCTGATATTTTTCTCATTCCATTCTCCTGCCTTCTCCCCATAACCCCTGATCACTTTATAAATCAAGAACCTATCTATCTCTGTCTTAAAGACACTCTGTGATTTGGCCTACACAACCTTCTGTGGCACAGATTCACCACTCTTTGGCTGAAGAAATTCCTCCTCCTCTCTGTTTTAGTCTATGATCGTGTCCTCTGGTTCTAGTTTTTCCTACAAGTTGAAACATCCTCTCCACATCCACTCTATCCAGGCCTCACAGTATCCTGTAAGTTTCAATAAGATCCCCCTCACCCTTCTAAACTCTCAACGAGTACAGACCCAGAGTCCTCAACCGTTCCTCATACGGCAAACTCTTCATTCCAGGGATCATTCTTGTGAACCTCTTCTGGACTCTTTCCATGGCCAGGACATCCTTCCTTGGATACAGGGTCCAAAACTGCTCGCAATACTCCAAATGGGGTCTGACCAGAGCCTTATACAACCTCAGAAGTACATCCCCGGTCTTGTATTCTAGCCCTCTCGACATGAATGCTAACATTGCATTTGTCTTCCTAACTGCCGACTGAACCTGCACGTTAACCTTAAGAGAATCTTGAACAACGACTCATCCCTTTGTGCTTCTGATTTCCTAAGCATTTCTACATTTAGAAAACAGTCTATGCCTCCATTCCTCCTTCCAAAATGCATAACCTCACACACGTTTCCACATTGTATTCAATCTGCCACTTCTTTGCCCATTCTCCTGTCCAAGTCTTTTTGCAGCCCCCTTGCTTCCTCAATACTACCTGTCCCTCTACAGATACTTGTATCATCTGTAAACTTAGCAACATTGCCTTCCGTTCCTCCCTCCAGATCATTAAAAAAATATATATTTTTATTCTCCTTTTCCTCACTTTCTCCCAAATATACACCCACCAACAATAAACAATAATCAGTAACAAATATGTCAATCCCCATATCAATAACAACGATCCCATCCTCCCACCAAACTCCAAACATTAGCCCGCATGTTCACACAAACAAATGACAAAAAGGAATTAGAGATCACCCATGGTCGCCATTAACACACAGCCCCCCTCCAACCCACACGCCCCAACTAATGTTCGATGTTATCCAGTTCTTGAAAATGCATAATGAATAATGCCCATGAATTGTAGAACCCCTCCATCCTTCCCCTCAGTTCAAACTTAACCTTCTCAAGAGTCAAGAATTCCAACAGGTCCCCACGCCAGGGCAGAGGGTGGAGTGGTTGCTCTCCAACCTATCAGGATCTGCCTTCGGGCGATCAACACCCCAAATAGGGCCGCCCGGTCCAGTTTCAAGTGCACCACTTTAGAAATTACCCTAAAAGCCTTCTTCCAGTAATCCTCTAGCTTTGGACAGGACCAAAACACATGTACGTGATTAGTGCCCCCCCCAACCCACTGCTGACATTACCCCCTTCTCCAGTACCCCTGTCGTCAGCACCTCCTCCAGCAATGTGGAGAGGCCGGCTCCACCGGGAAGCTCTGTATCTCCTTTCTGGCAAAGTCTCGAACCTCCATGTGTCTAAACATTTCCCCCTGCTCCAGCCCATACTTCGCTTCCAGCTCCTTCAATCCTGCAAACCGACCCCTAAGAAACAAATCTTTTATTGTCTTAATCCCCTTCTCCTCCCATTTCCGAAAATGTCCATCCCACCTCCCTGGCTCAAATCTGTGGTTCCCCCGAATCGGCATTTCCCTTGACCCTGCCCCCAACCCGAAGTGTTGGCGAAACTGCCTCCAAATTCTCAATGAAGCTATTATTACCGAACTCCCTGAGTACTTCAGAGGGGCTATCGGGAGCAACACTGCTGCTAGTGCTTTCAATCCCGATCCCCTGCACAAACTCCTCCATTCTGACCCACTGGGAATCAACCCCTCTGACCCAGCTCCGCACCTTCTCCACATTCGCCGCCCAGTAGTAATACATCAGATTCAGAAGACCCAAACCCCCTGCCAGCCTTCCTCTCTGTAGCAGCACCTTTTTAACTCTGGCCACCTTCCCTCCCCATAAGAACAAAGTAATCCTTCCCTCAATCTCTCTGAAAAGAGCCTTTGGCAGGAAAATAGGCAGGCATTGAAAAATCAACCGAAATCGCGACAACACGTTCATTTTAACCGCTTGTACCCGACCCGCCAGTGACAGAGGGAGAACATCCCACCTTGCCAGATCAGCTTTCACTCACCAAACTAGAAATGTTGTACCTGCGGAGCCCCCCCCCCCCGGCAACCTGCACCCCCAGGTACCTAAAGTGAGTCCCTGCCCTACGGAATGGCAGCCCCCCCACCCTCGGCGGAGACACCACAAAATACTCACTCTTGTCTAGATTTAGTTTGTACCCCGAGAAAGACCCAAACACTCGAAGCAGCTCCAATATTCCCCCTATCGACGCACTCTGTTCCGACACGTATAACAGCAAGTCATCAGCATATAAGGACACTCTTTGCTCTCTCTCTCTCTCTCTCTCTCTCTCTCTCTCTCTCTCTCTCTCTCTCTCTCTCTCTCTCTCTCTTTTCCCCCCCCCCCTTCCCACTATTCCTTTCCATACCCCCGAACTTCTTAATGCGATGGCCAACGGCTCAATCGCGAGTGCAATCAGCAGGGGGGACATATCACATCCCTGCCTAGTCCCACGGTGGAGAGACAAGTATCCCGAGCTGATGTTGTTTGTGCGGACACTCGCCCTCAGCTTATATAGTAGCTTTACCCAGTTGACAAATCTTGGTCCAATCCCAAACTGCTCCAGAACTGCCATCAAATACCCCCATTCTACCCGGTCAAACGCCTTCTCAGCGTCCAATGCCACAACCACCTCTGTTTCCTTCCTCTCTGCCGGTGCCATAACAATGTTCAATACCCTTCTAACATTTGAAAAGCTGCCTCCCTCTCTCGAACCCCCATCTGATCTTCACCTTCGGGAGGCACCCCTCCAGCCTACCCGCCGGTACCTTCGCCAATACTTTTGCGTTCACATTCAGAAGTGATATGGGCCTATACGACGCACACTCCGTCGGATCCTTATCTATTTTTAGCAACAGGGAAATCGTTGCCTGCCTCAAAGTTTGGGGCAACACCCCCTTCCCTATCGCCTCTTCAAACAGCCCCACCATCAGGGTTGGCAGCTTATCCTTGAATTTTTTATAATATTCCACTGGAAAACCATCCGGCCCTGCCACCTTCAGTGACTGCAGCCTCCCAATCGCATCCTTTATCTCCTGCTCCACTATCGCTCCTTCTAATGTAGCCTTGTCCCCCTCCCCTAACCTCAGGCACTCCAACCCATCTAGAAATTCCTGCATCTCATGGTCTCCCCCAGGTGGCTCTGACCTGTACAACCTCTCATAAAATTCCTCAAAAACCTTGTTAATCAGATCCGGAGCCACCACCAATTTCCCTGCCCTTTCCCTCACCTGAACAATTTCCCTTACTGCTGCCTCCCTCTGGAGCTGATCTGCTAACATACACCTTATCTCCATGTTTGTAAACTGCACTCCTTGCTCGTCTCAGTTGGCGCACCGCCTTCCTGGTACTCCTTCCAGATCATTAATGTATCTTGTGAAAAGTTGTGGTCCCAGCACAGACCCTTGAAGCACACTGCTAGTCACCGGCTGCCATCCTGAAAAAGACTTCTTTATCCCCACTCTCTGCCTTCTGCCAATCAGCCAATCCTCTATCAATGCCAGGATCTTACCCTTAACACCATGGGCTCTTAACTTATTTAACAGTCTCCTATGCGGCACCTTGCCATAGTAAGGGTTCTTGGGATTCGGGGCAATATATTAACATGGGTTGAGGATAGGTTAAGAAACAAGAAACTGGAAAAAAAGAGTCTTTGGATTGTCTGGTTGTAACTAGTTGGATTAGCAAGGATCAATGCTTGAACCTAATCTATTTACAACTCATATCAATGACTTAGATGAGGGAACTGAGTGTAATGTACCCAAGTTTGTTAAGTTACAAACCTATGTTGAAAAGTAAGCTGTGAGGAGGACTCGGACTGAAAATGGATTTAGTCAGATTACGTGAATGGGCAAGAATGTGGCATATGGATTGTAATGCATAGAAATGCGAAGCTTTGGTAGGATAATTGGAAAAGCAGAATTTTTTTTAAGAGGCCAATTGGTATTCTGAGTATCCTTGTACACAAGTCACAGGAAGTTGACATGCAGGTATGTTTGCCCTTATTAAAAAACTTCTGATATCATGTGTTCTAGAACCTTGGTGAGACCACAACTGGTGTCACATCCTTACCAAAGATAGCCGTGCAATGAAAGTTCCTGGGGTGAGGTGATTGTCCTTTGGAGGAGAGTTTGGATAGACCAGGCTTATATTCACTCGAGTTCAGAAGAATGAGAGGTGATCCCATTAAAAGATATAACATTTTTAAGGAACTTGACAGGGTAGGTACTGGGGGGATGTTTCCCTGGATGAGGATTCTAGAAGGGGTCTACTATTTAGGATTGCAATTCATTTTTTTTTTCTCCACTCAAAAGATTGTGAATCATCAAAATTCTCAAGAATATAATGTTGAGTATACTCCAGATTGAGATTGATAAATTTTTGGATACAAAGGGAATCACAGGATATATAAATAGCGCAGAAAGATGTAACTAAGGCAGATCAGTTTGAACCTTGTGGAATGGCAGAGCAGACTCTAGGGTTGGATTGGCTTATTCCTGCACCTATTTTATAAGTTTTGGACTCTGCACCAAAGGAAATTGTTTTGACCCTTCCTATCTGTACTGTACCCCTCCAAGATTAACACAACTTTCCTCATGTTCAGTGCCCAGAATTGAATGTACTTATCTAATTGGGACCTGATAGAGACATTTTACAACTGAAGCATCAATTCCTCAATTAATAGTATAAAATAAAAACTGGAAATGCTGGCAAAACCTCAGCAGTACTGGCAGTATCTGTTTCGAGTTGGTGTGAGTCCAATAGGGCTCCTCTTCAGAAGAGACATGTGGACTCGAAACACTAAATCTGTTTCTCTCTCTGAGATGCTGCCAGACCTGCTGCATTTTGCCAGCAGTTTCCATCTTTAGTTCAGATTTCCAGCATCTGCAGTAGTTTGATTTTAAACATCAATTCCTCATTTTAGTTGGAGGCCAATATTTGATTAGCCTTTCAAATTTATTTTTGTGCTTGCATAATAGCTTTCAGTGATTTGCGAGTACAGGCACCTAAATCCCTTTGTTCCTCCAAAGCTGATTATCTCTGGCATATAATATTCTGTTTTGTCTTTCTCTGAAGACAATTGCCAAAATAAACATTAACTGCCAAACATTTGACTGCTCATTTATTCTTTGCATACCGCTTGGTATACTCTTGCTCCATTCTCTCCAATGCTTGCTCTATGTGATCAGTATCATACTTAAAATTATGCCCTATTATTTTAATTTTTTCAGGTACAACAAGGTAGAACTGGGAACTCTGAGAAAGAACCAGAGATACCACCCCCTAAGATGGACTTCCCTTCCCCTCCAAATCGTTTCAGAGCAGGACCTCCACCCAACAGGTCAGAATTTAGACAAAGGCAGGTCCAGTGGAAGTTTTCTACCTTCTTCTAGTCGTTATTGCTTATGTTTTAATAAAGCATAGTAGATGTGAAATGTTGGCATTTTGCCCATAAAATGTGCTTTAAAAATTGCAATATGTCCAGAAAAACATTTTGTGCTATGTGTGCCATGGTGAAATACCTGGTTAAAATTAAGAGCTATTGTAATTAAGGTGGTGAATTTAGAATATCGGACACCCATGACTTGGATATATATATCTGGTTCTTCACTGTTGCTGGGTCAAAATCCTGAGTCTCCCTTCCTTTCACAGTGCTGTCAATATCACAATGATATCTGAGGTCCAATATCTTGGGCTACTTGGATCTCATCATTTGCATAGACAGTAAATTCCCCAAGGGGTGACTGTTACAGAGAAGCATCCCTGAATTTTGTTTCCTAATGTTCTCTTTCATGGCCCATCTGTGCTAGTTTTTTTTTTTTAATTCGTTGATTTGAGAAACAAACACTGGATATCTTTCAGCTGTTTCTTGATTGAGCACTGTGTTCTCATTTCTATTCAACTTGCAAGGTAGTGATCTTTTTATTGAAACATCATTTTTTCCCCCAATAAATTTAAGAGTATCCAATTCATTTTTTCCAATTAAGGGGCAATTTAGCGTGGCCAATCCACCTAGCCTGCACATCTTTGGGTTGTGGGGGTGAAACCCACGCAGACACGGGGAGAATGTGCAAACTCCACATTGACAGTGACCCAGGGCTGGGATCGAACTTGGGACCTCGGCGCCGTGAGACAGCAGGGCTAACCCACTGTGCCACCGTGCTGCCCTTAAACATCTTTTTATTTACTTTCGAATGGAGCAGGGAAACCGAGAACAATGCAGTCATAAATTCAGCTCTCTTTTTCTACCCCCACCCCCAATGTACAACGCAAAATTATACAAACGAAAACAGTAAAATTAAAAGTCAACAGCAATCAATTATTTGAAGCAAGAGATAAGCAGTTTCCATCTATAAAACAATTTCTCGGTTAAACCCCTCATGACCGATTTAATCTTCTCCAGCTATAAAAAGGACATCAAGTCTTCTGACCGCGATAGAGAACTGGGTGACTTGGAAGTGATTTCCAGGTTAATAAAACTCTCCTGCGAACTATTAATGAAGCAAATGGAATAATGTCTGCTTAAGGCTGTAAGGCTGGTCAGTGAGGGTAAGGTTCCAAATATGGCTGTTGGGAGGACAGGGCTGTAGGTCATTGTCCAGAATATTGGAAAACGTGTTGTAAAATGACCAGAAGTTGACAGCTTTTGGCAGGACCAGAACATATGGGTGTGGTCAGCGAGAGTGAGAGAGCATGTGTTGTCTGTATGGGGGATGGGGGCATGGGGAGAATGTGCAAACCCCAGACAGACAGTGACCCAGGGCCGGGATTCGAACCCGGGTTCTCAGCGCTGCAGTCCCAGTGCTAACCACTTTGCCCCTAGTTTTAAGTAAATTAACTGTGAGCTCGCTGAAACTGGCAAAGTTTCATCTGCAAACAGGTCGGCAAAACGTGCAAATCCCTGCTCCCTCCACAAGGCAAGTGCCGAGACGAGCATGGAGGGTAAAAAGGAAGTGGTAAGTGCAAATGCAAATAGGGTCCAGTAGGGAAGGAACAGAAAGCTTAAAGTATTAAGAAAATTGTTTCCATATTCTTAAAGTGGATATCACAATGGGGTTTAATGTGAATTTTGAGAGGGAGAAGGGACGTGGAGCACAGACCCAAGACAGGAAGAGAAGATGAGCAACAGGAATTTGCCTCCATAAGGCGCCAGTTCAGGCTTGGGTCTTGTCACCATGTCAGGATTCTTTGAATATTCGCTGCCCAATAATAATGCAAATTAGGAAGAGGTAGACCACTGACTCATCTCTCCCTCCGAAGTAAAGCTCTGTGGGCTTTCTGGGATCTGCCCACCCAGAAGAACAAGGATATTGGCTTGTTAACCCTGGCAAAAAATTACTTTGGTAGGAAGATGGGGAGGCTTTGGAAAAGAAACAAAAAATGTTCATTTTTATGGAATGAATTCTACCAGCTACGGACAGCGGTAAACAATCCCAGTGGTGCAAATCCACTTTAACCATGGCAATCAGGCTCGAGTAACTTATTTTATGCAGCGTCAGAGAGGCATGTTGTTGCCTACGTAATGAACGCTGGCACCAGATATACGGAATGGCAGAGCACCTGGGGGATTTGTTTGATGCTGGAGTTGATTAGAAAACATTCGCTTTTGTTAATGTTCAGTTTTTAGCCGGAAAAAGAGCCAACTGTGCTGAGAATTTTCATTATGTTGTCGACACAAGAAACCGGATTTGTAATGTATAAAAGGAGGTCACCAGTATACAAGGATACACAATGTTCCACACCAGCTTGGTGGATGCCCTTAAGCGTGGACGTCTTCAGGGCTATTGATAGGGGTAGTATTTCTAAAGCTAAGTGCAATAGGGACAGGGAGCATCCCTGACGGGTTTGGGATAAGTACCCAATGAAGGGAGGTAGTGTACATACTTACGGTGGGGAGGTGTATAGGAGGCAGATCCATCAGATAAATCTTTGGCCAAACCCAAATCTACCCATGATTGTAAACAAATAATCCCATTCCACTCGGTCGAAAGCCTTCTCTGCATTCAGAGAGCCGACCACCTCTGGCAGTCGAGGCAGCTGTGGAAAGTATGATGTTGAGGTGACTGGTTACGTTTGCAGATAATTGGAGACCCTTTATGAAGCCAGTTTGGTCCTCCGAGATTGTTAGGGAGACATGGCTCCAAACGATACGCCAACACCTTAGCTAGTAACTTTACATCTACATTTAGGCGATAGGTCGATGAGAGTCGCACTTTTTAGACTAAGTGAGATAGAGGCTTTAATCATGGAAGTGCAGAAGGAGGCCATTCAACCCATCGAGTCTGCACCGACCTTTTGAAAGAGCACCCGACCTCTGCCCAATCCCCCACCCTATCCCTGTAACCCGATCTATTATTTTGCATAGCCAATCCACATAACCTACACATCTTTGGGCTGTGGGAAGAAGTCCATGCAAACACAGGAAGAACGTTGTTGCTAACTTTGCCTTAGTTTAATTGCTCTGTTTTATTACCTTTGCTCTTGAGTCGCCAGGTATCTTTATGATACCGTCACGTGGTTCAAGTCCGAGTAATGATCAATAATCCAATACACCGATTAGTAAGATTTAAATCAAAGCACATTTATTATACACCGTAATCACTACTCATGCACAGATTCTACGTTTAAGGTACTTCTACAACTAACAGGCCTATACTTAACTTGGAACTGGCCCACCAGTTCAGGGAAACAAATGGCCTTTCGTTCGAGTTCTGAGCCTGCGGGATACGAAGTTGGTACAGATTGATAGCTAGGAGCGCCTATCTCATAGCAAGCGTTGAAGTAAGACTTACAGTTTCGACCAGCTGCTGAAGAGTGAAGAGAGCGACTTGAACTTGGGGCTCAATTCTTATAGTCCCCAGGGGCTTCCAGCCTTTCGGGGCGGACCCTGTACCTGGTCCCAAGTGATTGGACTTTGTCCCAATCGCTTGGTTCGATTTTCTCCAATGCTGGAGCAGTTCCCTGATCGATGGGCGGTCTTGAGGTGGTCGTTCACCTCCTTTTGTGTAGGCTCCTGCTGGCGCCGAAGAGTCTGGTTTTGCTTTGTGTGTCTAAATGTTGCTTATTGTTCCCGGGGATTGCTCATTAGTATGCAGATGGCTGTTGTTTTGTTATGCTGATGGTTGCTGGTATCGATATTGTCTGGCCTTTCCAGAGGTAAATACACAGTCAACCTGCAGCTGCTGGTTTTTGTCTTGTTGGCTGACTTTCCCATCAGCCTTTGCCGTTCGCCATTTTGAATCGGGAGTTGGCCATTTTAAGTGCCTACAACGTGCAAATTCCACGCAGTTACCCGAGGTCGGAACCCGGGTTTCTGGTGCTGTGAGGGAGCTAATCACTGTGCCACCGTAACGCCAATTGAGTTAATGTAGGGGGTAGGGATCCATGAGATAACAAGTCGTTGAACACATCTAAAGGGCGCAGGTTGAGTGGAGAGCCTTTTGTAAAAATAAATAGGGAAGTCATCGGGACCTGAAGCTTTACCGCTCTGCATCAACCAAATACAATTTTTATCTCGTCCAGGCGCCAATGGTCGTCTAATCCTCTACTCCTGTACACGTCTACAGACGGGATGTCTAAATTATTTGGAAAGTTAACCATTGTCAAGACATCCGAAGGAGGATCAGATTTGGTAGTTACGATAAAAGGAAGCGAAAGTCAGATTAATATCCGAGAGGTCGGTCGTGAGGTTATAGAACATAGAACATAACAGCGCAGTACAGGCCCTTCGGCCCTCAATGTTGCGCCGACCTGTGAAACCACTCTAAAGCCCATCTACACTATCCCCTTATTGTCCATATGTCTATCCAATGACCATTTGAATGCCCTTAGTGTTGGCGAGTCCACTACTGTTACAGGCAGGGCATTCCACGCCCTTACTACTCTCTGAGGAAAGAACCTACCTCTGACATCTGTCCTATATCTATCTCCCCTCAATTTAAAGCTATGTCCCCTCGTGCTAGACATCACCATCCGAGGAAAAGAGCTCTCACTGTCCACCCTATCTAATCCTCTGATCATCTTGTATGCCTCAATTAAGTCACTTCTTAACCTTCTTCTCTCTGACGAAAACAGCCTCAAGTCCCTCAGCCTTCCCTCATAAGATCTTGCCTCCATACCAGGCAACATTCTGGTAAATCTCCTCTGCACCCTTTCCAATGCTTCCACATCCTTCCTATAATGCGGCGACCAGAATTGCACGTTATACTCCAAATGCGGCCGCACCAGAGTTTTGTACGGCTGCAACATGACCTCATGGCTCCAAAACTCAATCCCTCTACTAATAAAAGCTAACACACCGTACGCCTTCTTAACAACCCTCTCAACCTGGGTGGCAACTTTCAGGGATCTATGTACATGGACACCGAGATCTCTCTGCTCATCCACACTGCCAAGAATCTTACCATTAGCCCAGTACTCTGTCTTCCTGTTATTCCTTCCAAAATGAATCACCTCACACTTTTCTGCATTAAACTCCATTTGCCACCTCTCAGCCCAGCGCTGCAGCTTATCTATGTCTCTCTGTAACTTGTAACATCCTTCCGCACTGTCCACAACTCCACCGACTTTAGTGTCATCTGCAAATTTACTCACCCATCCTTCTACGCCCTCCTCCAGGTCATTTATAAAAATGACAAACAGCAGTGGTCCCAAAACAGATCCTTGTGGTACACCACTAGTAATTGGACCGAAGTCTGAACATTTCCCATCAACCATCACCCTTTGTCTTCTTCCAGCTAGCCAATTTCTGATCCAAACTGCTAAATCACCCTGAATCCCATGGCTCCGTATTTTCTGCAGTAGCCTACCGTGTGGAACCTTATCAAACGCTTTACTGAAATCCATATACACCACATCAACTGCTTTACCCTCATCCACCTGTTTGGTCACCTTCTCAAAGAACTCAATAAGGTTCGTGAGGCACGACCTACCCTTCACAAAACCGTGTTGACTATCTCTAATCAAATTATTCCTTTCCAGATGATTATACATCCTATCTCTTCTAAACCTTTCCAAGACTTTGCCCACGACAGAAGTAAGGCTCACTGGTCTATAGTTACCGGGGTTGTCTCTACTCCCCTTCTTGAACAAGGGGACAACATTTGCTATTCTCCAGTCTTCTGGCACTATTCCTGTAGACAAAGATGACTTAAAGATCAAAGCCAAAGGCTCAGCAATCTCCTCCCTAGCTTCCCAGAAAATCCTAGGATAAATCCCTTCCGGCCCAGGGGACTTATCTATTTTCACACTTTCCAGAATTGCTAACACCTCCTCCTTATGAACCTCAAGCCCTTCTTGTCTAGTAGCCTGAATCTCAGTATTCTCCTCGACAACATTGTCTTTTTCCTGTGTGAATGCTGACGAAAAATATTCATTTAGCACCTCTCCTATCTCCTCGGACTCCACGCACAACTTCCCACTACTGTCCTTGACTGGTCCTACTCTTACCCTAGTCATTCTTTTATTCCTGACATATCTATAGAAAGCTTCAGGGTTATCCTTGATCCTACCTGCCAAAGACTTCTCATGTCCCCTCCTGGCTCTTCTTAGCTCTCTCTTTAGGTCCTCCCTAGCTAACTTGTAACTCTCGAGTGCCCTAACTGAACCTTCATGTCTCATCTTTACATAAGCCTCCTTCCTCTTGACAAGTGTTTTGACTGCTTTAGTAAACCATGGTTCCCTCGCTCGACCACGTTCTCCCTGCCTGACAGGTACACACTTATCAAGGACACGCAGTAGCTATTCCTTGAACAAGCTCCAACCGATGCACCCGAAGTCTTGCCTCATCACATCATAATTGCCTTTCCCCCAGATACAACTCTTACCCTGCGGTATGTACCTATCCCTTTCCATCACTGAAGTAAACGTAATCGAATTGTGGTCACTATCACCAAAGTGCTCACCTACCTCCAAATCTTACACCTGTCCTGGTTCATTACCCAGTACCAAATCCAATATGACCTTGCCTCTCGTTGGCCTATCTACATACTGTGTCAGGAAACCCTCCTGCACACATTGGACAAAAACGGACCCATCTAAAGTACTCGAACTATAGCGTTTGCAGTCAATATTTGGAAAGTTAAAGTCCCCCATAACAACTACCCTGTTGCTTTCGCTCCTATCCAGAATCATTTTTGCAATCCTTTCCTCTACATCTCTGGAAATTTTCGGAGGCCTATAGAAAACCCCTAACAGGGTGACCTCTCGTTTCCTGTTCCTAAGCTCAGCCCATACTACCTCAGTAGACGAGTCCTCATCAAACGTCCTTTCTGCCACCGTAATTCTGTCCTTGACTAACAATGCCACCCCTCCCCCTCTTTTACCACCTTCCCTGAGCTCACTGAAATATCTAAACCCCGGCACCTGCAATAACCATTCCTGTCCCTGCTCTATCCATGTCTCCGAAATGGCCACAACATCGAAGTCCCAGGTACCAACCTATGCCCCAAGTTCACCCACCTTATTCCGGATGCTCCTGGCATTGAAGAAGACACACTTTAAACCACCTTCCTGTCTGCCGATACACTCCTGCAACTTTGAAACCTTACTCATGACCTCACTACTCTCAACCTCCTGTATACTGGAGCTACAATTCAGGTTCCCAATCCCCTGCTGAACTAGTTTAAACCCTCCCGAAGAACATTCGCAAATTTCCCCCCCCAGGATATTGGTACCCCTCTGGTCCAGGTGTAGACCATCCCGTTTTAAGAGGTCCCACCGACCCCAGAATGAGCCCCAATTATCCAGAAATCTGAAACCCTCCCTGTAGCCACGTGTTCAACTCCTCTCTCTCCCTATTCCTCGTCTCGCTAGCACGTGGCACGGGTAACAACCCAGAGATAATAACTGTTTGTCCGAGATCTAAGTTTCCACCCTAGCTCCCTGAATTCCTGCCTTACATCCCTACCCCTCCCTATGTCGTTGGTACCTATGTGGACCACGACTTGGGGCTGCTTCCCCTCCCACTTAAGGATCCCGAAAACACGATCTATCCCCCTAACTATGGAGCCTCCAATGACTAATGCTCCACTCCTGTCCCCCCTTCCCTTCTGAGCAACAGGGGCAGACTCTGTGCCAGAGACCTGTACCCCATGGCTTACCCCTGGTAAGTTCTGGTCCTGCCCGAAGTTGGAGAAATTTTGAATGTCGTTCTTCAGCACCATGTTGGCAATCTTGCTTGTGGATTTACAGCCCTGTCCCCTGGGGGCCATATTCGAGATTCAGTCTTGACAGAGATGCAGATGTTTTAGCCTTTGCCTTGTTGATCGCTTGCAGGCAGGTCCTGTTGGGGTGGTGGAGATAAGTTTCTCTTCCCGGTACCTCAGCGTGGCTGGAGTATTTAATGGAATTCTTGCACTTGGAAAAGGTGAAATTTGCCCTGGAGGGGGGGGGGGGGGAGGTGAGTGAAGGGTTCCATACAATATAGGGTTTGGTTTATACTACATTTCAATGAGCTGGTTCCCATCAACTGCACGGCGGGAGGGGAGGGGGCGGGGCAAGGTGAGGAGGTTGGTTAGGGTTTGGCGGCAGGAGGGCAGATTTGGGGCTTTGTGTTGGTTTTACTTTGTAATATTGTTTTTAAACATTAAAATGTTAAAAATTGGAATAAAAATACATTTAATAAATAGTACATTGACATAGGGAACAAGCAAGGTTTCCATCATCAAAAATAACAGAAGTACAAAAAGACACTAATAGTTCAAATGAGGACTTTCCTCACCCATAATGAGGACTTATACAGCCATACTCACCACCTCCATTCAAACCATCTACCCACCACCCTGCTGTTGCACTACAAGTGAAGGGAACCTAAAAAAAATGTACTCATTCAGTGTAAAAGCAAAGAGTTGGGATATAGAAGAGGTGGTCGGGACGGGGGTCCCCCGTCTGGGGGACTGGAGGGTGAGGGAGACATGGACACGGGACTGGCCCAGAAAAGGAGATGGCTAGTCGGCAGGGGGGCGGTTGAGAGCCCCTCCAATCCGGCTGATAACGTGGAACGTGAGGGGGCTGAATGGGCCGGTGAAGAGGGCCCGAGTGTTCGCGCACTTAAAGGGACTGAAGGTGGACGTGGTCATGCTCCAAGAGACTCACCTGAAGGTGGCGGACCAGGTCAGGTTAAGAAAGGGATGGGTAGGACAGGTATTCCACTCGGGACTGGACGCGAAGAATAGAGGGGTGGCAATATTAGTGGGAAAGCGGGTGTCATTTGAGGCCAAGACTATTGAGGTGGACAATGGAGGGCGATATGTAATGGTGAGCGGTAGGCTGCAGGGGACGTGGGTGGTGTTGGTAAACGTGTACGCCCCGAACTGGCATGATGCAGGATTCATGAAGCGCATGTTGGGGCACATTCCGGACCTGGAGAAAGGACGCTTGATAATGGGAGGGGACTTCAATACAGTGTTGGACCTAGCACTGGACTGCTCCAAATCAAGGACTGGAAAGAGGCCGGTGGCGGCCAATGTACTTAGGGGGTTTATGGATCAGATGGGGGGAGTGGACCCATGGCGGTTTGCAAGGCCGCAGGCCAGGGAATTTTCTTTCTTTTCCCATGTACACAAAGCCTACTCCCGGATAGATTTTTTTGTTCTGGGCAGGGCGCTCATCCCGAGGGTGGAGGGGACGGAGTATTTGGCCATAGCCGTTTCGGACCATGCCCCGCACTGGGTGGAACTGGAGCTGGGAGAGGAGAGGGACCAACGCCCACTGTGGCGGCTGGATGTGGGACTGCTGGTGGACGAGGGGGTGTGTGGGAAGGTGAGGGGGTGTATCGAAAGGTACCTGGAGACCAACGACAACGGGGAGGTGCGAGTAGGGGTGGTATGGGAGGCGCTGAAGGCGGTGGTCAGGGGAGAGCTAATCTCCATTAGGGCTCACAGGGAGAAGACAGAGGGCATGGAAAGGGAGAGGTTAGCGGGGGAGATTTTGAGAGTGGACAGGAGATACGCAGAGGCCCCGGAGGAAAGATTACTTGAAAAAAGACGATGGCTCCAGACGGAGTTTGACCTGTTGACCACAGGGAAGGCGGAGACACAGTGGTGGAAAGCGCAGGGGGCGACCTATGAGTATGGGCAAAAGGCTAGTCGGATGCTGGCACACCAGCTCCGTAAAAGGATGGCAGCGAGGGAAATAGGGGGAGTCAAAGATGGAAGGGAAGCCACGGTTCGGAGTGCGACGAAAATAAACGAGGTATTTAAGGCCTTCTATGAAGAGCTGTACAGATCCCAGCCCCCAGCGAGGGAAGAGGGTTTGAGACGATTCCTAGACCAGCTGAAATTCCCGAGGGTGGAGGAGCACGAAGTGACTGGTCTGGGGGCACCAATTGGGTTGGAGGAGCTGAGCAAGGGTTTGGGGAGCATGCAGGCGGGGAAGGCCCCGGGGCCAGACGGGTTCCCGGTGGAGTTCTACAGGAAGTACGTAGACCTGTTGGCCCCGCTATTAGTGAGGACCTTTAACGAGGCAAGAGAGGAGGGGACCCTGTCAGAAGCGACAATTTCGTTGATACTAAAGCGGGACAAGGACCCACTGTGATGTGGATCGTACAGGCCGATCTCGCTTCTTAATGTGGATGCAAAGTCGTTGGCAAAAGTGCTGGCCACGAGGATCGAGGACTGTGTCCCGGGGGTGATTCATGAGGACCAGACAGGATTTGTAAAGGGTAGGCAGCTAAACACCAATGTGCGGCGGCTCTTAAACGTGATAATGATGCCATCGGTGGAGGGAGAAGTGGAGATAGTGGCAGCTATGGACGCGGAGAAGGTCTTTGACCGAGTAGAGTGGGAATACCTCTGGGAGGTGCTGCGTAGGTTTGGGTCGGGGGAGGGTTTATCAGTTGGGTTAAGCTCCTTTACAGAGCCCCGGTGGCGAGTGTAGTGACGAACCGGCGGAGGTCGGAGTACTTTCGGCTGCCCCCTGTCCCCCCTGTTGTTCGCATTGGCGATCGAACCATTGGCCATGTCATTGAGGGAGTCTAACAAATGGAGGGGGGTGGTCCGAGGGGGAGAAGAGCTTCGGGTGTCGCTATATGCGGATGACCTGTTGCTGTACGTGGCGGATCCAATGGAGGGGATGGTGGAGGTCATGCAGACTCTTAAGGGAGTTTGGGGAGTTTTCGGGCTATAAGCTCAATGTAGGGAAGAGTGAACTCTTTGTATTACAGGTGGGGGACCAAGAAAGAGGGATAGGGAACCGACCGCTGAGGAGGGCGGAGGGGAGCTTTCGGTATCTGGGGATCCAGATAGCCAGGAGCTGGGGGGCCCTATATAAACTGAATCTGACGAGGTTGGTGGAGCAAATGGAGGAGGATTTTAAAAGATGGGACATGCTACCGCTCTCGCTGGCGGGTAGAGTGCAATTGGTCAAAATGGTCGTCCTTCCAAGGTTTTTGTTTGTGTTTCAGTGCCTTCCCATCGTGATCACTAAGGCCTTTTTTAAGAGAGTAGGCAGGAGTATTATGGGGTTTGTGTGGGCGAATAAGACCCCGAGGGTTAGAAGAGGGTTTCTGGAACGCAGTAGGGACCGAGGAGGGTTGGCGCTGCCAAACCTGGGGAGCTACTACTGGGCAGCAAACGTGTCGATGATCCGCAAGTGGGTTATGGAGGGAGAGGGGGTGGCATGGAAGAGGATGGAGATGGCATCCTGCAAAGGAACGAGTCTGGGGGCGTTGGTGACGGCACCGCTGCCGCTCTCGCCGACAAAGTATACCACGAGCCCGGTGGTGGCGGCAACGCTAAGGATCTGGGGCCAGTGGAGACGGCACAGGGGTGCAATGGGAACATCGGTGTGGCCCTCGATCAGGGGTAACCATCGGTTTATCCCGGGGAAGATGGACGGGGGGTTCCAGAGCTGGCATCGGGCGGGGATCAGAAGAATGGGGGACCTGTTCATTGACGGAACGTTTGCGAGCCTAGGGGCACTGGAGGAGAAGTTTGAGTTACCCCCGGGAAATGCCTTTAGATATATGCAGATGAGGGCTTTTGTAAGGCGACAGGTGAGGGAATTCCCATTGCTCCCGGCACAAGAAATTCAAGACCGGGTGATCTCGGGCGCATGGGTTGGGGAGGGTAAGGTGTCGGAAATACACCAGGAGATGAAAGAAAAAGGGGAAGCGCTGGTAGAAGAGTTGAAGGGTAAATGGGAGGAGGAGCTGGGGGAGGAGATCGAGGAAGGTCTGTGGGCGGATGCCCTAGGTAGGGTTAATTCCTCCTCCTCGTGTGCCAGGCTCAGCCTGATACAATTTAAGGTGGTTCACAGAGCTCACCTGACGGGGGCGACGTTGAGCAGGTTCTTTGGGGTAGAGGACAGATGTGGAAGGTGCTTAGGGAGCCCGGCGAACCATGTCCATATGTTTTGGTCATGCCCGGCACTGGAGGGGTTCTGGAGGAGAGTGGCGGGAGCAATATCTCAGGTGGTGAAAGTCCGGGTCAAGCCAAGCTGGGGGCTAGCAATATTCGGAGTAGTGGACGAACCGGGAGTGCAGGAGGCGAAAGAGGCCGGCATTCTGGCCTTTGCGTCCCTAGTAGCCCGGCGAAGGATCTTGCTAATGTGGAAGGAGGCGAAGCCCCCCAGCGTGGAGGCCTGGATAAACGATATGGCTGGGTTCATAAAGTTGGAGAGGATTAAGTTCGCCTGGAGAGGGTCTGCGCAGGGGTTCTACAGGCGGTGGCAACCGTTCCTAGACTATCTCACGGAGTGTTGGAGGAAGGTCGGTCAGCAGCGGCAGCAACCTTAGGGGGGGGGAAGTCTTGGGGCGGGGGGGGGGGCTGCCTGGGGGGGGTGGATGAGCAAGAGATAACATGAAGAGTTGGGGAAACTGGCACGTACGGGAGACAGCCAGTGTACAAAGCTGTGTAAATATACTATTTTGCTTTGTATATATCTTGCTCCGCGCAATTTCTCGTTTCTTTTTTTTGTTACGGGGGGGGGGGGTTTATTGTTTGTAAGGGGGGAAAATTGTGTTAAAAACTTGAATAAATATATATATATATTTTTTTTTTTAAACGGGAGGAGTCGTGTATCTGGGAAATAAATTTGGAAGCAGACTGGCACCTGAGTAGATTTGCCAGTCGATGACATGCTCTGTCCCAGTGTTCAGGAAAAGTCTCCGTTGACCGTTGTAACATGCGCACCACGTTATTGGTTGAGAATAAATTGAGAGTGGAGCGGGGGAGCAATGGAATATTGCCAATCTATTTCTAAACTTGAATCCACTAATTCAATTTTCTGTTTGATGAGATATGCATTATGGGAGATTGTTTCCTCGAAGGACTGCCTTAAGGGTCTCCCACAATATTGAAGGGGTGGTGGCATCCAACTTATTTGTTTATAATTCAGCTGTCTGTGATGGATATAGACTTGCAAAATTTCCTGTTAAATAATAGGGCTGTATTGAACCTCCATTAGCCTTGGGTGTAAGAACCCAAGTCTAGGGAATGGGGTGCGTGATCTGATATAACAATGACCGAACATTCAGCGACTCCTACTGCGGGGAGAAGAGCTTTGTCTCGGAAATAATAGTCAATACATGAATTAGTGTGATGGACACGGGAATTATAGGAGAAGTCTCTTGTGCCTGGATTTAGGAAACGCCAAGGGACCATGCATCCCACTTGAGTCATGAACGAAGAGGGAGCCGTGGAAACATCAGAAGGGGCAAGGGTCTTGTACGATCTAACTTTGGGTCCAAGACCAGTTCAAGTCCCCTCCGAAGATAAGATGATGGGTGTCCAAACTGGGAAGGGAGGATAGAAGCTAAGTGCTAAATTTCGTGCCATCCCAGGTGGGAACATAAACATCAACAGGCTACAGAGGTTTGAAGAAGTATGTCATTTACTATTGTGTACCGTCCATCAGGGTCTGAGATTACATTTGAGGGGGAAAATTAGACCATCTTGTTTTATCAGAATCGCCATTCCCCTGGACTTGAAAATCCGGCCAATCCATGCTTTGCGTAGTCTGGTGTGATCTTGAATACAAAGATACATTTCTTGAAGGAATGCCGCGTCTACATTGAGGGTTTTGAGATGTGCGAACACCCTGGAGGGGTTTACTGGGCCATTTAACCCCCTAACTTCTAATCGGGGCTCCATACTGCCATGAACGCTGATACTGATCATGACTATGGAAGATTTTACAAGAGAATGAACAAGTGGAGAGGTAAGGAATCAAAGCCCTGAGGGTCTATGGCATCATGAGACTGGTCAAATGTAAAGAGAATACTGATTACTGTCAACATCACTTCCAAACTGCTGGAACAAAAACTCAACAGTAAGATGATAAACTTGTAACTAAAACACATGATTCAAATTTAAGCCCGTCAACAAAAATAGGGGAAACAGCAGGCATTTTGCCTTGTACGACATCCGTTAACTAATCAACCTTGTTGATACGGTATTGCCCCAATGAAGAAATAAAAAAAGGCCCTACTTAATACGCCATTCGATGGTTGCTCATTCTAACTGCGTGGTGGGTGCAATTGTATAAAACAATCATCTGAGTATGCCCTTGATTCGAGCATATTAAGTGGCCGACACGGGTATTAAAGAAAAAAAGAGATAGGATAAGATACCCAGAAACAAACATAACACCAGTTGAACAATCTTTCAAGAGTCACGTTTATGCCTCTGTAGGAAGGAGTCTACCTCACTTGATGCGTCAAAAACAGTCTTTTCCGTTGAAAGTGATTCAAAGACCGGCAGATTAGATCATCCCAAAGCCAATTCCATTTTGTACAGCATGGAATTGATGCTGTTAAATGCAGCTCTCCGCTTAGCGAGGTCCATGTTCAGCTCTTGATGTATCTGAATAGGGTGGCCCCGGTAGCTGAAGTCACGGAGTTCTCTTGCCCATCAAAAGACCAATTCTTTGTCTTTGTAGCTGTGGAACTGGGCAATGATGGCTCGTGGGGAGTCACTTGGGCGAGGTTTCTGTCGAAGGGTACAGTGGGCCTGATCCAGTTTAAAGTTTGGATATAAACTGAGTAGTGGTGGGGCCTTCAGACCCTTCTGGTAACCCCACAGTTCGTAGGTTCTGCCATCTGAACCAGTTGTCCAGGTCATCAATTCTATTTCGCAACGCCATTTTCTCTTGACTTACCGCAGCCAGCTCAGGCTCGAGTACATTAATCCTGTCGCTGTGATCAGAGAGGGTCATCTACATATCCGTGATGGCTAGGCAAGTGGAGTCGAGGGAGGATCAGATGGGGACCAGCGCCAGCTCCAGCGAATTTTTCGGCTCCAGAGCTGAACTTCGTCGAGAGTTGTTCAGCTCGGTGATCAGAATTTTGATAAGTGTTGGATGTTAGAGCGCTGGAGAGGCAGCCGGCATCTTGGTTGGGTCTGGATCGGCATTGGTATCTGTTTCAGTTTTTGGCCAAAACACTTTTCTCTTTTTGGCATTCTTGCAAGAAGTTTGTTGCTTACTCAGCCTCAACAGTCAATTTGTGGCGCGATAAAAGGGAGAAAAGGCAAGAATGTCGGGGGAGCTACCACGCAAGCATGCTTCACCTACATCGTGCAACTGGAAGTTCTGCGGTGATCTTTTCTTTTGGGTAATGTTATTGCAATCTATGGATATATTTTACTCAACTTGATATTCAATTTATAATGTTCGCGAGAATTTGTGTTGCTGATAGGAAGCATGCTTTTCTGAAGTGTGATGGAACTGTCAACTTCTTTCTATTCTCTTCCCAGTGCTGCCACTTTTCCAACAGAAATCTGTATTCCAGATAGTAAAAATCAGTATTTGGCAGCAAAATCAGTATTTTCATTTCACTGATAAAATGCCCACCAATCCGCTTTATGCCTTTTTTGCACAAATCTAAAACATGAATGTAAAGTGCAAATCTCATGCTTTTACATGCATGTACATCATCATGAGTGGGTGTTTTAAGTTTCAGGCATTCAGTACATCTTAAGAATGAAAACTGTGAACAAAATATTCACCTTTTTACTTGAAGTTGTACACCAGTATCAGAGCTCCGTTCAGCCTTACTGACGCAGCTCTTTTGCGTCAAACAGTCTTGCAATCAACTGCTTTCATGTGAAATAATCCTTCAAACTACACTACATCTTAATTTCAGAGATTACCTCTGCCTTGTTTGGGGATGTGTATGTAGCTTTTTTATACTTATCAAGCAGTTTCACATTGAATTGCATGTTGTGGCAGCACTGTCCTTTGGTTTGAGAGTAAACCTTCTGGGTTAAGAAGTCAGTGTCTTCATTCCTAAACTGGGCCAAAGTCCATAGGACATAGGAGCAGAATTAGGCCACTCGGCCCATTGAGTCTGTTCCGCCATTCAATCATGGCTGATATGAACTCAGTGAAGTTCTTCCTGACCAGACTGATAATGTGTTTATCTTCGGCATTAATATGCGCGATTGACCAGTCTGCCAGCAAGATTTTTGGAAGATGACGCTACTTCAGCTCACCGGTTGATTTTCCCCTCAGTTGGGAGATATCCACCCAAACTTTGTCTGATCGTTTTGTCTAATGCAGTACCTTCCAATGTGTCAACCTGGATTTGAGCAAATTCCACTTCTATTCCTGAACATCTTCCGTTACATGGAATCGCTTTGCAAAGTAACAAACTGATGTAAAGTTTTCCTCCATCCTCCCACCCTTGGATTTGCCACTCTGGCATGTAGCAGCAATTTGTCCTGAAGGGGAAATTTCATGGTCACATAGTAACACATTGCAACATAGTACTTTCGTACTGATGAGTAGAAGTTACTCCCATCTTGCGTGGTGAGATGTCCAGTCACAGAAACTGACTGGCTTGTTGACCAACAATAAGGTCTTCATCGGACGTCTGATTGCAGTTGTCCTTGTACATGCAGTTAGCAGGCAATGTAACACTAGAAATTGCTGCAGGTTTCACAAGGCAACAAGTCCTGAAGAAAGTCAAGTAACTTCTGATGTATCTTGGGAGCTTCTACTTGGAGCTCTAGAATGAGCCTGTTGAACTTTGGAAGTATATATTGAAGAAAGACACAATACAGCTTGTTTCTGTTACAAAGCTTTGCATAAATCCCAGCAGCTTTGCCTTGGGATGGCTGTACTGTTGTATTAGCATCAGGGTTGCTAGCTGTGGGAGACTTCTTGTTTCCTGCACTTGAACTGCTGCTGTTTCCATCTTTCTTACCATGGCCAGTCTTGCGACCATGCACAATGGAAGCAGTTTTCTGAACAGATCCTGCACTGGGCTTTTTGGGTCTCACTGTTGCAGGGACCTGTTTCCTGACAGCAGCTGAAACCAGGCAACCACTCTTTGCTTTCACAACATGAATGCTGTTTTTTGTTCCTGCAAACAATGTTCTTATTGTAGATGATGTGCTACATGTAACATTACCACGTGTGTGTGCGTGCGTGCCTGTCCAAGGAGACCAATCTGATGAAGACATGTTTCAGTATTCTGTGAATTTCCACATTGCACATTGTTTGTGTTTCCTCAACCTCTTTGAGGCGCTTGGTAGACTTTCCAAGGTAGTGCTGGACTGGGACAAGCAAGTCCACTGGAGACGATGGCAACTGACCTGCCGCTTTCTCTGCAGCTACATGAAGAAGGTGGATTGGATTTTGTTTATTGTCACGTGTAACAAGGTACAGTGAAAAGTATTTTTCTGTGAACAGCTCAACAGATCATTCAGTACATGAAAAGAAAAGGAAATAAAAGAAAATACATAATAGGGCAACACAAGGTACACAATGTAACTACATAACACCGGCATCGGGTGAAGCATATAGGGGTGTAGTGTTAATGAGGTCAGTCCATAAGAGGGTCGTTTAGGAGTCTGGTAACAGCGGGGAAGAAGCTGTTTTTGAGTCTGTTCGTGCGTGTTCTCAGACTTTTGTATCTCCTGCCCGATGGAAGAAGTTGGAAGAGTGAGTAAGCCGGGTGGGAGGGGTCTTTGATTATGCTGCCCGCTTTCCCCAGGCAGCGGGAGGTGTAGATGGAGTCAATGGATGGGAGGCAGGTTTTTGTGATGGACTGGGCTGTGTTCACGACTCTGAAGATTTTTGGGATCTTGGGCCGAGCAGTTACCATACCAGGCTGTGATGCAGCCAGATATGATGCTTTCTATGGTGCATCTGTAAAAGCTGGTAAGAGTTGATGTGGACATGCTGAATTTCCTTAGTTTCCTGAGGAAGTATAGGTGCTGTTGTGCTTTCTTGGTGGTAGCGTCGACGTGGGTGGACCAGGACAGATTTTTGGAGATGTGTACCCCTAGGAGTTTGAAACTGCTAACCATCTCCACCTCGGCCCCATTGATGCTGACAGGCGTGTGTAAAATGTTTTGCTTTCTCAAATCAATGACCAGGTCTTTAGTTTTGCTGGCATTGAGGGGTAGATTGTTGTCGCTGCACCACTCCACTAGGGCACAACATCGTGGGCTGAAGGACCTGTACTGTGCTGTACTGTTCTATGTTCTCAATCTCCCTCCTGTATTCTGACTTGTCGTTATTCGAGACTCGGCCCACTATGGTCGTATCATCAGCAAACTTGTAGATGGAGTTGGAACCAAATTTTGCCATGCAATCGTGTGTGTACAGGGAGTATAGTAAGGGGTTAAGTACGCAGCCTTACGGGGCCCCAGTATTGAGGACTATTGTGGAGGACGTGTTGTTTATTCTTACTGATGGTGGTTTGTGGGTTAGAAAATCGAGGATTCAGTTGCAGAGTGAGGAGCCACGTTCTAGGTTTTGGAGCTTTGATATGAGCTTGGCTGGGATGATGGTGTTGAAGGCGGAGCTGTAGTCAATAAATAGGAGTCTGATGTAGGAGTCCTTATTGTCGAGATAAGGACTCTAGGGGTGAGTGTAGGGCCAGGGAAATGGCGCCTGCTGTGGACCGGTTGCGGCGGTATGCGAATTGCAGTGGATCAAGGTGTTCTGGGAGTATGGAGATGATGCACTTCATGACCAACCTCTCGAAGCACTTCATTACGACTGAAGTCAGGGCCACCAGATGCTAATCATTGAGGCACATTGCCTGTTTCTTCTTTGGCACCGGTATGATGGTGGTCTTCTTGAAGCAGGTGGGGACATCTGAGCGCAGTAGGGACAGGTTAAAGTTGTCCGCGAACACATCTGCCAGCTGGTCCGTGCAGACTCTGAGTGCACAACCAGGGATCCCGTCCGAACCCGTCGCCTTCCGAGGGTTCACTTTCAGGAAAGCCAAACTGACTTTGGAAGCTGTGATGGTGGGTATGGGTGTGTTATGGGCTGCTGGGGCACTCAACAGCAGATCATTGGTTTCCTGCTCAAACCGAGCATAGAATGCATTGAGTTGATCACGGAGGGGTGCGCTGCTGCTGGAGATACTGCTCGGCTTCGCTTTCTAGCCCATTATGTTGTTTAGGCCTTGCCACAACTGCCGAGCGTCTGTAACGCTAGTCTGTGACTCTAGCTTGGTTTGATATTTTCTCTTGGCATCTCGGATGGCTTTGCGGAGGTCGTACCTGTATTTCTTGTATCGGTCAGGCTCGCCTGACTTGAATGCCTCAGACCTGTCCTTCAGTAGGGAGCCAACGATTGAGCCATGGTTTCCGGTTGGGGAGCGTACGTACTGCTTTCTTTGTCATGCAGTCGTCCACACATTTGCTGATGAAGTCTGTGACAGTGGTGGCATACTCATTTAAGTCGGTCGCCGAGTTCTTAAATATGGACCAGTCCACTGTTTCCAAGCAGTCACGTAGGAGCTCTGCTGTTTCCCCGGACCAGCACTGCACGACCTTCTTAGCTGGATTCTCCCACTTGAGTTTCTGCTTGTATACCGGGAGAAGGAGCACCGTCTTATGGTCTGATTTCCCAAAGTGCGGTCGGGGGATGGAACAGTAGGTGCCCTTGATTTTTGAGTAGCAGTGGTCGCCGGAATGTGGCGACTAGGGGCTTTTCACAGTAACTTCATTTGAAGCCTACTTGTGACAATAAGCGATTTTCATTTCAAGAGTGTTGTCGCCCCTGCTGGGACAGGAGATGTGCTGGTGGAATTTTGGCAGTACACTCAGTTGGCTTTGTTGAAGTCCCCGGCCACAATGAACAAGGCCACCGGGTGTTCTGTTTCGTATTTGTTTATAACTGTGTCCATTTTCTCCAGCGCCGCCTTCACTTCTGCCTGGGGTGGGATGTAGACTGCTGTGATAATGGCTGCAGTGAACTCATGTGGAAGATAGTATGGGTGGACTCACGTGGAAGATAGTATGGGTGGCACTTCACAGCCAGGTATTCCAGGTCCGGGGAGCAGTGGGTCGCCACATCCAAGCACCAGGAGGAGTTGATGAGGAGGCAAACCCCTCCACCTTTTGCTTTGCCTGATGATGCGGTGCGATCCGCCCGATGAATTGAGAAGCTTCAGGTTGTATGGCCCATGGATATCCAAGAATTAAAATATCCGTGTTTTCTTTCTTCGCAAAGGAAGTCCATCATTGTATACTCTCATCATCTCTGCTGCATTGTCTGCAGAAAAGCATGTCACGTTTTTCTTAGGAATTTGGGGCAGCACGGTAGCACAGTGGTTAGCACAGTTGCTTCACAGCTCCAGGGTCCCAGGTTCGATTCCCGGCTTGGGTCACTGTCTGTGCGGAGTCTGCACGTTCTCCCCGTGTTTGTGCGGGTTTCCTCCGGGTACTCCGGTTTCCTCCCACAGTCCAAAGATGTGCAAGTTAGGTGGATTGACTGTGCTAAATTGCCCTTAAGTGTCCAAAGAAGGTTAGGTAGGGTTACAGGGATAGGGTGTGGGGATCGGGTTGAGGCATTGTCTTGGGTAGTGTGCTCTTTCGAAGGGCCGGTGCAGATTCGATGGGCTGAACGGCCTCCTTCTGCACTGTAAATTCTATGATTCTATGAATGTTGTTTTCCTAAAGAACATTGTCCAGAAGTTGGGAAAATGTTTTTGCCGCTTGATCTCTCATTCGCTGTCGCTGTTCCAAGTAGCATATTGATCACGCTGTGCGCACCTGCATCAAAGAACCAAACCGAACAATGATAGGATAGAGTTGTTCCTCCGCACCACAGTCAGAACTCTCATCGGTTGAGGTGGAGAACTGGGTTTGCCTGATTTCTCAAGGTTGTCACTTTAGTCTTGGCAATTGCTGTTGATTGGACCACGTGAAGCAAACTTAGAAACAATTGAACTGTCCGGAGACATCACTTTCACAACATCAGTCAAATGATCGGCAGCAGAAAATACCACATTGTCCTCGATCTGGAAATGTCATCAAAGTTCCTGCTCTTTTGACTGAGTAATCTTTCTGTTGCATAAAAGGTCTGATGCCGTGGGTGCTTTCTGAAACATGTGCCATTACATGATGTTTCTTGGATCGCATATATGCCTGCATGTCATTTGCTCCTCTGTGAGCGATGCTGAAGTCCGATGAGCAGATGTTACATCGTGCAGTGCATTCATAGAATCATAGAATCCCTATCCAGTGCAGAAGGAGGCCATTCGCCCATCGAGTTTGCACTGGCCCTTGCTCCGATAGAGCACCCTACTAGGCCCAATCACTCCACTCCTAACCCCGTGACCCCACCTAGCTTTTGGGGAATTAAGCATGGCCTGCACACTTGACTGTGGGAGGAAACCGGATCCGGCACCCGGAGGAAACCCACGCAGACACTGGGAGAACGTGCAAACTCCACGCAGTCACCCGCGGTCAGAATCAAGCCTGGGACCCTGTCGCTGTGAGGCAACAGTGCAAACCACTGTGCCACCATGCCGCCATATTCATCCTTTCTCGATTGTACAATAAAGGACCATCTGGATGTATAGTCCTTCCTGAAAGTCTGTTTTCTGGATTTAGCACCAGATAATGAAGTCAGATCGCTACTCAACATTTCCATGGGCTTTTCTTCCAATTTGACTAAGCTGTCAGTACAAAAGACGAACAGGCTTGAACTGATGCCTACTGGTAATTCCTATACAAACAGCCCTGCTGTGGCTAGCTTCCTCCCCATTTGACTAAGTCAGAACAGAACAGCTGACAATAGTGGATAGCGAAGGCACTAGAAAGCGTATTCTATAACAATGCAGCAGGGTTTAAATTACCCATTTATGTGTTTATAAATGATTTCGGATGGACTCCTGATTCTCAGAGCACAATAGAACCAATGGCTACCTCCCTAATAACTACCAAACATTTTAAAATTGCATCACCTCACACCATACAATTCCAATGCTGTGCAGGCCCTCGATGTCGATGATCTACACGTATGATTGACCCTCGACGTGATTTTTCCCCCCCCCCATCCCAATAAAGGGTTGTACTGGGACCTCAATGCAAGAGCGCAGGAAGAGATGAGGGATGAGAGGGGGCAGAGTCACCACGTGAGGCCAACCGTCTTCCAGCAGCAGCCGTCGCCAAGGAAAGCAGCAGCTACAGCGAGCAGCAAATAGTTTCCAAGAGGAATGGATTCACTTGTAAATCAGCTCCTCTTCTCCCCCCACCCAAAACAAAGCCAGCCAGCCCTTTGCAAGGGTATTTTAAAATCCCACACACTGCTCAGAAGGAGAGTAATTTAAGCAAGAGGGGTATTCTCCTCTCTCTCTCTCTCTCTCTCTCTCTCTCTCTCTCTCTCTCCTCTCTCCCCCATACCCCTCTCGTTTGAGCGGTGTGTGGGATTTGACCAAGTGCTGCTGTGAATTCCAACGTGAGAAATCATATTGCCGTATTCAAGCGGAAAATCTGTGCCAGTTGGCAGCGCTGCCTTCCCCTCTGACAATCTGGAGGATATTTTATTATTGTGCAGAGGTTCAGGAGGGCCAAGAGCTTGTGAAACTATCATGATGATACGGTTTAGAAAGATTTGTGATTTAAGATTTCCACTAAGTATTTTGATATATCACTCCCTCCGCCCCGGCCACCGCCTTTCAGCTATTGATTTTGTCGCTTCCAGGACTTTACTATTCCAATGCTCTCCTGACTGACCTCTCATTTTCCATCCCCATGAACTTCAACTTCTCCAAAACTGGTACAATAGGATACAGGAAGCAATTCCCCCTGTTCTCACTGACCTACATTGGCTCCTGATGCAGCCATGCCTCACATTTAAAATTAGAATAGAATAGAATTTACAGTGCAGAAGGAGGCCATTCGGCCCATCGAGTCTGCACCGGCTCTTGGAAAGAGCACCCTACCCAAGACCACACCTCCACCCAATCCCCATAACCCAGTAACCCCACCCAACACGAAGGGCAATTTAGCATGGCCAATCCACCTAACCTGCACATCTTTGGACTGTGGGAGGGAACCGGAGCACCCGGAGGAAAGCCACGCACACACGGGGAGAACGTGCAGACTCCACACAGACAGTGACCCAGCCGGGAATTGAACCTAGGACCCTGGAGCTGTGAAGCAATTGTGCTAACCACCATGCTACCGTTTCTCTCCACATGTGCCGTTTCTCTCCACATGCGACCTTCACTTCACCCCCCCACCACCCACTCTCTCCTTTTATTTGTTTCTTAATACCTTCCTCTTTCTGGTCAAACTTTTGTTCTTCTGTCCAAACATCTTTCCTATGTGTCAGATTTTGTTGGCTAACTTTGGTGCAGCACGGTAGAACAGTTGCTTCACAGCTCCAGGGTCCTAGGTTCGATTCCCGGCTTGGGTCACTATCTGTGCGGAGTCTGTGTGTTCTCCCTGTGTCTGGGTGGGTTTCCTCCCACACTCCAAAGATGTGCAAGTTAGTGGATTGGCCAAGCTAAATTGCCCTTTTGTGTCCAAAAAGGTTAAGTTTGGTTACAGGTATCGGGTAGCGGCATGGGCTTGGGTAGGGTGCTCTTTCCGGGGGCTGGTGCGGAATCGATGGGCAAAATGGCCTCCTTCTGCACTGTAAATTCTATGATTCTATGCAGCACCTTGTGTTAGTGCATTAAAGGCACTCTAAACATAAGTTGTTATACCAGTAGTGGTCAGGAATTAAGTGATCAGAAACAGTTGCAGAAAAAGTGTAATTAAAATATAGAATGCATTTCAGGAAACCATTAAAACAGACATTGTAAATGGGTTGGGGGAAACTTGATCACTTCTGGAGGAAAAAGAGGATGGAGAGTTTTTACAGAAAACTGACATTGGGCTTGGTCTAAAGAGAGCTGATTTGTTGATCCCAATGACTTTTATTTGGTATTTTGAAGTATATTCTTTCCAGATTGCTATTTTGAATGAATGAACATTACTGCTGTTTTGAATCATTGTTTTGCTTGCATAACATTTTAATTTTAATTTAATATAGCAATGTTTTACTGTTTTATCAACTAGGCTATGTTTGTTGCCACTGCCTTAATCTATAATCTTTTTTTCAGAAGGCTGTCTGGGTCCATAGAGGTTATTGGAGGTCAGTTAATTACTATTGCTCGTGTGGAGGGGCGACGTCGCGACAGGGGTGGAGCCGATGAAAATGCCATCCAGGTATGTCAGTACTTGTGTACAATTTGATGTTTTACCCAAGTCACCTGAAGTATTTCAGGGGAATAATGGAGGTTACTTTCTTAAAATTCTAGTTTCATCATGTGGATGGAATAAATCAAATGATTACCTATGTAAGAGAAAGTCTAGCCATGAGTACGTTTTAAAAATGAAACCTACAAAACAGTTTCGAGAGCTTGAACTGTGATTTTTATTTGAATATTTTTGTTGAGAGTGGTAAATTATGACATTGGTTGTATATCAGGAAAGGTTTGCAGTTGTTGAAAATCTCAGGATGTACGCCATTCTGTAAGTGTCCTGCTTGAACTTTCATTCTTTTGCCTAATTGATAGTGAAAAAAGGAAGCATTGTGTCATAATTTGATGCAGAGTTCAGGGAGTGAGTAAGTTATTAAATCTAGCATTAAAATTCAAAATAATTCCAGCTGTTTCTCCACATTCAGTCTAACTGGTCCATGCTTTTTTTTTTCTCTTTATTCTTGGCACGGGCAACATTTGTTGCTCATCAATACTTGGAACTTGCTAAGAGGCAGTTGAAAAGCAGCCACATGTAGACCAATAAATTTCCATCCCTAAAGTATATTAGTGAACCGGATGGGTTTTTATGACAATCGATGATCGTTTCATGGTCACCATCTCTGAGGCTAGCTTTCAATTCCAGATTTTATTAACTAATTGGAACTCCACCATCTGCTGTGGTGGGATTTGAACCCGTGTCCCCAGGGTATTAGATTATTAGTCCAGTGACAGTACCACCACATCACTGTCTCTGATATTTATTGCTGGAATTTATGTTCCATATTAACTCATCTGCCTTTCCTCAGCTAGTCCATCAGCATACAAAGTCTGAACTTAATTGAATAATGGTAAATGCAGTAGTTTATAGCGATTTTGTAAGAAATAGGAGCAGCAATAGGCTATATGACCCAGCCAAGCCTGCTCTGCCACTGAGTGAGAGCTTGACTGAACCATCATCAAGTCCCCTTTTCCACCTTATCCCCATATCCTTTGATTTCCTTAGTACCTAAAAAGAGCCATCCAGCCCTGTCTTGAATACATTCAACGACTGAATTCAAAAGATTCACAACCCTTGGAATGAAAATGAATTCTCCTCGACTCACTCCTAAATGGTTGATTTCTCCCCCCCCCCCCCCCCCCCTCTTCGATTCTCTATCCATGGAGACAGCCACATTTGCCCTGTTAGGCCCGCTAAGAATTTTATGCATTTCAATGAGATCACCTCTCACTCTTCTAAATTCCAGGGAATATAGGCCCATTATACTTAGCCTCCCCTCCCAGAACAGTTCTCTACACCGGAATCAATTTACTGAACCTTTGTTTCACCCCACTAAGACATATAACGTCCCTTGGGTATGGAAATTAAAACTGTACACAGTACTCCAGGGTGGTCTCAACAAAGACCGATGTAATTACACCAAGGTTTCACTGCCTTATACTTACTTTCAATAAAGACCCATATACCAGTTGCTTACCTAATTGTTTATTGTACCCTGTATGTTAACTTGCTGTGGTTCATGTATAAGGACATCATAATCCTGCTACATACCAACATTTACTCGTCTCTTTAGGGGAGGGGGGGGGGGGCAGTGCATGGGTGTAGTGATAATGTCACCTTGGCGAGCAATTCAGAGGCAGCTAGTGAAATTTGAATTCAATTAATAAATCTGGAATTAAAAGCCAGTAATGGTGACCATTATCATTTGTCATTAAAACCCTTCTGGCTCACTAATGTCTCCTTTCCTGGTCTGGCCTACACATGATTCCAGACCGACAGCAATGTGGTTAACTGTTAAGTTCCGTCTGAAATGGTCGAGCTAGTCACAAAGGAATGAAAATGGCCGTACGGCACAACGTTAACCCAGGCATCCGAAATTACAACGGCACACCCAGCCCTGTTGACCCTGCAAAATCTTCCTTACTAACATCTGCGGCCTGTGCCAAATTTGAGAGAGCTGTCCCACGGACTAGCCAAGTCATTCTCGCTGAATCATACCGTACAATATCCCAGACATCACCATCCCTGTGTACGTCTTGTCCCACTGGCAGGACAGACACATTGGAGGTGGTGACACAGTGTACATAAGAGTTGAGAGGGCATTGCCCTGGGAATCCTCAGCATTGACTACTGACGCCATGAAGTCTCATGGATGAGGTCAAATATGGATAAGGAAACTACCTGCTGATTACAACTTACTACCCATCTCAACTGATGAATCAGTCCCCTTCCATGTTGAACACCACTTGGAAGAAGAACTGACGGTGGCAAGGGCACAGAATGTACTCTGGATGGGGGTTCCAATGTAACACCATAACTAACCAAGCTGGCCAAGTCCTGCTAGACTGGACTAGTGGCAGGTGGTGAATGTACCAACAAGAGGGAAACATCTACTTTAACTCATCCTCCCCAAGCTACCTGTCGCAGATGGATCTGCCCATGACAGTACTTGTAGGAATGACCACCGCACACTCCTTGTGGAGAGAAAAGTCCCATCTTCATATTGAGGATACCCTCTATCACGTTGTGTGGCACTTCAACCTTGTTCAATGGGATAGTTTACAAACAGATCTACCAATTCCTGACTGGGCATCCATGAGACTCGGCAGCAGTAGAATTGTATTCAACCTCAATCTGTGACCTCAGTTTGGTTTGTCCACTCTAATATATGTAGGTTCAAACTCCCCATGATTATTGCATTACCCGAGCTTCATGCTCCTCCAATTTCTTGTTTTCTACTCCATCCAACACTGTTTACACTTGGTTACTGTAAGCCATCCCCCACTAGTATTTTCTGCTCTGTTATTTTGTATGGATGGATTCTTCATTCTGATTTTCTGGACTAAGATCCTTTACGCACAATTGCTTTAACCACATCTTTTATTGTCAGGACTGCTCCGCCTCCTTTTACATTTTGTGTCTCTTTTTTAAAAAGTCAAATATCCTAAAATATTTAATTCTCGGCTTGGTCACCATCCACCCACATCACAGTAATGGCTATTGAATCAAAACCATTTATTGCTTTTTGTGCAATAAATATGAATTCATCTTGAATTTGGATCCATATTCCGATATGGGAGCTTTTATTTTGGCTTTTTGCTATTTTTCCTTGATAGACCTTTGTTGCTTATGATCTCTTACCACTGTCAAATTCCACCCTTCATGACACATTCTACTGGATTTTACCCAAATGGCTACTCTGCTGTATGATCTGACTTTTCTCATTAGGCTTGAGAATTTACCCCTACCCAGAACCTTCCTCCTCCTTGTTAGTTTAAATTTTGACAGTATGCTGACAATACTATTGAATTGACCTTTCTGTATCTAAATGAAGTTGATCACTAGAGCAAAGTGCAAAGTTGCAGCATCAACATGTGAGGGCTTTACTTAAATATTTTCTTCTACTTTAAAAATGCAGCATGGTTCATTGGCCTCTTCACTCCTATTCCTTTAACTGTCCCATTAAAGCTTTGAAGAAATGCATGTATAGCTGGCCTTAATAACTAACCAATTAGCTTTGTCAAATTCATATGATTAAATATTTGATTTCATAATTCCAATATCTTCTTTCTAGGTTTGATATAACCTTTCTGAGTGCATTTAATACTGAATTGAATTGTTTTATGTTTCCTAAAAGGTTCTTGGAGACCACGCAGTACCAGAATTTAATAACAATGTCTCGGCAAAACGTCCTCCATTTATGCCTCCAGGAGCACCTCCACCTCATTTGACTGGACCACCTCCCCCATTCCTACCTCCTCCACCTCCTGTCAATACTGGACCACCAATTCTTCATCCACCAGGTCAGAATTTATTTGACATGGATAAACACCTTTTCAGTTTGGAATTTAGTTTGTGTCTCCCACATATTCCTCAGAAGTCGAACATTTTGGATCCTAAATGCTGCCTAGAATATGGGCCTGTACTAAGGCCCCCCCACCCCCAGGCCGCCCCCGGACCCTTCAACGGCGAGGTCCCGCCAGCTCAGAGGATGTTAGAACGGCACCGGGGGTTCTCGGATTTTTTGTGACGGCTGTTCGGCCCATTCGGGCCGGAAAATCGGCGCGCCGGCCCAGGCTGGAGAGTCGGCGTATACCCCAATAGGCGACGGGCCGACCACACCAGTGCTGATGCCGCTGATTCTCCGCTCTGCAGAGATCGTGGCGCAATTCGCGCGGCACCGTGCCGATTCTCCGACCCGTCGGGGAGTCGGAGAATTCCACCCAAGGTATTTTCGATGTAACATGCTTGACCTTCCCATGACATTTGTTTAATAAAGTAATTTCTAAGTTTATTTCAATTTATCCTGTTTCTGGCTCAAAATTCCAGGTCTTCGTATTGGGTGGGAAAAATTTGACTCCATTCCCTTGGCCTAGTTTCATTGAAATCTGATATTCCAAGCCAACAATTAATTAGCCAATATTCCAAAGAATCCGGTTTTAAGCAGGTGGGTGGGATCCCATTTTTTGATTTGGGTACTGTTTCAGTACCTTGTTTTCAAAACTGATAGTCGAATATTATCCAGAACCAAAACAAATTGAGCCGTTGTGGGAGTCTAACTGACTTTATTTTGAAAGTACTTTGCACCCTCCATTTGTTACTTTCTCTTTCAAGAAAAAGCTCATTGAAAATGCATGTTGATAGTGGTTATGCTCTAGAGGAACAAATGAATAGTGCTGTGTAGAATTCATGAATTCCCTGCAAATTTTGTCAGTATTTTCAGCACTTTCATTTGACAGCAGATTTTCTTGGAGAGCTTCAACCGATGGAATCATATGCAACTTGTGATTTTGTGATTACTGTAAGGAGAAGTACCAATTATAAACCCAAGGCAAGAAAACAAATGAGAGGGGATCTGCTCGTGGTATATAAAATACTGAAAGGGATTGATAAAATAATATTAGAGCAAATGTTCCTCCTTGTGGGGCAATCTCGAACGAGAGGTCACAGATATAGGTTGAGAGGCGGGAGATTTAAAACTGAGATGAGGAGGAGCTGCTTCTCGCAGAGGGGTTACTGGGTTATGGTTATGGAGATAGGGTGGAGGTGTGGGCTTGGGTAAGGGTGCTCTTTCCAAGAGCCGGTGCAGACTTGATGGGCCAAATGGCCTCCTTCTGCACTGTAAATTCTATGAGGGTGGTGAATTTGTGGAACTCGCTGCCCCATAGTGCGGCGGAGTTTGAATCGTTACATGGTTTCAAGAAGGAGATAGATATATTTGTGATTTTAAACAAATGGGTTAAAAGGACATGGGGAACAGGCAGGGAGGTGGATTTGAGACCAGGAAGAGATCAGCCATGGTCTGATTGAATGGTGGAGCAGGCTTGAAGGGCTGAATTGCCGACTTCTGCTCCTAATTCCTATGTTCCTATGAAACACATTTATTTTTATAAATACACAGATTTGGAATGAAAAACATGAAGAATGCTAAGATTTCATTTTTCAACAAAAAGGTTCACCTATTTAATGCACCCTGTATTTAGTAAAGCTTAGGAACCTGACGCTCCAAATCGGCATCTGCTGATAAGTTGTATACATTTGGCTCATGCCTAGCTGTACTTTAATTGTGCTGTTTCTCGTGCTTAATCTTCAAAGCATTTTCTAAAATAGAACTTAAAATCTGTTGGGTTCAAGGAAAACGACTGCTGTTACCTATGAATAGTATTCCTGTGCCAAAATCTTTAAATCACTACAAATATAAAACATCCTGTGGAAGACTCTTTGAAATCCTATATTAAACACAGCACCGCTTAATCAAACTTTATTATTGTGATGTCTAAGTTTTAGCAATTTTTATTAAGTACATTTTTTGCTTTTATATATGTATATATTTTATAACTTTTATGGAAGAAATTACATATGTTTCACCTATAGTGGGGTTGTTTTATTTTGTTGTATTATTTTACTGTTGTGCAAGTTGAAATTCTTTTGTTTTGCAAATATAGAGACCGTCTCCCCAAATTTAAAAATATAGTGTAGCCTCCCTTTTGCAAACATTGGAGTCCACCAGAAGTGAAGATTTAGTGGATGTGTTTTGCAATATGTGGGTTTGGTTGCTTATGTCAGACCCAATTTGGATTGCAAAAGTTCTGATGGGGACTTGCTTGCAGACTTTTGTCTTTTTTCTCACTGGTGCTTATTATAGTCAGGTTGAGGGTTATAGCTGCACAGCACATCAGTACTGAATATCTTTGAAAATGTCAATCGGGCAGCACGGTGGCGCAGTGGTTAGCAGTGCTGCCTCACTGCGCCGAGGTCCCAGGTTCGATCCCAGCTCTGGGTCACTGTCCATGTGGAGTTTGCACATTCTCCCCATGTTTGCGTGAGCTTCGCCACTACAGCCCAAAGATGTGCAGGATAGGTGGATTGGCCATGCTAAATTGCCCCTTAATTGGAAAAAATGAATTGGGTACTCTAAATTTTTTATTAAATGTCAATCACTCTTAATTCGATCAAAAGTTTCTATCTAATCTTTGTGCAATGGATGAGTTTCATTAATAAAACTACTGCAGCAATAAAATTAAACTCCCATCAGTATACCATGCCAATTATGCTGAATTAATTTGGATGCATTGTAAAAAATACATTTTAATTCCTACTACAGATGAGTGTGCGTGTTTATTTTAATTCTATTATCTTCCATAGAAGTGTTGGCCCATTTCTGAAGAACCCCGGGGAAGCCTGTTTTGCTTTTTTTTTTTTGGGGGGGGGGGGGATCTGTGTAAGGAGTGGATCATTTCCCTTGGCTTAGTTATTTAGTAAGCATTGGTTTGAAATGTATGCTGAGCAGTTCAAGTAAAAGATAAAGATGCTGGTCACCCATAAAATCAGCAGCCTGAACAGCTGTTCTTGAAGTATGGTCATTGGCCAATTTTGATCTGCTTCAAAATTTGATTTTTTAAAAACTTTATTTACACAGAAACAAAGCTGCAAACTGCATTAAATAACACACAACTGGAAACAAAAAAAATATTTTTGTGAGTTCAAAGTGCATCCTCTTAATATCTCAACCGGAATTTTGACAGCTGCTAAATGTTACATACTGTGGCACATGTACAGTTATTTATTTGCAGTACAATTTTAACTAAGTTTCTTCATGCAAGAAACTGGTTAAATTCAAGATTATGCTAATTGGTAAACTATTAATTTATAAACTGGAGAAAAGGTCAAGTAAATAGTTTTGTGTGTATAGCCATGTAATAGTTTATTGTACCTGCTGTTACAGTATCAAAGATTCACATCTGGCACCCTTTTAAAGAAATAATAAATTGTTCACAGATGGTTTTCCTCTGATGTTGAACATTTGAAACTGATTGCAATCTCATATTTCAAGTCTTTAGTTCCATTGATCCAAAAAGGTTACATTTTCAACAGTGACACACCGTGCTTTGGGAAAAGAATGCTTTGTTGCATTCTTTGTTTAAAGCTTTAATTTTATTTCTCAAGTGTTTGCTGTGATTTTACTGAGTCTCAGAAGAACTAACCAGCCCATATACTGTGTAGTTAAAGTAATAGAACCACTCTCTCACAAATGCGTTGCTCAAATTACAACTACCTGTTATTCAGGAGGTTAATTCTAGTTGATACTTTCACCCTGAACAAATCAATGCTCAGTGGGTACTTCTTTCTCCCTTCTCTCTCAATCTTTTTACTCCTCTCCTGAGTAGCTGAGATATTCTGTGGTAAGGTTCTTTGAGCACAGACCAACATCTTATCGTGACTATTGTAATGTAAACCAAGATGGTGAGTGTTAGTTGGCTATTTTACCATGGGAATGGAATTCACAAACCTCCAACATTGCTGCTCTTCTGATGGATATGCAGGATAGTATTCAGGTACGAGAGGAATGATAGCATAGGGCAGAATTTTACAGTCTCCCGTCAGTGGATTTCCAGGTGAGGGGCGGGGTGCTGTAAAACCCACGAGGTGGCCATCCCACTGCTGTTTCACTCGTCTCGACCTGTCTGCAATTTGTTGTGATGTGGGTGTGATCGAGGGCAGCCCAACCATCCTCGCCCCAGTTGAAGCTGGCCATTTGAGGGCCGCTGGTCACTTGCGGGACATTTCCAACAGCCTCAAAATTGAAGCTGGAGGATGCAGTTCAGGAGCAGGAGTGTGGCCTGGCAGGTCGTCCTGCTCAAGCCTTCGGCAGGAAGGTGACCAACTCCCACAAGGCTCCCCTTTTCTACTTTGAGCACCCCTTCCACTCCCAAATGTCTGCCACCTAAGAGTGCATGCTCTGGTCTCTCTCATCAAGACCCCATTCCCCTCTCTCTACCCCGCTCCCCAGGTGTTTTCTCCCCGCTGTGTGTTTTTTAAAAATATATATATTTTCCCCCCAGTAACTGTTACAGGGGACTTCAAATCTGGACCTGCTTGTATTCTCAGCCCTGGCTACTGGGACTACAGAATTGCCATCCAATCGGATTGACCAGAAGCTCTCTTGAGGTGGGACTTCCTTCCTTGTGAGGGCAGAAGTCCTGCCTCCAGTCAGTTAAAATTCTGTAGATGTGATTGACGGGGATGCATTTTTTACCAACTCTTTGATGGTCGGGAGAAAACGCCACCAAAGTCCTGCTCATAATGATAATGCTACTGGTGTAATCCAGAGGCCTGCACTAAAGCTGTGGAGACATGATTTCAAATCCCACATAGGCAGCTGTGTAATATAAATTCAATCAATTAATAAAAATATAAAACAAAATGCCAATTTCATTAATAATGATTATAACAACCACCTTGATAACCCACCTAGTTCACTAATGCCTTTCCGGAGAGGAAATCTGCTATACTTACCCGGTCTGGCCTTCACATGGCTCCATTGTTCATTTTTAAATGCCCTTGAAGTCTCCTGGGCTGAACAAGCAAACCCCTTGGTGTTTTTTTTCTGCGCTGGTTTAATACGACTGTGCGTGTTCCCACACCACATGGACTGCAGCAGTCAAGAAGTCAGCTAGCCACAACGTTCTCTAGGGCAATTGGGGATGGGCCTTCAATATAAAGCATGTGGCTTTTTCTACTTTTAGGGACCAATTAAAAGTAAACGCTGTTAACACTTTTTTTTACTTTGCCAGTGCATGCCAAATTAAATGTATTTTTGTTTCATGCCCAGTAAAATTCAGTTGAGGATCACTTTGGTCTCATTATTTCATGGCTGTATTTGAATCCAGGCACTGTATTGAAAGTACATTGTGTTAATTCACCACTCGACATCCGCTTTTTGCATTTTACATATACAGAAACTATATAATACTGGTGTGCTTTATGGTGTTAGTGACCTAATTCTCTTCTTTTTAGGAATGCCTTTGACGACACCACCACCAGGTATGGTTTGATATTTCTACATAAACTGTTACAATAATACTGTAATATTTATTAAAGTAGAATTAATGTTGTGTATTTGAAGTATTCAGTCTTTTACGTTTTAGTTCAGTATTTTGTTGTGCATGTAGGTATTTGATAAATGGCTCTAATTTAAAGTATTAATTATAACTGTGAAGAACAGGCCGGTGCAGTGGTTAGCACTGCTGCCTCGTGGCTCTGAGGACCCAGGTTTGATTCCGGACCCGGGTCACTGTCCGTGTGGAGTTTTCACATTCTCCCCGTGTCTGCATGGGTCTCACCCCCCACAACCCAGAGATGTGCAATGTAGGTGGATTGGCCACGCTAAAATGTCCTTTAATTGGAAACGTTTTTTAAAAAGGAGAAATTCGAAGAATAAAACCAATGGAAAAACCTTCAGTGCATGTGCAACATTTTTTTCCAAGGTTAGTACTAAAATCTAGTTCATTTTTCTTTTCATTAAGCAGGCAGGTGGTGCATTTATGGACTTAGTGCCATACCTTCCTAGTAATTTAGGATATTTCCTAAATATGCTTAGAGTTAAATGTTTTATTTCAGGTTTCCTGCCTCCGCCTGGAGCTCCACCACCTTCGCTTGTGCCATTGGAAAGGTAAATAGAAACTTTAAAGATTTTTGTACTTTTCCTATGTCCCTGGTCATTGACCTTGCTGCTAAGGGAAATAGTGCCTTCCTATCCACTCTATTTAAGCCCCTCATAGTCTTACACGCCTCACATAATTATGCACCTCACTTAAATCTGCCCTCAGCCTCTGCTGTTCCAAAGAAAACAACCCCAGCCTGCTTCATAGATAAAATGCTCCATGCCTGGCAGCATCCTTGTAAATCTTTTCTGTGTCATCCCAAGTGTGCGACAAACACACAAAATAAGAACAGAACTGGATCATTCCCTCGAGCCTGCTCATCATTCAGTATGCCTACTAAGAGTCTATCTATATACACCTTAAAAATATTCAATGACCTCCACATCCATTGCCTCCAGGCTTAGTTCCAGAGTCGCAGAACGCTCTTGCAGGAAAAGATTTTTCCTGACCCCTGTCCAAAAGGGCAACCCCTAATTTTAAATCCATGTCCCCTAGAATGTGGACTCGCCCACAAGAGGAAACATAATTTCCATGTCCACCTTATCGAGACTGTTCAGGATCTTCTACATTCCAATAAAGTCACCCCTCGCTCTTCTAAACTCCAGCGGACCAAGCCTATTCTGTCCAAGTTTTCTTTCTAAGACAGCCCACTCAAAACATTCTGACTGCATACATTATGCAAAATTTGGCCTCACCTATGTCCTGTATAACTGAAGCTTGATATTCTTTCTTTCCTGTTCAATTTCTCTTGTAATAAAGGGTAGCATTCCATTAACCTTAATTACTTGCTTTACCTGGATACTAACATTTTGTGACTCTTGCATGAGAACACCTAGATCCCTCGTACCATGAAATTCTGCAGTTGTTCTCCTTTAAGTAATGTACTCTTATTTTTCCAGCCAAAGTGAACAGCTTCGGCCACATCCCAGGAAATAAACTATTTTTAAAACCCTGATTGCCATTCGACTGCAAAGTTATTAGAACCCTCTCTATCAGCCTCACAAGGACATTGCACCTGAACAGATCCTGTCCAGATTGTATGAATCCTAGCTTCTGCAGAATCCGTCACAATGCCCATAGAATCATAAAGCCCTCAGCTTGCACTATCCTTCCCGGCATGCATTTACTCCTTTTCTTTATTCACTGGAGTTTGGCACTGGGAATAATCAAGAGATTACTATCTTCTGAGGTCCTGGTCTCTTTCAACACTCCCTGAAACCCGCCTGCAGCACCTCCTCCCTTTTTTTCTCTATTGATGTTATTGGGTGCTCGGCAACTGCTCAATGGCATCGTGAACCCTATACCAGGGAGGCAACGTCTCATCCTGAAATGACATGGGTGCATCCAAGGATCTTTGAATGGTTATTGTTGGGAGTCTTTATTCTTTCCTGACCTTTGTCAGCTTTGCAAACTACAACCCATCAACACCTGGTGGGCTTTCCACACACCCACCATATGACTTGAGTACCATCTTTACCTATTGTTCTCTCCTGTTTCACTTTTCCATTCATTTGTGAAAATTGAAGCAAAGCACTTGCCAATTTCCCTTTACTGTTCCCTTTGTTCCTTGTAGGTTTTTATTCATGTTTTAGCTGCTTTTTATTTCCATTTCCCTACTGTATTTTTTATGCTTAATTTGATGGGCTTCAATATAGGGACATAGGACAGTACAGGCTCTGTGGCCCACGCTGTTGTGCCGACCATTTATCCTCATGTAAGATCAACCTAACCTACACCCCTTCAATTTACTGCTATCCATGTGCCTGTCCAAGAGTCACTTAAATATCCCTAATGACTCTGACTCCACCACCTCCGCAGGCAGTGCGTTCCACACACCCACCACTCTCTGTGTGTAAAGAACCTACCTCTGACATCTCCCCTATACCCCTCTCCATCTGATAAACAAATCTCTCTATTCTGCCCCATTTTATATACCAATCATCTGGTCCCTTAATTACAACATATGAGGAACTGCATCTTCATGGTGAATTCTAGTGATCATTCGTAGGCTACTGCTAATAAAGCCTCAGTGGTAAATTCACAGTTGAAATTTTTAGTTTTCACAGTAGCCCAACCACTACTAACGCTCATGAAAGTTAAACTCCGCATTCTAAGAACCCTTCACAGTGATCTCTTGCTGTAGACTGCACCAGATCTAGGTGTCTCTGTCCCTTCACTTTAAGGATTGTGCTTTTTGGTATACTTCTTTTCAGTTTGTTTCACAAAATGTACCACTTCTGCATTGTTCACTTATCTGCTTACTCTGCAAACCTACTAATAACCCACTGCACATGATTTGCCACTCAGTTTGCCATGATCCTTCATTTATCAGGAGCTTTGAAATAGTGTCTGTGTACAAATGGAAAATAAGAGATCTTTGATCAAATTCATGGGGTGCACCATTCTCCATATCCTGCCAATCAAGAAAGCTGCCATTCATTTTCTGTTCCCTAAATGTCAATTTAGTCATGTGACTATATTTCTTTAACATAATGTGGCATAACTTTCATAATGGAGCTCAGACAACTTATCAAATATCCAATGAAAACTTTTCAGACAGTTTTAATTCCTGTGTTTTATTGTTACACATTCCAGCATTTTATTTCCAGATATTTTTACACAATTAATCGTTCCAATTGTAAAATGATTACATTCTGAATTCAGCAGAGGAGACATATTAAGTAAATCTGTTCCGTAAACAAGCTAATCTCAAATCTTTGCATTATACCAAATGATATCCAAACTACTAAATCTTGATGGTAGGAATATTGTGCTTGATTTTTATTCCAGACGATCCGAGTTCAAATATCAAGCTCGAGAGTCCCCACTGAGGAAAGGAAACTAGTCCAGTAGGAACAGTTTAAGATCACAGTTCCTTGAGGTTGAAAACTCTGCATTTAGTGTGAGATAGAAGTGTTGAGTGTCTCTTACAAAAGCGGCTGAGTTCTATGTTCTTTTATGTAAATTTAACAATAATATGTCAGAGGCACATTTCAGTAAATGTCTCCTTTGTTGAACATAGTCTTCTACCATCGGAACATTTCAGTGTGCAGTCAGCAGTTGGTTTTCAGACATTCCAAAATTGCTGCTAAGATTGGCATTATATGTATCAGGAAGGAAATTCCTAACATTTCATTACTCTGCCTTGCGACAAATTGATGAAAGAAAATTTTAAAACATGCATTAATAACATTTCTCCACTGACCAGAAAAAATAAATTCATAACCATGTAGATACTGAGCATCTAGGAACGCATATTCCTAAGCTAATAGGTGTTTCATAACTTGCTGACACAGTAGCACTGTTGCAAATAGTTTTAACTACATAGAAAAAGCAAATTTGTCAGACTCTGATACTGTAAAACATCTGGGAGCTAATTCTGTAAAAACGCATTTTGGGGCGCTGAAGTTGAATTCCTGCAGTGCTCCCAAATGTTGCCTGTTTTTAGGTCCAAAGTACTGCTTTCTGATTTACTGTACTTTGATCTTATTTCTGTAAGAAGTTTCTCAGACGAGCAGGAGAGTTGTCCTCTTCCTGGAGTCCTGGCCAATATTTATTCCTCAGATTCACAAAGACTATCTGGTCACATTGTTGTTTATGGGAACTTACTGTGTGCAATTTGACTGCTGCATTTCCTATATTATAACCGTGTTTACATTTCAAAAATACTTAATTGGCCTGTGGTCAAGATAGGAGCCATGTAAATGCAAGTCTTTCATAACGAAAGTAAGCTATTCTTCATTATTTACTGGGTTATGGCCATCGCTAGTATGGCCATCAGTATTTGTTCCCAATCTAATTGCCCTTTAATTGAATGATTTACTCGACTACCATTTCAGAGCAATTAAGAGTCAACCACATGTAACTCCAGATCTACACTTGGAGGCCAGAGCAGGTTTCCTTCCCTAAAGGACATTAGTGAACCAGGTGGGGTTTTGCAACAGTCAATGATAGTTTCCTGCTTACAATTACAGATTTCATCATTTAAATTCCAGTGAGGGGATTTGAACAAGTGTCTTCAAAAAATTAGCCTAAGCTTCTGGATTATTAGTTCAGTGACATTACCACAAGACCACCGTCTCCTCTCTTGAACTTTCCTCCATGATGTGAAACTAGTTTATTGTAAATAGGAATTGTCTACTTTTGCTGCCAACAAGTCAGATTTAACCTCCCTTCCTAGTAACATTTCTGATTTCCTACCACAGATTTGTTTTGCATGCAACTGTGAGTACTTGAGACAGCTAAATTTTGGCATATTTTGTCGCTGTCAAGCACTCCTGTCGGGTATAGCAGATTAGAAGCAGAGTAAGATCTGCCTGTACAAGTATAATGCCTCACATTTCATTAAAAACAACATTTCTGTGTACATTTTTATCACTGACCTGCAGTTTGCCTTAAATAATGAGTTGTTTTGTACCTTAGACCTGCTTCCCAACAAATTTGAGTTTGAGACTGCCCAATTAATTTCAAACTGCAACTTGCAGAGAACTGACTTGCATTCTAACAGTTTGAGCGAAACAGAAATCTATATCACAGAAGTGAAAGGAGTGTCAGTTCACCAATCCTTTATCCTGTTGCGTGGCCTGCAATAGGCCTCCATTGCACTGAAACTGCCCTGACGCCATTGGCTTTTCCCCTGCTATATTGCAATAGCTTTCTTCCCAAAAATGCTTGCTGCAATGATTTTTACGGCACAGCATAAGAAGGGGTCTATTAAATCAAGCAATTTGTACCTAAAGAACAAGTTCAATATCACAAAATAGCACTACATCTATTACCTCCAAATCCAAAAGCATACCCAGGATTTTCTTGTGCTTTTCAAGTTGGGCAAGTAGCAAATTAGCTTTTATCTGTCACAGTGCAGACCATGTTCATATCTCTTACATAGAATGTGTAGCACCGAAACAGGCCATTAGGCCCAACTAATCTATGCCAGTGTTTATACTCCACATGAACTTCATCCTACCCTTCTACATCTAACCCAAATCCCATCAGTGTAACTGTCTATTAATTTATTCTTTCATGGGTTTATCCGGAGTCCCTTGAAATGCATCTATGCAATTTCCTTCAATTATTTGTTGCAGTGAGTTCCACATCTTAAGCACACTGGGTAAATAGGTTTCTCCTGTATTCCATATTGAGTTTATTAATATCTTCATTATGTTTCTGGCCCTTAGTTTTGGGTCCCTTCAGACTCTCCACCTTCCCACCACCTCCTTGAGGGACCCCATATCATAATCTATAGTCCCCTCCAAGATCACTAGCAGGCCTTCCCTCGCTCTGTTTCATCGTCTTCTCATGGCTAGAAAATATAGTTGAAGGTTTGGGCCTATTAATTCTAAGAGGGCTGGAGCAGGACATAAAGAGAAATATCACAACTTCTTATGATGAAAGGTCAGTTCTGATTCCTGTATTGAATACATCATAGTTCAACCAAATTCCACCTTGCTCTGAGAAATGAGTGATCAACATTCCACCCACCCCTTGAAGGTCTGAATGTTTGCCTGAGACGAGATAACTTCCCCTCTTTCCTCATTCATCATGGGTAACTCTTTCAATGCTCATTGACTTCCGAAACCACCCCTACTTTGCTCCTTGAGCTCCAGAATTTGGGTTTTAACTTTTGTGAACTTGCTATTTCATTAGAAGTAAATAAATTGTAAAATAAAAATCCTAGTTCCAAAATATGAGGCGATCCTTAAAGCCATTTAGTCCACTCAGGTGAGATCATGGCTCATCTATATCCTAATTCCATTCATCTGCTTTGGCTTCCTAATTGTTAATATCCTTGACGAAAAATGCAACAATCTCCAATTTTAAAATTATTTAAATGAACTAACATCAGTTGCATTTTGTGGGAGAGTTCCACACTTCTGTGCTTTTTGCATGAATTCAATTCATAGTCTCCACAATAGATACATTACTAGATCTAAGCTGACAAGAACAGGTATTACGCCTGATCTCTGGCTTGACCCTACACTTGATCTTATCCAAAAGGCTAACTGGGTTGCCATCCAGCCAGATATTTACTTCAGATGAGGGTGGAGTGGCAGTTCTCTAAACCCCACCACATCTTGCTGCTCTCCCGCTGCCCTCAATGTCAGGCTAACAGCATGGCCTTAGTTAACAGGAACAACCCAGAATATGCCTCCTTACTGTAAAAGCGGTGAAAGATCTGGGTTACCTTCTGACCTGCAAGGCACAGAAGAGAAGATAGTTCGTTAAATAATTAGATGTTATAATTTAAATAGTGAACCGAGAATCACTATACAAAAATGTCAATCATTCACTATAATCAATATCAAAATTGGGTTTTTATGCAGAAGTTTATCTTGCATTCCTGCTCAGCGCCATAGCGAAGCTTTTACCTTTCAGCAGAAACCAAAATGAAAGCTTCAGTGGTGACTTGGCTGCTCACAGTAGTTCATCCATGTGCCACCCACATATGTTGGCTACTGCTGCAGTGTAGACTCTGGTAAATATGAATCTGATTTAACAGTATATTTATAGAACAATGGATTAATGGCCCACCTGTTTATAACTTGAATTTCTTGGATGAGTTTACCTACATAAATGTGCTACCGGAAGGATATATGGAAGTGTTCAATCAGCATTCGGCGTTTTGCCAACCCGTTAGGCAGTGAGCAAGGTAACCTGCCAATTCTTCAGTGCGTGGGTTTCTAAATTCAACCTGCACCTTGAGTTCTAAATTAAAGCCAGTCACATCAAATGGTCAGGAAAATTGTGCTCTGGTTTTGAGGAAACTTTGCACGGTACACAGTTGAAAGCTATTTTTAATAACAGTTGATGTTTGTTGTCCCTTAAAATTGGATTTCTTTTAGCCCATCAGTCCACATTTTAATTGCACTTGTTTCTATTGAGGTTTGAAACTACCTTTTATCCACTTTTTTTCTTTCAAAGAATGTTATTTCAAACATTTGTCTTCCTTTGTTACAGTGGTAATTATACTTCAAAAGTACAACATTGGGTTGTGAAGGAATCCTTTCCATTGGAGAGGCTTTCTAAAGAACTGACGATGGGGATTGAAATACCAGTTAACAAATTAATAAACTTGTATTGTATAATCTTGCTGGTTCAATCAATTCTGAATTTGTTGAGTCATTATCTGAGTCATTCAGAACAAGAATGCCCCAGATTTGGTTCGGGGTCTTTGCTGAGTTGACCAATCTCAGTTGAGACATCAGTAAAGGTTCTATAATTTGGTTTCAGCACACTTCCCAGTCCTGACTATAATCTTAGGCACTTTCTGACCAAGCATGTGACTTGTATTGATTGAAATACAGCATACTGTCAAGAAGAGAACAGAAAAAATTTGTTAGTATTTTCTTTTCAAAAAGTGAAACTGCCTTGTTGACGTGTTGAAATGGCTTGAATGTTTTAAAACTTCCCCCATGCTCAAAACCGGAATCAAATTACCTACTTATAATTATTTTTGGTACTGCTTTTTCAAGTTACATAGTTCATTCATTACTTATTTTATTTAACTGTGATATTGGCTGCGTAATCTAAAATAATAGAGTGGAATCCTGTTGTATACAAATTAGTTGTCTGTAGCTAACAAATTTGGGATGAGAAAATGGGCCACATGTTTGGATTACAGTTAGGAATTTGTTTACAGTAGGACTCCATGGTATTTACAGCACAGAAACTCAGCTCATAGTGGGAGGCAGTGGTGTAGTGGTAATGTCACTGGACTCTTAATCCAAAATCCCAGATTAAATCTCTCGGACGGTTTCAAATTCCACCACGGCAGCTGGTGGAATTTGAATTCAATGAATAAATCTGCAATTAAAAGCTAGTCTAACGGCAACTATGAAACTATTGTCGAAAAACCATCTGATTCACTAACGTCCTTTAGGGAAGAAAATAGGCTGTGCTGGCCTACATGCCTCTGACAATATTCTGGCAATAGTACTGAATAGTTGTGCTCCAGAACTAGCCATGTCCTTAGCCAGGACGATCCAGTACAGCTACAACACTGAAATCTATCCAGCAATGTGGAAAATTGCCACAGTATGACCTGGCCACAAAATGCTGGACAAATCAAACCCGACCTATTGCCACCCCAACCGTCAATCATCGTCAAAGGATGGAATACGTCGTCAACAGTGCTATCAAGCGGAACTTGCTCAGCAATAACCTGCTCACTGACACTCCGTCAGGGCCACTCCGTTTGTGACCTCATTACAGCCTTGGTCCAGGCATGAACAAAAGAGTTGAACTCACAAGGTGATGTGGGAGTGACTGCTCTTGACATCAAGGCAGCATTTGATCAAGTATAGCTTCAAGGAGCTCTGGCAAAACTAAAGTCAATGGAAATCTGGGGTAAAACTCTCCACTTCCGTGGGTGACTACGGCTGCAACACATGGACTGCAGCGATTCAAGAAAGCAGCTCACCACCACCTTCTTAACGGTAATTATGGATATCAATAAATGTGGCCCAGCTAGCAATACCCACATCCCATGAATAAAATGAATCAATAAAAAAAATAGGCCCAGCAGGTCCATGCGGGTGTTTCTGCTTCACATGAGAATTCTCCCATCCTTGTTCATCTAATACCATTAATATATATCCTGGGCGGGATTCTCCCCAAACCGGTGAGGCGGGCCGTACCGGCGCCGAGGAGTGGCGTGAACCACTCCGGCGTCGGGCCGCCCGGAAGGTGCGGAATCCTCTGCACCGGCAGGGGCTAGGCTGGCACCAGCGAGGTTGGCGCCACGCCAACCGGCACCAGTGGGCGCATGTGCGGAAGCACTAATGTGTGCTGGCGTCATCCCAGCGCATGCGCAGGGGGGTTCTTCTCCATGGCGGACCGTTACACCGGCCGGCGTGGAGGGAAAGAGTGCCCCCACGGCACAGGCCGCCCGCAGATTGGTGGGCCCCGATCGTGGGCCAGGCCACCCCGGGGGCTAGCCCCCCCGGCCGAAAATGGGCGGCCACTCTGCCCATCGCGGGCCGGAGAATCGCCGGGGGGCCGCTGCCAATGGCCCCCGACTGGCGCGACGCGATTCCCGGTGCCAGAGAATTTGGCAGCCGGCGCGGTGCGGGATTCACCCCCCCCCCCCCCCCCCCCCCCCCCCCCCCCCCCCCCCCCCCTTACCCCCGGCGATTCTCCGGCCGGGCGGGGGTCGGAGATACCCACCCCCTGTAATTATTTTCTCATCAATGTTTTATTGAACTTCCTTCATAAATTAATCTATATTATTTGCCTGAACTATCTATGCCTTCTGGTAGGGAGTTCCACATTCTAACCATTAAAGATAAAGAAGTTTCTTCTGTATTCCCCACTGTAGTACCTAGTTCTTTTTTGATTACAGGGTGTTTGGCTCCATCACTCAACCTGGAAGATTTGTCTGTTATTCTTTGTGAAAAACATCTTGCGCCATTTCTAAACTTGTCTTTTGTACTGGTTTGATGCAAGTCCCTTAATTCGATTTTCATTATTTAATTTCAATATGTTCCTGGTTAAATATTTCTGTGCAGTGGTTAGCACTGCTGTTTCACGGCACCAAGGTCCCAGGTTTGATCCCGGCTCTGGGTCACTGTCCGTGTGGAGTTTGCACATTCTCCTCGTGTTTGTGTGGGTTTTGCCCCCACAACCCAAAGATGTACAGATGGGGGATTAGCCACACTAAATTGCCCCTTAATTGGAAAAAATGAATTGGGTACTCTAAATTTTTTTTTAAACTATTTCCGTGCAATTATCTATATTATAACCCTCTAAGATCACTTTACAAAATGTTCCTTTCAAGACTGAAACCCCTTATTCCTCCAATCTTTAATCATGTCTCAAAACTTATGATACCAGGGAAACCGCCACATCCATACTTAAAAAGAAATTCCCATCTCTTCTCCTTTGCCACATTTGAGGTTGACACTTGTAGTCCTCTGGGGAGGTTCCCCTGGTAGTGTTATCTGGCCGTCTTTTAAGGTGCCAGAACGTTCTGGCTAAATATTAAGTTGGTGATGGGTGAGGCACATGGGAGCCTCCGCTGAGAATTCCGGCTTTTCTGTATGAGGGTTCTCCCAGAGGTCCTGCCAGCTGCGTTGAAAAGGTAACGCTGGAGGATTATGAACGGCTTTGGGTCGTAATGGTCCTTCACTAGATCCACAAGCTTGTTGAATGTTTTAGTGTCAGGAGTTGCAGGAGTAGTCGGGACCCTGCATGCTATCAAAAAGGTCACTGTCTGTCATCCCCTTCTATGCCATTGGTGCAGAGGAAGTAGCAAATGCATTCTGCATACTGGAGCCAGTCCTCCACGTCCGCAACATAAGGTTCGAGCTTCCCAAAAAAGGGCATTTCTGGGGTTTTCTTTTTGCTTTGTTTCTCACTAGAGTTGTCATTTGGGAGTTTCACAAGGCTGCTTGGAATCCCATACTTAATTCTTGTCGCCAATCTCCAGGAGGTGCAGAGTGAAAGGCCAACCTGGTTTATTTTAAACTGAAAATAAAGCCACTACTGCGGCACGCAAAACAGACATCCCAGCTCCGGACTATCAGGAACTGCCGGTCTGGGAGCTACATTTAAAGATCCTGCTAACCAACCCCAGCTGCTCAGGCCCCTGCCCGCTCACCACGGAAACTCTTATTCTACGAAGTCCACGGGGAGATAAATCGGCAATACCCCATGGTCCTCTTGAGGGTTATCACAGTTGTCATAAAGCTGGTAATTAGCATAGAAGAATGCTTCAGAATGTAAAGCAAAGTGAGTGTTAAAATGTTATTTGTAACAATTATTTGCTTTGGATTGTGCTTAGGTATTCTCTTTCCTCCACCCTTTGCCCTGGTTTTGTCTCTTTGACCCATTCAGATCAGGGATATTGTTGCTGAGTAATTAAATGTATCGGAAACCAGTGATAATCGAGGGCATTGCTAGTGTCACATGGGAGGGTTTAAACTAGTATGGCAGGGGGGTGGGCATGGGAGCAATAGGTCAGAAGGTGAGAGCATTGAGGGAGAACTAGGGAATAGGGACCGTGTGGCTCTGACGCAGAGCAGACAGGGAGAAGTTGCTGAACACAGCGAGTCTGGTGGCCTGAAGTGCATATGTTTTAATGCAAGAAGTATTATGGGTAAGGCAGATGAACTTAAGAGCTTGGATTAGTACTTGGAACTATGATGTTGTTGCCATTACAGAGACCTGATTGAGGGAAGGGCAGGATTGGCAGCTAAATGTTCCAGGATTTAGATGTTTCAGGCGGGATAGAGGGGGACGTAAAAGGGGTGGCGGAGTTGTGCTACTGGTTAGGGAGGATATCACAGCTGTACTACGGGAGGACACCTCAGAGGGCAGTGAGGCCATATGGGTAGAGATCAGGGATAAGAAGGGTGCAGTCACAATGTTGGGGGTTTACTACAGGCCTCCCAACAGCCAGCGGGAGATAGAGGAGCTGATAGGTAGACAGATTTTGGAAAAGAGTAAAAACAACAGGGTTGTGGTGATGGGAGACTTCAACTTCCCCAATATTGACTGGGACTCACTTAGTGCCAGGGGCTTAGACGGGGCAGAGTTTGTAAGGAGCATCCAGGAGGGCTTCTTAAAACAATATGTAGACAGTCCAACTAGGGAAGGGGTGGTACTGGACCTGGTATTGGGGAATGAGCCCGGCCAGGTGGTAGAAGTTTCAGTAGGGGAGCATTTCGGGAACAGTGACCACAATGCAGTAAGTTTTAAAATGCTGGTGGACAAGGATAAGAGTGGTCCTAGGGTGAATGTGCTAAATTGGGGGAAGGCTAATTATAACAATATTAGGCGGGAACTGAATAACCTAGATTGGGGGCGGATGTTTGAGGGCAAATCAACATCTGACATGTGGGAGGCTTTCAAGTGTCAGTTGAAAGGAATTCAGGACCGGCATGTTCCTGTGAGGAAGAAGGATAAATAGGCAATTTTCGGGAACCTTGGATAACGAGAGATATTGTAGGCCTCGTCAAAAAGAAAAAGGAGGCATTTGTCAGGGCTAAAAGGCTGGGAACAGACAAAGCCTGTGTGGAATATAAGGAAAGTAGGAAGGAACTTAAGCAAGGAGTCAGGAGGGCTAGAAGGGGTCACGAAAAGTCATTGGCAAATAGGGTTAAGGAAAATCCCAAGGCTTTTTACACGTACATAAAAAGCAAGAGGGTAGCCAGGGAAAGGGTTGGCCCATTGAAGGATAGGCAAGGGAATCTATGTGTGGAGCCAGAGGAAATGGGCGAGGTACTAAATAAATACTTTGCATCAATATTCACCAAAGAGAAGGAATTGGTAGATGTTGAGTCTGGAAAAGGGCGTGTAGATAGATAGCCTGGGTCACTTTGAGATCCAAAAAGACGAGGTGTTGGGCGTCTTAAAAGATATTAAGGTAGATAAGTCCCCAGGGCCTGATGGGATCTACCCCAGAATACTGAAGGAGGCTGGAGGGGAAATTGCTGAGGCCTTGACAGAAATCTTTGGATCCTCACTGTCTTCAGGTGATGTCCCGGAGGACTGGAGAATAGCCAATGTTGTTCCTCTGTTTAAGAAGGGTAGCAAGGATAATCCAGGGAACTACAGGCCGGTGAGCCTTACTTCAGTGGTAGGGAAATTACTGGAGTGAATTCTTTGAGATAGGATCTACTCCCATTTGGAAGCAAATGGACGTATTAGTGAGAGGCAGCATGGTTTTGTGACTAACTTGATAGAGTTTTTCGAGGAGGTCACTAAGATGATTGATGCAGGTAGGGCAGTGGATGTTGTCTATATGGACTTCAGTAAGGCCTTTGACAAAGTCCCTCATGGTAGACTAGTACAAAAGGTGAAGTCACACGGGATCAGGGGTGAGCTGGCAAGGTGGATACAGAACTGGCTAGGTCATAGAAGGCAGAGAGTAGCAATGGAAGGATGCTTTTCTAATTGGAGGGCTGTGACCAGTGGTGTTCCGCAGGGATCAGTGCTGGGACCGTTGCTGTTTGTAGTATATATAAATTATTTGGAGGAAAATGTAACTGGTCTGATTAGTAAGTTTGCAGACGAAGGTTGGTGGAATTGCGGATAGTGATGAGGACTGTCAGAGGATACAGCAGGATTTAAATTATTTGGAGACTTGGGCGGAGAGATGGCAGATGGAGTTTAATCCGGACAAATGTGAGGTAAATTTTGGAAGGTTTAATGCAGGTATAGAATATACAGTAAATAGCAGAACCCTCAAAAGTATTGAAAGTCAGAGAGATCTAGGTGTACAGGTCCACAGGTCACTGAAAGGGGAAACACAGGTGGAGAAGGTAGTCAAGAGGGCATACGGCATGCTTGCCTTCATTGGCCGGGGCATTGAGTATAAGAATTGGTAAGTCATGTTGCAGCTGTATAGAACCTTAGTTAGGCCACACTTGGAGTATAGTGTTCAATTCTGGTCGCCACACTACCAGAAGGATGTGGTGGCTTTAGAGAGGGTGCAGAAGAGATTTGGTATGGAGGGCATTAGCTATGAGGAGCGGTTGAATAAACTGTTTGTTATCACTGGAACAACGGAGGTTGAGGGCGACCTGATGGAGGTCTACAAAATTATGAGGGGCATAGACAGAATGGATAGTCAGAGGCTTTTCCCCAGGGTAGAGGGGTTAATTACTAGGGGGCATAGGTTTAAGGTGAGAGGGGCAAGGTTTAGAGTAGATGTACGAGGCAAGTTTTTTTACATAGAGGGTAGTGGGTGCCTGGAACTCGCTAGCGGAGGAGCTGGTGGTGGAAGCAGGGACGATAGTGACATTTAAGGGGCATCTTGACAAATACATGAATAGGATGGGAATAGAGGGATACGGACCCAGGAAGTGTAGAAGATTGTAGTTTAGTCGGGCAGCATGGTCGGCACGGGCTTGGAGGGCCGAAGGGCCTGTTCCTGTGCTGTACATTTCTTTGTTCTTATTACTATTCTAGTTCATAGTAAAGGGCAGAGATGGGGAAGGGTTTTTCAGGTCTGTTCAGGAGAATTTTCTCCAATCTCAGCCCAACACTGAAGGAGGCATTGCTAGATCTGGTTCTGGGAAATGAGGTGGGCCAGATGTCAGTGGTGGAACATTTAGGGAGCAGTGAACATAATATCTGGTTTTGGTTAGCTTTGGAAATGGACAAGGAGCAATGTAGACTAACACGACTTGATTAGCCAAGGGCCGATTTCAGTAACATGAAAACAAATCTGGTGCAGGTAAATTAGAATTGAAGAGAGTGAGGGCAATAACAACATTGATATTAACAGACTGGTGGAATGGACAGACACGTGGCAGATGAAGTTTAATGCTGAGAAATGTGAAGTGGTATATTTTGGCACAAAGAAAGAGGAGAAGCAATAGAAAATAAAGGATAAAATTCTAGAGGAAGGGCAGAAATGTACCTTGGGGTATATGTGCACAAATAAGTGGCAGGGCAGGTTGAGAAAGTGGTTAAAAATACATGAAGGTTCGTCTGCTTTCTAAGTAGTGGCATAGAGTGCAAAAAGCAAAGTTATGATGAACCTTTTATGGAATACTGGTTTGGCCTCAACTGGAGTATTATGTACAATTATGGGCATCTCGCTTCAAGAAGAATGTGAAGGTTTTTTCACGGGAATGGATCTGGGGCTATAAGACTAAGTGGATAGATTAGAGAAACTGCGATTGTTCTTGTTGAAGAGAAGGTTTGGAAGAGATTAAACAGAGGTGCTCAAAATCACAGAGGTCTAGGCAGGGTGGATAGAGAGAAACGTTTCCCATTGGCAAGAGGATCCCAAAACAAAGGACCTGAATAGAAGGTGAATGACAAAGGAACCAAAAGCAACATGAGGATAAACTTGATCACAGTGAGTGGCTAAGATCTGGAATGCCTAGCCTGAATGAGAGTGTGATAAAATCAGATTTGCTCATGTGTTTCAAAAAGAAATTGGATATGCATTTGAGGAGAGAAAGTTTATAGGGCTACAGGGAAAGTGGGACTAGCTGAGTTGCTTTTGTCAAGTGTTGGCCCAGATAGGACTGCCTGAATGGCCTCCTTTGTAACCATTCTATGATTGCAACAATTTCACTCATTCAAAACCCATCCAAAACACAGAATTAAAACCTGGCCATTTGTTTTGTCACCCAACTAGTGGAAATGTTTTCCAATCAAGACCAACACCGCCATATGCGTACTACAAAACAGTACATATAGCATCTTTCAAAATAGCACATGATGTAATATGCTTTACAAATTAGCCATTGCATATGAATTGTATGAAAGCTGGGCATGGTGACTTCTCATCCTCTAAGGCTATCTCTGCTGTGCTGTAGTGATGGATATTATGTGTGCTTGAAGGTATGCGTGTACTCCTAAATCACCAATACAAAAGCAAAAAACTGAAGGTGCTGGAAATCAAATGAGAACAAAAAAAGCTGGAAAAAAGGAGCACTGATAACATCTGTGGAGAGAAACCTGAGCTAACATTTCAGGCTAATAACCTTTCATCAGAACGTGATGAATCAACCTAAGCACACTCGATAGTCACTATATTTACTCCTGTCCATCTGAGAGTGATTCCCAATTTAATCAATTGTGCCAAATTGTGGAGAATGTGCTGCTTTGGGTTGTACCCACAAGAAACAAAGTTTAATGCTTCTTGAACATGTTTCATATGGCCATTTAGAATAAGTGTGAGGTGATACACTTGGACAGGACAAGCAAGGCAAGGAAATACAACATGAATGGCAAGATCCTGGGAAGCACCAGTCCCTTGGGCAGCACGGTAGCACAAATGGCCAGCACTGGCTTCACAGCACCAGGGTCCCAGGTTCGATTCCCCGCTGGGTCACTGTGCGGAGTCTGCATGTTAAGACCATAGGAGCGGAAGTAAGGCCATTCGGCCCACCGAGTCCACTCCACCATTCAATCATGGCTGATTTCAACTCCATTTACCCGCTCTCTCTCCATAGCCCTTAATTCCTCGAGAAATCAAGAATTTATCAACTTCTGTCTTAAAGACACTCAACGTCCCGGCCCCCACCGCCCTCTGTGGCAATGAATTCCACAGACCCACCACTCTCTGGCTGAAGAAATTTCTCCTCATCTCTGTTCTAAAGTGACTCCCTTTTATTCTAAGGCTGTGCCCCCGGGTCCTAGTCTCCCCTGCTAATGGAAACAACTTCCCTACATCCACCTATCTAAGCCATTCATTATCTTGTAAGTTTCTATTAGATCTCCCCTCAACCTCCTAAACTCCAATGAATATAATCCCAGGATCCTCAGACGTTCTCCCCCTGTCTGTGTGGGTTTCCTCCGGGTGCTCCGGTTTCCTCCCACCGTCCAAAGACATGCAGGTTAGGTGGATTGGCCATGATAAATTGCCCTTCGTGACCAAAAAGGTTAAGAGGGGTTATTGGGTTATGGGGATAGGGTGGAAGTGAGGGCTTAAGTGGGTTGGTGCAGACTCAATGAGCCAATTGGCCTCCTTCTGCATTGTATGTTCTTGTTCTTAAAGTAACAGGGCTGGTGGACAAAGAGGTTAAGAAGACATTGGTATGCTTGCATTTATTAACCGAGGCAGAGTTTAAGAGCAGGGTGGTTATGCTGGAACTGTATAAAACGTTGGTCAGGCCACAGCTGGAGTATTATGTGCAGTATGGAATCTACATTATCGGAGGTATGGGTGCAGAGGAGATTTACTAAGATTTTGCCTCGGCTGAGAGTTTTAAGGAGAGATTGGATGGGCTGGGGTTGTTTTCCTTGGAGCAGAAGAGACAGAGGGACATGATTGAGATGTATAAAATTATGAGGGGCATTGATAGAGTTAGACGGGAAGAGACTTTTCCCCTTAGTATAGGGATCAATGAGCAGGGGGCATAGATTTAAGGTGAGGGGCATGAGGCTTAGAGATGACTTAAGGAAAAACCTTTTCACCCAAAAGGTGATGGAAGTCTAGAACTCGCTGTCTGAAAGGGTGACGTAGGCCGAGACCCTTCTAACATTTAAGTATTTAGATGTGCACTTGCGATGCCAAGTAATACAAGGCTGTGGGTCAAGTGCTGGAAAATGGGATTAGAATAGCTAGGTGGTTGTTTTTGACCAGCGCAGATGCAATGGGCAGAGGGCCTTTTCTGTGCTGTATGACTAATTTACTAAAGAGGACTTTGGTCCCATTATTCTAGGCAGGATTTCGAGGTAAGCATACAGTTTGCTCATCTGATCATGCCATTAGTTCCCATGTCGGCAATTTTAAAGATGGCATTTTTATCTGGCGATGAATTTGTACCACTGTGTTGAATGTTCAGTTGCATCTGTAATTTCTCGTGGCATCTGTTACTGTATATGCAAAATGGTTTTGTTCTTGTGGTTTTTAGTGGACCTCCAACATACAACAGCCGTACTGCTGCTCCATTTGGTTATGCAACCAATGGTAAGTGCACCCTGCAGTTTTGCCTCAAGTATTTTGAGTTTTTTGAAAAACCGTGCTTTTGAATATTTAACGAACAATATGTTCAGAGACTTTTCTGAAGGAAATTAAAGTCTGACGATTTCCTATATCATCATTTCATTTGAAAGTTTTTTAAATGTAGTTTTATTTCAGTGTTGAGCGATTATGACATATTGAGGGCTGCTGGCTTGGAAGGGCTAATGAGTTTGATGATGTAAAACATTTGGATCAATGTACGTTTCTGTTGACTATACCTTTTACTAATAATTTATTACAGTATTGCCTGCTGCAAAATCTAAAACAAGAAATTACAACTTTCATTACAACAAAGGAGATGAAGGAGTGGCGTACAGGGAGGTGGTGGTGTAATGGTATTGTCACTGGACTAGTAATCCAGAGACCCAGGATAATGCTCAGGGACCCTGGTTTGAATCCCACCACAGCAGACAATGAAATTTGAATTCAATAAAAGTCTGGAATTTAAAGTCTAGTGATGACCATGAAACCATTGCCTTAACCCATTTGATTTAGGAATGCCCACATGCGATGCCCACGTACCATGAAATTAAAGAGCCCGGACAAAGTAGATAGAAACTTGCGGTTTGCTTTTGTTGAGGGGCCTAAAACAAAAAGATATGGATATGAGATTAAGTGGAAGAGATTTAAGTCATAGAGCAGTGAAAACATGTTTACACAAAGTATCAAAACTGGTTGTTGAAGCAGACAGCATGTCAATATTTACAAATGTGTTAGATAGGTGGCTGAATAGATCAGTAAAGGGGGTTTGGAAATAGCAGGTACATGGGATTTGGATTACCATTCAATTGGCGAATAAACACAGACATGGCCAGGTTAGGATGAGTGACCTGTTTCTATGCTGTAGTTGTAAAGAACATATTAATTCGACTAGTTGCCATCAAACGTTCTTTCAAACCAGTATGAAAATAATGTCATCACATGGTTTAAATATACTTTTAAAAATTCCATTGGAAATTAAATTGAATTACTTCCTTCACTCTGCCTAAAAGATTTGCATGCATTTAATCATCAATAAATTGTGTATATACACTTTTAGGTTATATACAATGTCTTGGGGAACAATCGTTTTTATTATGTGAGTGTATTTTCGGATAAGGGTGTTGATGGCAAGACTGCATGTCGCCCATTTTTATTTATTATTTGTCTGAGAATGCGGTGAGCAGTTTAGCTGAAATCTTTTTACTTTTAGTGACTTTCTAAGCTGCTTCAGAGACCATTAGCAGTCAATTAAGTTGTGTGGGACTGGTGTGATATATTAGAGGTCAGAGAATCCCGGGGGGTCGGTGTGAATCCCGCCCTGCCGCTCCGATGCCGGCTGCCGAAATCTCCCGCGCCGTTTTCGGGCGGGGGCGGGGATCGTACCGGTCGGGGGCTGTTGGCAGCGGCTCCCCCAGCAATTCTCCGGTCCCCAATGGGCCGAACGGCCGCCTGTTTTCGGCCAGTCCCGCTGCCGTGAAATGGACATGGTTCATGCCGCCGGGACTTGGCTTGGAGGGCGGTTAGCGGGGGGAACCGGCCCCATGGCCTGGCCCGTGATCGGGCTCACCGATCTGCAGGCGGGCCTGTGCCGTTGGGCACTCTTTCCCTCCGCGCCACCCTCTGTAAGGCTCCGCCATGGCCGGCGCGGAGAAGAAAGCCCCTGCTCATGCGCAGGGAACACGCCAGCGATTCTGCACATGTGTCAGAACACGTTGGCAATCCTGCGCATGTGCCAACTCGCGCCGGCCAGCAGAAGCCCTTCGGCGCCGGTTGTCGCAGCGCCAACCCCTTGAGTGCCGGCCTGGCCCCCCGGAAGTGCGGAGGATTCCACAACTTCCGGGCGGCCCAACACCGGAGTGGTTCACGTCGCTCTTGGGCGCAGGTACGGGCCGCTCTGCCAATTCCAGGAGAATCCCAGCCCAGATCGATGAATTTGAGCTCAAGTTTTAGTTATTTCTTGAGTCACTATACTTCCATATTATTTGATATAGAATGGAAGATAGTAATGATTGCACTATACTTATTTTACATTTCTGTCTTTCAGATTATGGTAATTTGACATATCCCAATATCCCAGTTTCTTCTTCCTGGAGTACCTTAATTGACAACAACAACAAACAATCATCGCAGCAACAGCAACCACACTGGGATTATTATCCCCGGAGAGAGAGGGAAAGAGAGCGTGATCGTGAACGAGAGCGCACGAGGGAGAGAGAACGTGATCGGGACAGAGACCGGGACCATGAGCGAGAGCGGGACCGCAGTCCTAGTACAAGTGTTTATAATGGGTGAGTAACTAAAAATCAGTTGTGATATTCATTGTTCTTAGTATCTGCAACGCAACTATTTACGAAGCATCATTCACCTAAAGTACACTGGTCAATTATCTTTCAAATTCCATGTCTGTTGGTGTGAGGGCCGGAGGGTCTACTTCCACAATTTACTATGTGATATTTGTGTTCATTTTTGTTGAATTCTATTTTAATTTACATGAACATACTAATGGATAGTATGACTTTGTCTTTGATTCTTTAATGGATTGACAATGGGCCTGACTCTATGGCTTGTAGTAATTGAGTTGTTGACTGGTAATGAAGGGAAGGGTTGTGATGCTCTATCCTTCCTATTAGGCTAAAGCATCTAATATTTTTTTGTATTTCAATTATGTCCATTGATCTCCGACAGCTAGCATTGGAATGCAAAATGCAACCACGTGTTACTTAGTTTATAAAATAAATGCAGCGGTGACACTATACCTAGCTTTAAAATAGCACTGGAGCTATTAATGAAGATTTGAGAAAATTATGCATTTCACTGAGGTGGTCCAACAATCGAATTCTTAATTCATTGTCTTTTCAGACCGGCAGATACTGTTGCTTTCGGTTGCACCACTGTACTTTGCTACTCGTGGACGATGATGGTCTGGGAGTTTTTTGCTATGTAAGAGCATCAAATGATGATGAGCAATGGAGGGGTACCTAACAGCTATGATCTAATAGAATGGTAGAAGAACAAGTGTCTGAGCGAATGAATGACTTACAATTTCCTGTTGGAGATGTGAGCAACTTCTGTTGAAAGAAGAAAGTTAGAACATAGAACATAGAAAATACAGCACAGAACAGGCCCTTCAGCCCACGATGTTGTGCCAAACCTTTGTCCTAGATTAATCATAGATTATCATAGAATTTACAGTGCAGAAGGAGGCCATTCGGCCCATTGAGTCTGCACCGGCTCTTGGAAAGAGCACCCCACCCAAGGTCAACACCTCCACCCAACACTTAAGGGCAATTTTGGACACTAAGGGCAATTTATCATGGCCAATCCACCTAACCTGCACATCTTTGGACTGTGGGAGGAAACCGGAGCACCCGGAGGAAACCCACGCACACACTGGGAGGATGTGCAGACTCCGCACAGACAGTGACCCAAGCCGGAATCGAACCTGGGACCCTGGAGCTGTGAAGCAATTGTACTATCTACAATGCTACCGTGCTGCCCTGAAGAACAAATTAATCTACACTATATCATTCTACCGTAATCCATGTACCTACCCAATAGCTGCTTGAAGGTCCCTAATGTTTCCGACTCAACTACTTCCACAGGCACTGCATTCCATGCCCCCACTACTCTCTGGGTAAAGAACCTACCTCTGACATCCCCCCCCCCCCCCCCAATATATCTTCCACCATTCACCTTGAATTTATGTCCCCTTGTAATGGTTTGTTCCACCTGGGGAAAAAGTCTCTGACTGTCTACTCTATCTATTCCCCTGATCATCTTATAAACCTCTATCAAGTCGCCCCTCATCCTTCTCCGTTCTAATGAGAAAAGGCCTAGCACCCTCAACCTTTCCTCGTAAGACCTACCCTCCGTTCCAGGCGACATCCTGGTAAATCTCCTCTGCACCCTCTCCAAAGCTTCAACATCCTTTCTTAAATGAGGCAACCAGAACTGTACACAGTACTCCAAATGTGGCCTTACCAAAGTTTTGTACAGCTGCATCATCACCTCACGGCTCTTAAATTCAATCCCTCTGTTAATGAACGCTAGCACACCATGGGCCTTCTTCACAGCTCTATTCAGTTGAGTGGCAACTTTCAAAGATGCATGAACATAGACCCCAAGATCTCTCTGCTCCTCCACATTGCCAAGAACTCTACCGTTAACCATGTATTCGGCATTCATATTTGTCCTTCCAAAATGGACAACCTCACACTTTTCAGGGTTAAACTCCATCTGCCACTTTTCAGCCCAGCTCTCCATCCTATCTATGTCTCTTTGCAGCCGACAACAGCCCTCCTCACTATCCACAACTCCACCAATCTTCGTATCGTCTGCAAATTTACTGACCCACCCTTCAACTCCCTCATCCAAGTCATTAATGAAAATCACAAACAGCAGAGGACCCAGGACTGATCCCTGCGGTACACCACTGGTAACTGGGCTCCAGGCTGAATATTTGCCATCCACCACCACTCTCTGACTTCTATCGGTTAGCCAGTTCGTTATCCAACTGGCCAAATTTCCCACTATCCCATGCCTCCTTACTTTCTGCATAAGCCTACAATGGGGAACCTTATCAAATGCCTTACTAAAATCCATGTACACTACATCCACTGCTTTACCTTCATCCACGTGCTTGGTCACCTCCTCAAAGAATTCAATAAGACTTGTGAGGCAAGACCTACCCCTCACAAATCTGTGCTGACTATCCCTAATCAAGCAGTGTCTTTCCAGATGCTCAGAAATCCTATCCTTCAGTACCCTTTCCATTACTTTGCCTACCACCGAAGTAAGACTAACTGGCCTGTAATTCCCAGGGTTATCCCTAGTCCCTTTTTTGAACAGGGGCACGACATTCGCCACTCTCCAATCCCCTGGTACCACCCCTGTTGACAGTGAGGACGAAAAGATAATTGCCAACGGCTCTGCAATTTCATCTCTTGCTTCCCATAGAATCCTTGGATATATCCCGTCAGGCCCGGGGGACGTGTCTATCCTCAAGTTTTTCAAAATGCCCAACACATCTTACTTCCTAACAAGTATTTCCTCGAGCTTACCAATTTGTTTCACACTGTCCTCTCCAACAATATGGCCCCTCTCATTTGTAAATACAGAAGAAAAGTACTCGTTCAAGACCTCGCCTATCTCTTCAGACTCAATACACAATCTCCTGCTACTGTCCTTAATCGGACCTACCCTCGCTCTAGTCATTCTCATATTTCTCACGTGTGTAAAAGGCCTTGGGGTTTTCCTTGATCCTACCCGCCAAAGATTGTTCATGCCCTCTCTTAGCTCTCCTAATCCCTTTCTTCAGTTCCCTCCTGGCTATCTTGTATCTCTCCAGCATCCTGTTTGAACCTTGTTTCCTCAGCCTTACATAAGTCTCCTTTTTCCTCTTAACAAGACATTCAACCTCTCTTGTCAACCATGGTTCCCTCACTCGACCATCTCTTCCCTGCCTGACAGGGACATGCATATCAAGGACACGTAGTACCTGTTCCTTGAACAAGTTCCACATTTCACTTGTGTCCTTCCCTGACAGCCTATGTTCCCAACTTATGCACTTCAATTCTTGTCTGACAACATCGTATTTACCCTTCCCCCAATTGTAAGCCTTGCCCTGTTGCACGCACCTATCCCTCTCCATTACTAAAGTGAAAGTCACAGAATTGTGGTCACTATCTCAAATGCTCCCCCACCAACAAATCTATCACTTGCCCTGGTTCATTACCAAGTACCAAATCCAATATTGCCTCCCCTCTGGTCGGACAATCTACATACTGTGTTAGAAAAGCTTCCTGGACACACTGCACAAACATCACCCCATTCAAACTATTTGATCTAAAGAGTTTCCACTCAATGTTTGGGAAGTTGAAGTCATCCATGACTTCTACCCTGTGACTTCTGCACCTTTCCAAAATCTGTTTCCCCAATCTGTTCCTCCACGTCTCTGCTACTATTGGGAGGCCTATAGAAAACTCCTAACACGGTGACTGCTCCTTTCCTATTTCTGACTTCAACCCATACTACCTCAGTTGTCAGATACTCCTTGAACTGCCTTTCTGCAGCTGGTTTACTATCTCTAATTAACAATGTCACCCCCCACCTCTTTTACCACCCTCCCTAATCTTATTGAAACATCTATAACCAGGGACCTCCAACAACCATTTCTGCCTCTCTTCTATCCAAATTTCCGTGATGGCCACCACATCGTAGTCCCAAGTACCGATCCATGCCTTAAGTTCACCAACCTTATTCCTGATGCTTCTTGCGTTGAAGTATACACACTTCAACCCATCTCCGTGCCTGCAAGTACTCTCCTTTGTCAGTGTTCCCTCCCCCACTGCCTCACTACACGCTTTGGCATCCTGAATATCGGCTACCTTAGTTGCTGGACTACAAATCCGGTTCCCATTCCCCTGCCAAATTAGTTTAAACCCTCCCGAAGAGTACTAGAAAACCTCCCTCCCAGGATATTGGTGTCCCTCTGGTTCAGATGCAACCTGTCCTGCTTGTACAGGTCCACCTTCCCCAGAATGCGCTCCCAATTATCCAAATACCTGAAGCCCTCACTCCTACACCATTCCTGCAGCCACGTGTTCAACTGCACTCTCTCCCTATTCCTAACCTCGCTATCATGTGGCACCGGCAACAAACCAGAGATGACAACTCTGTCTGTCCTGGCTTAACTCCCTAAACCCATTTATTACCTCCACACCCCTTTTCCTACCTACTTCGTTGGTACGAATGTGCACCACGACTTCTGGCTGATCCCCCTCCCCATTAAGAATCCTGAAGACACGATCCGAGACATCCCTGGCCCCCGGGAGGCAACATACCTTCCGGGAATCTCGCTCGCGACCACAGAATCTCCTATCTATTCCCCTAACCATTGAATCTCTTACTACTATTGCTTTTCTATTCACCCCCCTTCCCTTCTGAGCCTCAGAGCCAGACTCAGTGCCAGAGACCTGGCTGCAAGGGCCTTCCCCCCGGTAGCCCCCCCCCCCCCCCCCCCCCCCCCCCCCCCCCCCCCCCCCCCCCCCCCACACAAAACAGCATCCAAAACGGTATACTTGTTTTGAAGGGGAACGGCCACGAGGGATCCCTGCACTGTCTGCCTGTTTGTTTTCTTTCTCCTGACTGTAACCCAGCTACTCTTGTCCGATTCCTTGGGTGTGGTTACCTCTCTGTAACTCTTCTCTATCACCCCCTCTGCCTCCCGGATGATCCGAAGTTCATCCAGCTTCAGCTCCAGTTCCCTAACACGGTCTTTGAGGAGCTGGAGTTGGGTGCACTTCCCGCAGGTATAGTCAGCGGGGACACCGGTGGTATCCCTCACCACCCACATCCTACAGGAGGAGCATGCAACTGGCCTAGCCTCCATCCCCTCTTACCTTACAGAATATAGCTGCCCTGTGGACCAACTGGACCTCCGCCCTCCAACTCTCCTCCCAGTCAGCTGCACTCTCTGTAAACTCCTGGCTCCCTTCTTGCTCTTTGCGGAAATGTCGGAAACGAAATGAAAGGAGCGCCTTACTCCCTCCTCACTTAACTCCCTCAGTCACCAAACTCTCACTATAGAACTCAAATTCACCAAATTCAGCACTCCCTCAGTCACCAAACTCTCACTATAGCACTCAAATGCACCAAATTCAGCACTCAGTGCAAACAAAATCTGCACTGTAGCTGGCTCACTTTTATACTGTGAATCTAGCCTCTGTAAACTGGCCTAATCCAATTAACTAATTAACAAGCTCCAGCTGCAAGTACCTACAAGTAGAACCTTGTTTAAAGTTGATTGAAAATTCACCTTCTTCTAAACCAAACAGCAACTTTTAAGTTAATTAACTAAATAAAAGAAAGACTAGACTTTAGATAAAAATGAAGCCTTATACTCCCTCAGTCACCAAACTCTGACTATAGCACTCAAATGCACCAAATTCAGCACCCAGTGCAAAACAATAGAGGAAATAGTTTGATTCTGAGATGTGCTTTTCAGGATGGTGACTGCTCTTCTAGGACAATTAGTGTTGGAAAATACATGATGATCTTGTCAGTGATGCATGCCCATGTCCCATGAATGGATTAAAAAAAAAAAAGAGATTAGTATATGTAGTTGCATTGCTGTTTTGCTCCTGTACTATTTGTAGATAACCTTTTTTGTTACCGGCAGCAAGAGATTCATTTTAAAGGTTTCTGGATGTAGTTCAATCATCGAAACTATTTTCAGGGGCAGCACGGTAGCATTGTGGATAGCACAATTGCTTCACAGCTCCAGGGTCCCAGGTTCGATTCCGGCTTGGGTCACCCTCTGTGCGGAGTCTGCACGTCCTCACCGTGTGTGCGTGGGTTTCCTCCGGGTGCTCCGGTTTCCTCCCACAGTCCAAAGATGTGCAGGTTAGGTGGATTGGCCATGATAAATTGCCCTTAGTGTCCCAAATTGCCCATAGTGTTGGGTGGGGTTACTGGGTTATGGGGATAGGGTGGCGGTGTTGACCTTGGGTAGGGTGCTCTTTCCAAGAGCCGGTGCAGACTCGATGGGCCGAATGGCCTCCTTCTGCACTGTAAATTCTATGAGAGAATCGAGGTGATATTTGTGGTGCTTACAAAAAAATCACATCGAGATATTGTCAAAGGGTTTTATTTATACTGTGGAGACACAATATGCCTACTAGGTAGTTAAGTGGTAGAGCAATACATGAATCTTTAGTTTAATGGCCTGGCCCGAGATCATTGCTCCTTGTTCTAGGGTTTGTGACTCGAGAAAATAGTTTCTTTATCTATCCTATTGAATTCCTTTTCCAATGTGTGTTTCAGGATTCTAATAATTGGTTTCAAATACCCACACTGGGATGTTCTCCAAAAATACAAAATTAACCATGCTGTATCATAGAACTCACTGACATTTGCAGAAAAGTTTAATAATTTGACAAAACCTAAAATTAGGATCTAAAGAATTAAGTATTTCATTTTTTTTCAATCATAAAAAATGAATAAAAATACGTTGCCATTAATGAGGAAGTGGTATGGTCAGGTCTGCAATATTGCAGCACCACTTTTGCTTCACTACTGAATGCAGGATTGCAATAAAGTGGGGTATTCTATCCAGCATCCAGTTTGGGACAATTTCCAAACAGTGACAGAGGAGATGGAGAAATGTGCAGCCTTGTGACTTTAAAGCCTGCAGCCATCTGCTGTAATAGGCTTCCAGTCCACCTCCAGAATTGTTATTGTAGTGTGTTTCTAAAGGCTTCAGCAATCCGCTCTATAAATGTTCACAGATCATTAAAACTCATTTTGATTACAGACTTGTTCACTCCATTGTCTCCCTACATTATCCATTTTGGCTTTTTAATTCTGTTCATTTTGTTTTTCACTGTTTTGAATGTATTTGTAATTGGGGAATCTGAGTAACACACTAACATAATATCATTTCCTGTATCAAGAACTTGAATATCCAGAGATTTCTCAGGGATTTTGATGTAGTTTAGGTTCAATATAAGCATGTACACTTCCGCACTGTTTCATTTGAATGGTTACAGTTCATTCGGAGTGTTTTGTGTTTGCACAAATTAAACAAGTAATGGGAGTGTGAGGGCATTTTGTACTCTATTGTAGAGGCATGAAGATTGCTGCAGTTTGTGTGTGTGTGTGTATGTGTGTGTTACAAATTATACTGTGACGGCATAATGAACTAGAGCATATAGGACATCTGTTTGTTGGGCAACTTCCAGGGGCCAGGAGGAGGGCTGGTCACTGATAGCTGGCCAAAATGAATCTTAATGACTACCAGCCCAGGAAAAGTCTCTGTGCTGATGCCAAAATTATTCTAAATGGGGAGGAGGGTTCAATTTGGATGAAGTTGAATTATTTACCATCTGTGCCAGAGCTGCTGCCACATGTCTTGGGGAAGAAAAGTAAGAGGCCCTTAATTCATAAAAGCTGGGTTAGAAATAGGAGAAAAGGTGGAAAAGAGCTCCAGATGTCAGGTAAAAAAAGAAAGATTAATATAGAAACTTTAGGATATCGCCTCCTTTTACTGAAGTGAGTACACTAGGAAGAGGAAAACAGGATTCAAAGTATTTTAAGGATAACAAATGAGATTCATGATGTAGTGTTGAGCCTCTACAGTTTTTTGGCAGGTGTAACAAATTGTGGAGAACGCATCATGTCTGCCTTAAAATGACTGCACTAATGCCTCAAAGGTGCATTTCGCAACCTTTGATTTTCAGTGATCAGTGGTTGGATTGCCCCCCCCCCCATATCACCCCCTAAAAACCTTTAGAAACTTGAAGAATGATCACAAAACACCCCATTAAAAAAAGTAATTAATGGCAAGGTGGTACTTTTTCAGAGAGTAGAGTCAAAGGGCTGAATTTTCCCAGACCCATGATGGTATGCTTGCTCGCTGTGTAGCCAGAAAAATAGCAGGAGCTGCATTGGGACAGCTTTGTGACCCCGTCCCTGCTACCAGAAGGTAAATTGCTGCCTGCTCCAAGGGGGCAGGCAGCCAGCCAATTTACATAACTTATGATCTGAGGAGGGAGGTCTTGCCTTTTGCTGGCAGCGGTGTGGCCCCTTGCTGTCTGCACAAGCCACCAACTCAATGCGGATAGCCTCCTGGACGAGCGGGAGCCATCAGAGTCAGAGGCTCTGTACAGGCACACGGGTAATGTAAACTGGGGTTTCCCAGTCAGCCCACTTGACCTACCGGTCTATATCCAGTTTTCTTTTAGGCAGCAGTGCAGCTGAATGCAGCCTTCTGGGCCCTGATCTAACTCCGCGCTCACCACTCCCAAGTGCGGCTGTCGAGGTCTCAGAACTGCAGGTCTTCTGATAGGGTTGGCACCATTGTGGGCCAATCTGAAACGGCCATTTAAGAGGCCACCTTGGGGGAGTAATTGTTCTGCCGGCCTTACTGCTGGCAATGCATATTGCGATCCTCTGTTTTGGCCTGATGGTGAGAGCTGAAGCCCACGACAAAATCCAGCCCAAGGTGTGATGATAAAATATGTAAATCTAAAATGGAGCAATTTGTTTTGGGATTAAAACATGAAGTGAGTTCATGTTTCTCAACTATTGGGTTTTGAGAAAAATCAAAACCAGTGTAAAGAGTTAAGATTACTCACTGAAGACTTCCGGTTGCGGCGATGCACTGCTAAGCCGCACGTTTCGGCAGCTCCCGTTCTAACGGACTTTTGGGCTCTTTTCGGGAGCCCCAACGGAAATGTTTTCAGACCAAACCCAGTGTGGGGAGACAAAGGAAGGTGTCCCCCCGGGTGTGTATGGAAAAGACCAGTGGCAGTGGCCAGATTGCGAAGGATCCTCTGGAGCAGCGGCAGAGAAGAGAAGGAAGAAGCAAGATGGCGGCGGAAGGAGCCCAGACGACATGGGGCTGGCGGCGGAAGGAGCCCAGATGACATGGGGCCCAGACCAGCAGGAATTCCTCCGGCGGTGTGTGGAGGAACTAAAGAAGGAGGTGCTGGCGCCGATGTTATTGGCAATCGATGGGCTGAAAGAAACACAAAAGGCCCAGGCGATAGAGCTCCGTGGGGTGAAGGCAAAGGCAGCCGAAAACGAGGATGAGATACAGGGCCTTGTGGTAAAAACGGAGACGCATGAGGCGCTACATAAGAGGTGTATCGAAAGGCTCGAAGCCCTGGAGAACAGCTCGAGGAGGAAGAACCTCCAGATCCTAGGTCTCCCCGAAGGAATGGAGGGAGCTGACGTTAGGGCTTATGTGAGCACGATGCTCCATGCGCTAATGGGAGCTGAGGCCCCCTCGGGCCCCCTGGAGGTGGAAGGGGCTCACCGGGTCCTTGTGAGAAGACCAAAGGCTGGAGAACTACCAAGGGCGATAGTGGTGAGATTTCACCGCTTCACGGACAGAGAGGCTGTCTTGAGCTGGGCCAAGAAGGTACGGAGTAGCAGGTGGGAGAATGCGGTGATATGAGTGTATCAGGACTGGAGCGCGGAGGTGGCGAGAAGGAGGGCGAGCTTTAATCGGGCCAAGGCGGTGCTTCACAGGAAGAAAATAAAATTTGGGATGCTGCAGCCGGCGCGATTGTGGGTCACGCACCAGGGCAAGCACTACTACTTTGAAACGGCAGATGAGGCATGGACCTTCATCCAAGAAGCGAAACTGGACTAGAACTGAGAGACTGATGTTTGGGGGAGACAACGAAGTTGTTGTATAGAAGTGTAAATTGGGGAATGGGAGGTTTATAGTATTGAAACGATAGACGGGGAATTTTTCTCCTCTTGATGGGGGGACACAGAGGAATGTGGGCGCCGGTGGAAAAAGGGACTGAGAGGGGGGATGGGGAATGGGGGAGCTGCACCATGGGGGCGGGGCCGATAGGAAAGCGCGGGGTTTTTCCCGCGCTATGGAGATGATGGCGGGAAGATAGGCACAGGAAGGAAGAGAGTTCCATGCACGGGGGTCAAGGAGAGAACGGGGGAAGCCGGGGTCAGTTAGAGTTAGCTGACTTTCGGAAGCATCATGGGGGCAGTAACAATGCTAGATGAGGATCTAGCGGGGGGGGGAAGACTAACTGGGTTGCTGTTGCTGAGAGCAAAGGGGAGCTGGCAAGAGAAGAGGTGGTCGGGACGGGAGGGCGCCACCTGGGGGATGGATGGGTGCGCGGGACCCAGATGGGGGGCTGGCCTAGAATAGGGGATGGCTAGTCGGGCGGGCGGGTGGCCCCCCCAATCCGGCTGATCACGTGGAATGTGAGAGGCCTGAATGGGCCGATTAAGAGGGTCCGAGTGTTCACGCACTTAAAAACACTGAAGGCGGATGTAGTCATGCTTCAGGAGACGCATCTGAAGGTAGCGGATCAGGTTAGGTTAAGGAAAGGATGGGTGGGACAGGTGTTCCACTCAGGGTTGGATGCGTAAAATAGGGGGGTGGCGATATTGGTGGGGAAACGGGTGTCGTTCGAGGCTAGGAATATAGTGGTGGATAACGGGGGTAGATACGTGATGGTGAGTGGTAGATTGTAGGGAAAGGAGGTCATGCTGGTAAATGTATATGCCCCGAACTGGGATGACGCGGGATTAATGAAGCGGATGCTGGGACGTATCCCGGACCTGGAGGTGGGAAGCCTGGTAATGGGGGGGAGATTTCAATACTGTGCTGGATCCAGGGCTAGACCGGTCTAGATCCAGGACCGGAAGAAGGCCGGCAGCGGCCAAGGTGCTTAGGGGGTTCATGGAGCAAATGGGGGGAGTGGATCCGTGGAGATTTGCTAGGCCATTGGCCAAAGAGTTCTCCTTTTTCTCCAATTTCCACAAGGTATACTCCCGGATAGATTTCTTTGTTTTGAGCAGGGCACTGATCTCGAAGGTGGCAGGAACGGAGTACTCGGCCATAGCCGTTTCAGACCATGCCCCGCACTGGGTGGATCTGGAATTAGGAGAGGAGAGGGAGCAGCGCCCACTCTGGCGACTGGATGTGGGACTATTGGCGGATGAGGGGGTCTGTGGAAGGGTGCGAGGATGTATTGAGAGGTACCTGGAGGCCAATGACGATGGTGAGGTCCAGGTGGGGGTAGTATGGGAAGCGCTGAAGGCGGTGGTTAGGGGAGAGTTGATCTCCATTAGAGCTCACGAGAAACAAGAGGTCAAAGAAAGGGAGAGATTAGTGGGTGAGATTTTGAGGGTGGATAAAAGATATGCGGAGGCCCCGGACGAAGGACTATATAGAGAGAGGCGAAGACTTCAGACGGAGTTTGACCTGCTGACCACAGGAAAGGCAGAGGCACAGTGGAGGAAGGCACATGGGATGCGATATGAGTATGGGGAAAAGGCGAGCCGGCTGCTGGCCCACCAACTTCGCAAGAGGATAGCGGCGAGGGAGATTGGGGGAGCTAGGGATGAAACGGGAACTACGGAGCGGAGAGCAGGGAAAGTAAATGAGGTGTTTTAAGACCTTTTATGAGAGGCTATATAAGTCCCAACCCCCGGAGTGAAAAGAGGGAATGCAACAGTTTCTGGACCAACTAAGGTTCCCGAGGGTGGAGGAGCAGGAGGTGGCAGGTCTGGGGGCTCCAATTGAGGTGGATGAGGTGACTAAAGGGTTGGGGAATATGCAGGCAGGGAAGGCCCCGGGACTAGACGGGTTACCAGTGGAATTTTACAGGAAATATGTGGACTTGTTGGCCCCGCTGCTGGCGAGAACCTTTAACGAGGCCAGAGAAGGGGGCACTCTACCCCCGACAATGTCGGAGGCGACGATATCACTAATCCTGAAGCGGGATAAAGATCCGCTGCAATGCGGGTCATATGGGGCCTATCTCACTCCTAAATGTAGACGCCAAGCTGCTGGCAAAAGTGCTGCCGACGAGGATTGAGGATTGTGTCCCGGGGGTGGTGCATGAAGACCAGACAGGGTTTGTAAAGGGGAGACAACTGAATGTCAACGTTCGACGGCTGTTGGGGGTGATAATGATGCCCCCAGCGGAGGGGGAGGCAGAGATAGTGGTGGCGATGGATGCAGAGAAGGCATTCGATAGGGTAGAGTGGGAGTATTTATGGGAGGTGTTGAGGAGGTTTGGGTTCGGGGAGGGGTTTGTCAGTTGGGTCAGACTCCTATATGGGGCCCCAGTGGCAAGTGTAGTCACAAACCTGTAAAGATTGGAGTATTTTCGGTTACAGAGGGGAACAAGGCATGGGTGTCCCCTGTCCCCATTACTGTTCGCGTTGGCAATTAAACCACTGGCCATAGCGTTGAGAGACTCTAAGAAATGGAGGGGGGTGGTTAGAGGGGGAGAGGAACATCGAGTGTCACTCTACGCAGATGACCTACTGCTATATGTGGCGGATCCTGTAGAGGGGATGACAGGGGTTATGCAGATATTGAGGGAGTTTGGAGATTTTTCGGGATACAGGCTAAATATGGGGAAGAGTGCGCTTTTTGTAATACACCCTGGGGACCAGGGAAGAGGAATAGACGCCCTGCCGTTAAGGAGCGTGGAAAGGAGCGTCCGATATTTGGGGATTCAGGTAGCTAGGAGCTGGGGAACTCTACACAAACTTAATCTGACACGGCTGGTGGAGCAGATGGAGGAGGATTTCAAGAGGTGGGATATGCTGCCGCTCTCATTGGCAGGCAGAGTGCAGGCGGTAAAAATGATGGTTCTCCCAAGGTTTCTTTTCGTGTTTCAATGTCTCCCCATTCTGATCACGAAGGCCTTTTTCAAGAAAATAGACAGGAGCGTTATGAGTTTTGTGTGGGCAGGGAAGACCCTGAGGGTAAGGAGGGGGTTCCTGCAGCGTAGCTGGGACAGAGGGGGACTGGCGTTGCCGAACCTGGACGACTACTATTGGGCCGCCAATGTGGCGATGGTTTGTAAGTGGATGAGGGAGGGAGAGGGGCGGCGTGGAAGAGGCTGAAGATGGCGTCCTGTAAGGGAACGAGCCTAAAGGCGCTGGTGACGGCGCCACTGCCGCTCTCCCCGAAAAGGTATACCACAAATCCAGTGGTGGTGGCAACCTTAAGGGTCTGGGGGCAGTGGAGGCGACACGGCGGTGACGGGTGCCTCGGTGTGGTCCCCGATCAGGAACAACCATAGGTTTGTCCCAGGAAAGATGGACGGAGGGTTCCAGAGCTGGCAACGGGCAGGAATTATGAGATTGAGAGATTTGTTTATTGACGGGACGTTTGCGAGCCTGGGAGCGCTGGAGGAAAAGTATGAGTTGCCCCCGGGGAATAATTTTAGATACATGCAAGTGAGGGCGTTTACGAGGCAACAGGTGAGGGAATTTCCGCTGCTCCTGACACAGGGGATCCAAGATAGTGATTTCCGGGGTATGGGTCGGGGAGGGCAAAGTGTCCGTAATATATCAGGAGATGAGAGACGAGGGGGAGGCGCTGGTAGAGGAGCTGAAGGGAAAATGGGAAGAAGAGCTGGGAGAGGAGATTGAGTAGGGTCTGTGGGCTGATGCCCAAAGTAGGGTAAATTCCTCGTCCTCGTGTGCCAGGCTTAGCCTGATACAATTTAAGGTTCTACACAGCACATATGACGGGAGCAAGACTGAGCAGGTTCTTTGGAGTGAGGACAGGTGCGGGAGGTGCTTGGGAAGCCCGGCGAACCACACACACATGTTCTGGTCATGTCCGGCATTGGATGAGTACTGGAGGGGAGTGGCAAAGGTGATCTCAAAGGTGGTGAAGGTCCGGGTCAAGCCAGGCTGGGGGTTAGCTATATTTGGGGTAGCGGAAGAGCCGGGAGTGCAGGAGGCGAAAGAGGCCGATATTCTGGCCTTTGCGTCCCTGATAGCCCGGCAAAGGATCTTACTCATAAATCATAGAATTTACAGTGCAGAAGGAGGCCATTTGGCCCATCGAGTCTGCGCCGGCTCTTGGAAAGAGCACCCTACTAAAGCCCACACCACCACCCTATCCCCATAACACAGTAACCCCACCCAACACGAAGGGCAATTTTGGACACTAAGGGCAATTTAGCACGGCCAATCCACCTATCCACCATTTGGAAGGAAGCAAAACCCCCCCGGCGTGGAGGCCTGGATAAACGATATGGCAGGGTTCATAAAACTAGAACGAATGAAATTTGCGCTGAGAGGATCGGCTCAGGGGTTCTCCAGGCGGTGGCAACCATTCCTTGACTATCTCACGGAACGTTAAGGGAAAATAGATCGTCAGCAGCAGCAGCCCGGGGGGGGGGAGCACTATTTTTTGTTACTTTGTTAGTTCACTATTTTATTTAAATAATGTTATTTATCAGTTATTGTGCTATTTTTATGTTGATTTGTAAAGTGGAAAAATTCTGTTTGGAAACTTTAATAAAATATATATATTTTTTAAAAAGAGTTAAGATTATTACTTAAATACAAAAACAAAATTCATTTTACATTAGCTAATGTGTCTCCTGTCTCATTCGATTAATTGAATCTGATCAGTGGTGTGTAAAATACTAGGGAAAAATCAGCACTCATTCCAGGGGAGAGAATAGTCAATGGAAACTGCTGATCTGGGCATTACTTTGTGCTTTGTATGGCTTAAGAGTGGCTGCTTTTGCAGTTCATTTGGTGAGATGATCTGTACTACTTGTCAAAGTCGATTTCATTCTTTTTCCTTGAAAGCTGTTTCTTTCATTTCTCTCCGACTCTCTGCTCCCACTTCTCCCCTTTCTCCAGTGTTTAAAACTACTGAGCCAATCTCTTGATGCTTCCAATCTATCTACCGCAGTTGAAAATTAAATACCTTTCCTTGACTCAGGCTGGTAACCTAAGGCCAATGGCTAACTAGCCAAAACGCATCAATATTTCTTAACCTGGCAGCTAAAGAAAAAAAAAAAAGCATTATTCTTGTTGATGGGTGGTAATGTGAGAACCAAGAAAGCCTCTACCAAAGAAGGCAAAAAAATTACATTTTTCCCCACTGGGTATTTGAGAGCGGACTTTTTATTTTTTTGAAGGCAGAATGAAAATGGCTTAAGCAATGCTCGGATTTTGGAAATTGAACAACAAATATTTAGGAGGATCAGATGTCATACAGCAAGAACAAGTCCATCAGAAGTAAGGTATATGGAAACCTTGATACAAACTGGGCTACTAAGAAAATGTCGAAGTAATTGGTACCTCCTGTGTCATAACTACATGTGTGACAACAGGAAGTGTCCACATTTGCAAGTGTATTGTCCAATGTGTTAAGGATTTTCTAAGAACAGATACTGTGCCAAGTAGTAATATCATCTTTGGGGAGGACTCTGGGATCATGGACAAAGAAACGTGGGGTATGGCGCTATTAATATGGGCTCTTGGTGTTTAGTGGTACTTTGAGATTTTTAACAGATTTTGGGAGGCAGTGTTGTCAAAGTGAGCCTTTCATATTTTAAATTTGACATATGAGAAATATTGTTTGAAGAAGGGTTAATAAATTGTGACCTTTATCCCAAGGACGTTAGAATTCCAGAAGTACAGTAGAGATGCTTCAGTTATGCAGGTCTCTTAGTCAGACTCTATCTGGTGCCCTTCTGTCGGATTTGAGCACCGAATCTGAGGAAAGGTATATGGGCCTTCGAGTGGGAAAACTTGGCTTAAAAGGATTAAATTTTGAGGACAGATTGCATAAAGTTGGCTTTAATTCCCTTGAGTTTAAAAGATTGAGAGATTATCTTATCACAGTGTTTGAATTAATGAAGGGATTCAATATGGTAGCTACAGAGAAACCTATTTCTTCAGTTGGAGAAACCCTGAACAAAGGGTCATAACTCAAAATAGCCATTTCGGAGTCAAAAGGGAAGAAGAAATCTGGAACTCACTTATCAAAAAGGCTGTGGCTACTGAGTGGAATTGAATTTTTAAAAACTCGGACTGATAGATTTCTGTTCAGTCAGAGTTTCAAAAGATGAGTGCAATCAAGTTGAGATACAGATCAATCCTGATGTAGAGGGTGCCATCTCCGCTACTCCACTACTGGGCCGATATCTGGGGTTTGAATATCTGTGTGTGTCTCTCTCCAGCTGGCACTGAAACTTCAGAGGCCAGGGGATGTCGCGCTGGGACACTTCCACTGAAGAGAGCACTGATTCAAGCCTGCCGTTTATTCCTAACCGACAGCCTGAGACTTATATCACACAGATCTCCAGACCCCTACCAATACCCAGGTGATTCTCTCTCTTGCCGGTGGTGCAACACTCACCCGGTTCCTACTCCACTAGAGTAGCTTTCCCAAGAGAGAGAATAGGACACTGCTGTTTATTCCCTAACCAGCAGTCTGTCCTGAGTGAATCGCTCAAGATGACCCTCGATTCCTGAACCCGGAATTAAGGTGAGGAGTATTTTAACAATGACTTGGTCAGAGATCGCTGGTGAAAGATTGAAGAATTTAAACGACTCCAATTATCATCAAATCAAGGTTTATTGCAAAACCCAGGTCAAAATCATCAACAGAAGAAACACAATAAAATCTTATGCTCTAATACAAACTAAGGCTATTCAAAAGTAATACAGCGGACACAACGAAAATTCTTATGATTACACAGTTTTTAGCAATATCACAAGGCACAAAACAAGTTCCCTTCCCCAAAGCCTCAACCACTATTAAAGTCAAGGGAGTTTCGTAAGCTGCTGCAGGGTACTTACGGTCACAGGCTGCAGAGGTCAAGTCAGGGGTGCAGAGGTCGAGCCAAGAACCAAGAGACCCCCAATCGAAAACACAGCCCCTTTTATATTGTTTTACCTGGCTTTGTCCTGTGATCGGCCAGCCCCTTTTGCATTGAAAAAGGTAAGGTTTAAAGTTCCCGCTGGTCCCGCCCCCTTTGGGCCGGTCAGACCTGTCGAGATGGGAGTACCTCCCCTAGGTCCGCCTCCAGTCTGTTTTTTTGAGATAACGAGGTTGAGCTCCCTTGAAGATTTTCAAAGACTTCCATCTGCTCCGGAGATAGCTGCTATGTTGATGGGGTGTTGATTGGATTCTGCTCTGGTGGAGGCCAGGTCATTTACATTTGCATGGGGCTATGACCATCCCATTGTCCTGCTTGCATGCAAGCCTCCTGTGTATTCCCGTGCCCCTTTGTCTGTGTTTTGATGTTATCTTGTTGTCTGGCTCCTTCTTCCTTGTAGCTCCTAGGGGGGTGTTTGTAAATATTTATGTGCTTATGTCCCTACTCAGCTCAGCGGACCAAGCCTGCTGGGAAAACTGGTTCTGTTCTCTTGGCTGAAAAGTCAGTTTACAGTCTCTGAGTTTCTCCAAAAGGGCCGAATTGCCCGAAAACCTTACACTGATCAAATTGCGTGTATGGTGTGGCAGACTTAAGGTGACTGAATGGCACACTTGAACTTATGCAAGTTCCAAAAATCTAAAGCATCAGCAATATTGTTTCGTAATGCTGCTTTATGTATTGGACATGAATGGTTTCAAACAGCAATTTCTAAGAGAATGCTTGAGAGGCTCTCCATAATAGCATTTCAGAAGTTCAATTGTGTACTTTGAGACGGTCTAATTTTATAAAATTAGATTAACTCCTGTCTTACAGTAAAGGTTCGAAGGGTAGGATGCTCGAAAATGTAAGATCAATGTTGCATGCTGCAAGTGAAAATTACTGATCTTGTATCAAAAGTGGAATTTCTCAGCGCAGAGCCTGATTCTGGGCAAATTGATGGGTAGTGAATGCAGCTGGGACTGACACTGACGGGACAAACTAGGAAACAGTGTGTCTCTGTGGGTGAGATGGCATCTGGTGTGTTGAGTGCCTCTATTAACTGAGGGGGCGGGGTATTCTAGAACAATGTTTTTCAAACGTTTTTTTTCCTGGGGCCCACTTTTCCCAGCCGTCCGACCTTCACAACCCACACCGGCCAGCCGACCTTTACGGACCCATATATCGGGTGCAGACCTCCGCCTGTTCCTTTGTGCAATCGTCATCTTTGTGAAAATAGAAAATCCAACCTCAAGCATGTAGGTTTTTGTGAAGGGCAATAGCAACAAAATGCTTGTTTTACTCAACACTGGACACTCTTGGGAGATGCTACTCCAGAATGTTGACACCCTCATGGGATTTCAGGTACAGTAGAGTTGTTTATTCATTTGGAGTCAGCTGTAAGTTAATCACTGACACTGTGCTCTCAACCTCAAAAGGAATTTTTCACCCACCACTTCTCTTTCAAAATCTGAAACTTCTCTTGTTTGCCAGCACTTTCCTGCACATAACACACATGGGCTTTGCATCCTTATTTTTAAAAAAGTTTAATGAACTAGAACATGTTATCTTCAGTGTAATAGTTTAACATTTTCTGTGAATCATTGCATACCAAAACCCTTCTAGGAATGTGTGAATGTAGGAGTATAGTGGCAACATTTGGATGAAGTGTAAAATTCTGTACAATTTGAAATTTGCTGCCAGTAAGCAATGGAAGTGTGATTGACTGTAGTGGTCCTGACGGAGATGTATGCTTAATATAACCTCACCCCAGATGAATGGCAATACTGTGGCTAATTCATAGCACTGAGCTGCAAATGGTCTGTTTGCAAACTGTGAAGACTACAAATTTAAGTTGGTTTTTGGAGAGGTTCATTCAGAGCCTACATTGAGCTGCTGTTGGAATAGATGCATTCATCAAGGATATTTCAAACATTCCCAGGAACTTTGACTTCACTTGACCTATTAAGATTTTGGACTTTGGTGCCTTGGGATTGCACCCTGCTCATTTCACATTATTGGCTTTTTGAGATAGTAGCAGGATAGAATGGGGGGACAGAGAGAAAGGCGGGTGGGGAATTAATTTTAAAACTAATGCAGAAGGCTTCACATAGGCATTGATGTCTTATTTTCGAGCTGCCGTATAGCTTCAAACTTTGCTGTATTCTCCAATGTTACACGGTTTAGTCGTTTTGCTCCATGTAGCCCCTTGCTCAATGATACTCCTGGTGTTTCCAGTTAATAGATTACCACAAAAGCAGCCACGATTCCCCCTTCGACAAGCAGTTCTTTCAAAATCATGTCACAATCCAGGAATGGTCAGGGATGGAACCAACCTCCAGATATATGATATTCGTGGAGGCTTAATACATTCGGTAAACTTCATATTTACAACAAAAAAATAATCTCACAACTGTGCCTTCCTGCAGTGCTCAACACTAATAACTGAACTGCTGATTTGCAGCAAATGATGAGACACTGACTAGTAGACCACTACCTTCACAGCACCAAAGAAGAGTCATATTGGACTCAAAACGTTAATTCCGTTTCTGTCCGCAGATACTGAAAGACCTGCTGAGTTTTTACAGCACTTTGTTTTTATTTCAAATCTTCAACATCCATAGTATTTTGCTTTCACCGCCACAGTATCTTGATTTTATAGCTGGCAGTGAGTGCTTTCTATTTTGTTTACCTATTTCACATAATCTCACATTTATCATTATCATTGTAGCTTACTAGGTGTAAGCCTGTAGCTTACTGTGCGATCATTATAATGATTCCAAGGTGATGGCAGAAAACTTTCTAGTTATTTACATCTTTTCGGCCATTTTTTAATACATAAGTTGATTGCAGTACAATCACTGCTCCTCATCTGCAACAATTTATATTTATATAGCACCTTTAACGTAATGAAACATCCCAAGATGTTTTACACGAGCATTATAAAACAAAGTATGAAACTGAACCACATAGAGGTAATGGGTCAGATGACCAAAAGCTTGGTCAAAGAGGTAGGTTTTAAGAAGTGTCTTAAATGAGGAAAGTGAGGTAAACAAGGTAGCGATAAAAGCAAATTACTGCGGATGCTGGAATCTGAAACAAAAGCAGAAAATACTGGACAATCTCAGCACGTCTGACAACATCTGTGGAGAGGGAAGGGACCTAATGTTTTGAGTCTGGGTGACTCTTTGTCAAAGCTTTGTAAATGGTTGTTCGCTGGTCTTGAGGTTTTGTGTAATCCTTGAAAGAAATTATGCAGCTAAAGGATGACAATAGTGCATTACAAAATAAGTTCAAAATATTAATTTCCGAGCATCACATTTGCAGAAGTATCTGACATATTCAATAGTTTGTGGCTATTGGTTTCATAGGGCAGGATTTTCCATTTCATCTTGACACCAGGACTGAATTGTGTGCGATTCCTGTTCCTGTTGGGGGCACTATGCGTTGAGAGAATCCTGACATGCAAATGGGCTAGCACTCTGCAGTGCGAATTCAGATCAAGTCCCAGCCCAGCGGGCATTCTAACCACTGGGACCGGAGTTAACTCCAAAGAGCCAGGCAGCTGGAGCTGTTTTTAAACGCTCCACTTCCCCCATACTCGCTGCAGCCACCAAGATAGCTCACAGAAGACCTGCCCCCCGAGGTCGGGAGTCCAAGGTGGACCCCCCAGCTCCATGCCAGTGTGGAACGAATAACACCCTCTTCCCAAGGGTAGGCTGCAGACTCGAGCCTGCCCTCCTGAACAGTGCCTGGGAGTTGGTGCCAGAGGCACTCAACGCTGCCAGTCTTGCCTGTAGGAGACAGCTGGTGATCCCGAGGGGTGGAGGTCACTGGTGAGGCTTCTTCCCTGAGAGGGGCAAAGACCAGGGAGGGCTCCAAAGACCAAAAGTGCAAATGTCCTCTGGTTAGGATGAGTGTTGCTGAATACCTTCCTCTGCAATGGGGCATCGCTTCTGAGGAGTGCTAACACCTAGTGGGCCCCTGATTGAGCTTTGCCACACCCATCCACTTGATGCAATAGCTGGGGTATGATGGTGTCCAGAGGGGAGGTCTGGGTGGGCATCCAGAGTGAGCATTCAGAGGATACAGGCAGCACTCAGCAATATGAGCAGCCAGGAGCTTGTAAGTAGAATCAAAGGGCTGCATTTAAAAGACCAATTGCAGCAATGGCGGCCTAGGCCAGGCCATTCTGATCCTGAGGGGACACACACCAAGTCACAACCCGCTACTACCCCTGCTACGAGCAACCACCCCCAGCAAGTCTGACAGTTTCAATGGGTTTTGGTGTCTTTTTCTTGAATAATAAGAAATACTGGCATTGCCAGACAAGAAGTTGCGATACAAACTCATGTGGCCAGATACAAATGACTGCTACAAGCAGATGGGGCTGGAGGGTGAAGACCCATAAACCGACACACAGGAAAAGCAGACAGCAACAGAAAGAGGAGTATCTCAAAATTCTCGTGAGGAATATAGGCATATCCCTCTCAGGGGGAGGTCAGTTTTTTCTGTTTGCCTCCAAGAACTCCAGTCTAGTTTTCTGTCACAGTCTCGTTTTCTGTCAATGTCCAAGTTGGCTCAAAAAAGGTCTAAGACTTGAAAAGCTGTGTGAATAGATTGAAGCTGCCAAACGGTTAAGTGTGGTGTTTCTTCACCCCCCCCCCTTCCTCCAGAGATAGCTGAACTGTTGGTTTGTTGAAAAGGAACTCTGGAAAGCTATGCCATCTTGAAGGCCTGACGGTGACCCAAGGGAGGAAAGGTTTGTAGCGTGCCTTTCTGATAATTGTACCCCTGAAACTCTGAGGCAAAAGCTGTTGTCGGATAAGATGCCTGCCCTATCCTGTATGAACAAGGAACAGCATATTGCAGAACTATTTAGCTACGTAATGCCATACATGCTGAAGGGAAATGCTTTTGGTTGTATAAAATGTGTCTTTGTTAAATCAATTATTTAATGTGAAATTTATATTTTTAGCTGAAGTATCTTCGCCTTCTAATTCACATTTATTTATGCTGTTTTTAATTAGTGTTGAAGTAAGAGGTACAAAAAGTGAAATCTTGTTGGTAATTTCTTCTTTGCAGATCATTTGGTAAATTGAGCTATTTTGGTTTCATGGCTCCCCCATAAGGATTGTAATAGTACAGAAAGCTACCAGTCATAATATAACAATCTGCATTTATATAGAACTTTTAACATAGTAAAACATCTCCAGCGCATCACAGGAGTAGTTATCAGACATAATTTGACACTGAGCAGCAGAAGAGATATTAAGACAGGTCTCCAAAACTTTCAAGGAACCTCTAAAATCAGGACAAGACATACAGAGCGCTATGGGTTAGGAAGGAAATTCCAGAATATAAAGCTTTGAATAGTGGAAGAAAGAAAATCAGGGAGGTACAAGGAGATCAGAAGGAGGTTGGCAGAGATCGGAGGATTTTTGGACTAGAGGAGGTCACAGATGTAGAAACAGTTGAAGTCATGGACGGATTTCAAAACTAGGATGAGCATTTTAAAATTGAGGCATTGCCAGACAGGAAACCAATGTAGGTCAGCAGATGAACAATACTTGAATTTAGAAACCAACAGCAAGGCTTTTTGTGATCTTGTGTTTACAGAGGGTGCAAGGTGGCACACCAGTCAGGGGAACATTGGAATAGTTGACTGTAAAAGTAACTAAGGTATGGATAAGAGTTTCAGCAGCAGTTGAGCCACAATAGAGGAGGGTACAGGTAATGCCACAGAAAGTGAATGTAAGCAGTCTAGGTGATGGAAAGGATATGGGTCAGTTTAGAGACAAATAGGGTGCCACAGTTGCGAACACCATAGTTTACCTCATAAAGTGACCAGGGAAAGAGTGAGTCAGTGGCGAGGGAAGTAAATTTGTGGTGGGAACTGAAGACCATTCCATAGAATCCCTACAGTGTAGAAGGGGACCATTCGGCCCAGCGAGTCTGCACCGACCCTCTTAAAGAGCAGCCTATCTCGGCCCACTCCCCTGCCCTATCCCTGTAACTGCACCTAACCTACACATCTTTGGATTGTGGGAGGAAACTGGAGCAAACCCACGCAGCCACGGGGAGAACATGCAAACTCCACAGAGCCCCAAAGCCAAAATTGAACTTGGGTTCCTGGCGTTGTGAGGCAGCGGTGCTAACCACTGTGCCACCGTGAGGAATTATGTTAGTCTTCCCAGTATTTAGTTGGAGGACATTTATGTTCATTGGATAAGAGATGTGACAAATCGGAGACAATGGAGCAGTCAAGAGTGGTGGTGGTGAGGAAGAACTGGCTGTTGTCTGCATTGATGTGCATCCTGACGTGTTTTCGGATGTTGTCACGGAGGAGCAGCATGTAGATGAGAAATTGGGGACCAAGTGCGCATCGTCGGGGCACTCCAGAACGAACAGGGAAAAAATGGGAAGAGAAACATGTACAAATGTGTTTTGTTAAATTGCTCAATCGTTTTCAACTAATTTCAGCTGCTCACACCCCCCCAGTGCAGTTGGTGTATATATAGTTATATTATACTGGTGTGTGTATATAGTTGGTGTGTGTATACATAGTTTTATTTAATGGCTTACATTATGTATAATGTAAGCCATTAAATAATAATTCTCAGTTGGAAGTTATCAAGTTTAAAAATTGATTTCTGTCACTGAAGGGCAAGCTGATAGTCACATCTGGAATGGGCAGTTTCTGACATGGTTTTGATGCTGAGTTCTGATACGGACTAGTATGGTCCTCCAGGTCCAAGCCATGGGGTGGCAACTTGTTCAAGGTCCAAGTGATTGTGGGAAGTATGGAAAACCATCTTGAAATGCATGTGAATAACTCAAAAAGGTCTTTGAAATGGTAAGAAGAAGGTTAAGATTGCATTTTAAATAAGTGGGAGGTGGGCTGAAAATATATTTGAATAATTTAGGTGAGATTGAAGATTTGGAAAAACCAGAAAAAGTTATTTGCCTCTTAAGCAATTTTGACAGCATGGCTAAGCACTATTACAAATATATCCATCTTTCTATAATGTGTACAACATTTTTGTCCAATGACATTAATGTGGTATCTGTTTCATTCGTTTTTCAAATTACAATGATTAGCAAACTTCTGTCTGTTTTAGACTACAGAACAATGGTAAGGAGAGTGACTATGTTCAAACTGCTTGAACATTTCTGCAACTGGGCAGTGTGTTGTATTGAGCATTGAGTATGACAACGCAAATTTAAGTTATTTGAAATTTACCAGATGTTAATATTTGAATAGGAGAAGCCTGGCCTTTAATTGGTGTGGTTTGTGGCGTGAGGCTTTGACTGATGACAGCCGACTGTACAAAATATTTTTTTGTAAAGTAAAATAGGGTTCAGCCAAGCCCAGAAACAAACATCACCAGAGATCCTCTGACCTGTTCATCCTCTGCACAAGATGTGCAACGGTGAGCAAACCTCTGAACATCACAGCCAAACATCAAAAAGTGGCTTATTCAGATTGTGAAAGTAATCCAGACACAAAATGTTTGTGACCAGAATTCTTACCAATGCCATTTACTGCAAGCAGGTGCATACAGAAAAAGATCAGGTCTGTGTGGTGCACAGTCTTTTGTTTTCTTCATCATGGCTATTAAACCTTTATTGATAGTATTGAGACCATATTTGATCTTGATCTGTTTGCTTTTTAATAACCTTAAATTGTTGTAAGTTGACACTGTTCTGAGATTTGCATCTTCCTGTGAATGATTTCAATATTTTCTTCCACTTGCTTTTTATGCCACACAAACTAATGAGTTTTCATTTCCTTCAGAGAAAGCTAAAAGTCATTCTGTTGCCAGTATTAAGATGCTGCATAATCAGTAAATTGTTGCTTTCCTGTCAGCACTAATGATCTAATGACTAACAAATGTATCAATGACTAATATTACTAAAACTATTTGTCATAGGAAATATATGTAGAATTCTAATTTGTCAAATGCCTTTTCAAAAAGTGTTGGAATGCTGTTGACTGCTTCTCTTGGCTTCTTTACAGCATTGGCAGATTTTTTGTGAATGCTCAAAGCCACATGTTGTTTCTAAGCAAGCTGACTCCTACAAGTCATCTTCCTTCACCAGTCAAACACTCAGCATTCTTGATGTCTGAAGCATGTTTTACTTTCTATGAATCATAGCCACACTACCAATTCTGGAATTGCAGAATTTTGACCAGAGTTGGCCATATGGACCCGGGGGATTGCAGATTTCATAGCTGTTGAAAAATGTGTTTGTCATCTCTTAAATGTGTCTTTAAAAATAACGGGTCTCCCATTTAAGACTATATTGAGGAGGAATTTCTTCAGTCCAAGGGTTGTTTACCTGAGGAATTCTGATCCCCAGAGAGCAGTGGAGCCTGAGTCAGTGAATGAACTCGAGGCAGAGTTAGATAAATCTGTGAATGACTAGGGAGTCGGGGATTAGTGGACAGGCAGGAAATTGCAGTTGAGACCATCAATCCATCAGCCGTGACCTTACGGAATGGTGGATGGAGCAGGCTGGATGGGCCAAGTGGCCTATTCCTGCTCTTATTTCTTATGATATTGTAATGTCCCCATCTGAAATCAGGGATTTAACAACATTTGCTCCTTGCACACATGTTTGTCGACTTGCTCATTTGTAGCAATGCAATGTTGCTACTAGCTTCATTGAGTTTTTCTATCCGCTTCAGCAATGTGGCTTTCAAAAAGCCTTTAATTACCAAATTGCTTTGCCTTGAATAGATAAGAGGAACTTTTAAACCTATTTTTTAGTCACTTTAGTGAATACCTCACTTTTTTAAAGAATGGCATGAGGTGTAACCCAACAGTTTTGATTCTTTAAGAAAAATTGCAATGTTGCAAATGCATCTAACTTGCCAACTGAATCTAAATAATAGGCTGTTGATTTTAATAGGCCTGTATAGTATGGCATGACTGGTAGCTGGAACTTTGGTGGAGAATTGTCAATCAGTGTAACAGAGAACAGTACAGGCCCTTCAGCCCTAGATGTTGTGCCGACCATTTATCCTAATCTAAGATCAATCTAACCTACACCCCTTCAATTTACTGCTGTCCATGTGCTTGTCCAAGAGTCGCTTAAATGTCCCTAATGACTCTGACTCCACCACCTCTGCTGGCAGTGCATTCCACACACCCACCACTCTCTGTTTAAAGAACCTACCTCTGACATCTCCCCTATACCTTCCTCCAATCACCTTAAAAGTATTTCCCCTGGGGAAAAGTCTCTGGCTATCCACTCTATCCATGCCTCTCATCACCTTGTACATCTCTATCAAGTCACCTCTCTGCCTCCTTCGCTCCAGTGAGAAAAGCCCTCGCTCCCTCAACCTTTCTTCATAAGACATGCCCTCCAATCCAGGGAGCATCCTGGTAAATCTCCTCTGTACCCTCTCCAAAGCATCCACATCCTTCCTACGATGAGGCGACCAGAACTGGATACACTATTCCAAGTGTGGTATAACTAGGGTTTTGTAAAGCTGCAGCAAAACCTCGCGGCTCTTTTAAAAAAAAATATATATATATATTCAAAATTTTCAACAGATTTTCAACAAACCCCCCCCCCCCCAACAAAAAGAAAGAAACAAGAACACAACAATCAAAAATTATACATTGGATTTCCCCCATATACAATAAGCCCCCATATGACATTTAAAAGCGCCAAAAGGGAAGCCCCCCACCCACCCAAACGCCCCCTGGGCTGCTGCTGCTGACCACCTCCTAACGCTCAGCGAGATAGTCTAGGAACGGTTGCCACCACCTGAGGAACCCCTGCACAGACCCTCGTAAGGCAAACTTTATTCTCTCCAGCTTGATGAACCCTGCCATGTCATTGATCCAAGCTTCCACACTAGGGGGCTTCGCATCTTTCCATAATAGCAAAATCCTCCACCGGGCTACCAGGTTCGCAAAGGCCAGAATACCGGCCTCTTTCGCCTCCTGTACTCACGGCTCGGCCGTTACCCCAAATAATGCCAACCCCCAGCTCGGCTTGACCCGGGCTTTCACCACCTTGGACATTGTCCTCGCAAAACCCCTCCAGTGCCGGGCACGACCAGAACATATGGACGTGATTTGCCGGGCTTCCCGAGCACCTCCCACACCCGTCCTCCACCCCAAAGAACCTACTCAACCTCGCCCCTGCCATATGCGCTCTGTGAGTAACTTTAAACTGTATTAGGCTGAGCCTGGCGCAAGAGGGGGAAGAATTAACCCTATTCAGGGCATCAGCCCACAGACCCTCATCTATCTCCTCCCCAAGCTCCTCCTCCCACTTGCCCTTTAACTCCTCCACCGAGGCCTCCTCCTCTTCCTTCAGCTCCTGGTAAATCACAGAAACTTTGCCTTCTCCAACCCATACACCCGAAATCGCCCTGTCCTGAATCCCCTGTGCCGGGACCTGCCGCCTCACAAATGCCCTCACTTGCATGTACCTGAAAGCGTTTCCCGGGGGTAACCCAAACTTCTCCTCCAGCGCCCTAGGCTCGCAAACGTCCCATCGATGAACAGGTCCCCCATTCTTCTAATCCCTGCCCGATGCCAGCTCCGAAACCCCCCATCCATCCCTCCCGGGACGAACCGATGATTCCCCCGGATCGGGGAACAAACTGAGGCTCCCACCTCGCCCCTGTGTCGCCACCACTGCCCCCAGATCTTCAACGTCGCCGCCACCACCGGACTCGTGGTGTACCTTGTTGGCGAGAGCGGCAGCGGTGCCGTCGCCAGCGCCCCCAGGCTCGTGCCCACACAGGACGCCATCCCCAACCTCTTCCACGCTGCCCCCTCTCCCTCCACCCCCCACTTACGGATCATCGCCACATTGGCCGCCAATAATAGCCGCACGAATTCGGCAGCGCCAGCCCCCCCCCTGTCCCCGCTACGCTCCAGAAAAACTCTCCTCACCCCCGGGGTCTTATTCGCCCACACAAAACCCATGATGCTCCTACTTACCTGTTTGAAAAAGGCCTTGGGGATCAGAATGGGAAGGCACTGGAACACAAAGAGAAACCTCGGGAGGACCGTCATTTTGACCGACTGCACCCTACCCGCTAGTGAGAGTGGCAGCATATCACATCTTTTAAAATCCTCCTCCATCTGCTCCACCAACCGCGTCAAATTGAGCTTGTGCAGGGCCCCCCAACTCATAGCTACTTGGATCCCTAGGTACCAAAAGCACCTTTCCGCCCTCCTCAGCAGTAGCTCGTCTATCCCCCTTCCCTGGACCCCTGAATGCACCACAAAGAGCTCGCACTTCCCCACGTTGAGTTTATACCCCGAAAAGTCCCCAAACTCCCTTAGGATCCGCATGACCTCCGCCATTCCCTCCACTGGATCTGCCACATACAGCAACAGGTCGTCAGCATACAACGACACCCGGTGTTCCTCCTCCATTTCCTGGACTCCCTTAGTGCCATGGCCAGAGGCTCAATTGCCAGTGCAAACAACAAGGGGGACAGGGGGCACCCCTGCCTCGTCCCCCGGTACAGCCGAAAGTACTCCGACCTCCGCCGATTCGTAGCCACACAAGCCACTGGGGCTCTTTATAGCAGCCTGACCCAGCTGATGAACCCCTCCCCGAACCCAAACCTCCGCAACACTTCCCAAAGATACTCCCACTCCACCCGGTCAAAGGCCTTCTCCGCGTCCATAGCTGCCACTACCCCCGCTCCCCCTCCACCGGGGGCATCATAATCACATTGAAGAGCCTCCGCACATTTGTATTTAATTGCCTACCCTTCACAAATCCCGTCTGGTCCTCATGGATCACCCCCGGGACACAGTCCTCAATTCTCGTAGCCAGCACCTTTGCCAACAACTTAGCATCAACATTGAGGAGCGAGATTGGTCTATACGACCCACATTGCAGTGGATCCTTGTCCCGCTTCAGGATCAAATAAATCAGTGCCCTAGACATTGTCGGAGGCAAGGTACCCCCCTCCCTCGCCTTATTGAAAGTCTTCACTAGCAACGGGCCCAGCAGGTCCACGTATTTCCTGTAGAATTCAACCGGGAACTCATCCGGCCCCGGGGCCTTCCCCGCCTGCATGCTCCCCAATCCTTTAACCAGCTCCTCCAGCCCAATCGGCACCTCCAAACCAGCCACCTCCTTCTCCTCCACCCTCGGGAACCTCAGCTGATCTAAGAATCGTCGCATCCCCTCCTCCCCCGCTGGGGGCTCAGACCTGTACAGATCCCCATAGAAGTCCCTAAATACCTTGTATATTCTCACCGCACTCCGCACCGTATTCCCCACTCTATCCTTAACTCCACCAATCTCCCTCGCTGCGAAGCTGGTGTGCCAGCATCCGACTTGCTTTCTCCCCATACTCATACGTCGCCCCCTGCGCTTTCCTCCACTGTGCCTCTGCTTTCCCTGTGGTCAACAGGTTGAACTCCGTCTGGAGGTTCCGGCGCTCCCCGAGTAGCCCCTCCTCGGGGGCCTCTGCATACCTCCTGTCCACCCTTAAAATCTCCCCCACCAACCTCTCCCTCTCCCTCCCCTCTCTCTTCTCCCTGTGGGCCCTAATGGAGATTAGCTCTCCCCTGACCACCGCCTTCAGCGCCTCCCAGACTACCCCCACCTGCACCTCCCCGTTGTCGTTGGCCTCTAAATATCTTTCAATGCGCCCCCGCACACCACCTCATCCACCAACAGTCCCACATCAAGGCACCACAGCGGGCGCTGGTCCCTCTCCTCCCCCAACTCCAGCTCCACCCAATGCGGGCCGTGGTCCGAGATGGCTATGGCCGAATATTCCGTTCTCTCCACTTTCGGGATTAGCGCCCTACTCAAAATGAAAAAGTCTATCCGGGAGTAGGCTCTATGGACGTGGGAAATGAAGGAAAATTCCCTGGCCAGCGGCCTGACAAACCTCCATGGGTCCACTCCCCCCACCTGGTCCATAAACCCCCTGAGCACCTTGGCCGCAGCCGGCCTCTTACCCGTCCTGGACCTAGAACGGTCCAGTGCTGGGTCCAGCACCGTGTTGAAGTCCCCCCCCCCCCCCCATTATCAAGCTTCTTACCTCCAGATCCGGAATCCGACCCAGCATGCGTTTCATAAATCCGGCATCATCCCAATTCGGGGCATATACGTTCACCAGTACCACCCGCACCCCCTGCAACCTACCGCTCACCATCACATATCGACCTCCATTATCCACTACAATATTCATTGCCTCAAACGACATCCGCTTCCCCACCAGTATTGCCACCCCTCTGTTCTTCGCATCCAGCCCTGAATGGAAGACCTGCCCTACCCATCCCTTTCTCAGCCTAACCTGATCTGCCACCTTCAAATGTGTCTCCTGGAGCATAACCACATCTGCTTTCAGTCCCTTTAAGTGCGTGAACACCCGGACCCTCTTGACCGGCCCGTTCAGGCCCCTCACATTCCAAGTTATCAGCCGGATTGGGGGGCTTACCGCCCCCCCCCCGCCGACTAGCCATCTCCTTTTCTAGGCCAGCCACGTGCCCGCGCCTCCCGCACCCTCCAGTCCCCCAAGTGGCGGACCCCCGCCCCGACCACCTCTCCTACGTCCAGCTCCCCTTTGGCCAATGCAGCAGCAACCCTGTTTCCCCCCCCCCCCCTCCCCCCGCTAGATCCACATCTAGCCATTTTGCTCCCCCATAACACTCCCATAAGTCAGCTAACTCCTGCTGACCCCGGCCTCTCCCGCCATTCCATCGACCTCCCAGTGTGAGAATCCCCCCTCCCCTTGGCAGTCAGTGTGCGCTCCTCTCCAGCACCGCCCCCCCCCCCCCCCCCCCCAGTCCTACCCTAACGCGGGAAAAAGCCCGCGCTTTCCTGAGCCGGCCCCGCCCCCTCTGGCGCAGCTCCTTTTTGCGGCCTTACCCCCAACACCCCGCTCCCCCTCTTCCTCCGCGGGGGCCTGCCCCTCCAACATCGACGCCCACACTCTCCCAGAGCTCCCACATCAAATCCATTCACCCATCCCCACCCAGCACTCAAACCAAAAGAACATTCCCCAAATGTAATAAACACAGTGAACACAGTAAACATCCCCCCACGCCAAACCCTCAATTTGAGTCCAACTTTTCAGTCTGTATAAAGTTCCATGCCTCATCGGGCGTTTCAAAATAGTGGTGCCGATCTTGGAACGTGACCCACAATCGCGCTGGCTGCAACACACCGAACTTCACCCCCTTCCGATGGAGCACCGCCGTAGCCCGATTGAAACCAGCCCTCTTCCTAGCCACCTCCGCACTCCAATCTTGGTAAATTCGGATCTCCGTGTTCTCCCACCTGCTGCTCCGCTCTTTTTTGGCCCATCTCAGGACACACTCTCTGTCCGTAAAGCGGTGGAACCTCACCACTACAGCCCTTGGCGGCTCATTGGCTTTGGGTCTCCTTGCCAGGACCCGATGAGCCCCATTTAGCTCCAGGGGCCTCGGGAAAGCTCCCGCGCCCATCAGCGAATTGAGCATCGTGCTCATGTATGCCCCGACATCGGGCCCCTCCACTCCTTCAGGGAAACCCAGAATCCGAAGATTCTTCCTCCTCGACCTATTCTTCACATCCTCTAATCTTTCCGCCCACCTCTTGTGCAGCGCCTCGTGCGCCTCCACCTTCACCGCCAGGCCCAAGATCTCATCCTCGTTCTCCGAGGCTTTTTGCCGCACCTCCCGGATCGCCGCCCCTTGGGCCTTCTGGGTCTCCACAAGCTTCTCAATCGCTGCCTTCATAGGCGCCAGCATTTCTGTCTTCAGCTCCTCAAAGCAGCGTTTAAGAAACTCCTGCTCCTGCGACCACTGCGCCCATGCTGCTTGGTCTCCACCCGTCGCCATCTTGCTTTTCCTCCCTCACACTTTTCACTGCCCCAAGATCACTTTTTTCACTGCTCCACTCCTGGTCCAATCCATATAATGTCGGGGGGACCCTGCTGTCACCTTCCCACACTGGAAGCCATCGAACAATTGCCGTTGGGGCCCCTCTGGAGAGCCCAAAAATCCGTTCCCGGCGGGAGCTGCCGAACATGCAACCTACCTAGGCATAGCCGCAACCGGAAGTCAACCTCGCGGCTCTTAAACTCAATCCCTCTGTTAATGAAAGCCAACACACCATACACCTTCTTAACAACCCTATCAACCTGGCTGGCAACTTTGAGGGATCTATAGGGCAGCATAAGTGGATGGCACTGTGGTTTCACAGCGCCAGGGTCCCAAGTTCGATTCCCCGCTGGGTCACTGTGTGGAGTCAGAACGTTCTCTCCATGTCTGCATGGGTTTCCTCCGGGTGCTCCGTTTCCTCCCAAAGTCCAGGTTAGGTAGATTGGCCGCAATAAATTGCCCTTCGTGACCAAAATAAAGGTTAGATGGGGTTATTGGGTTATGGGGATAGGGTGTAAGTGAGGGCTTAAGTGGGTCGGTGCAGATTCGATGGCTGAATGGCCTCCTTCTGCACTATGTTCTATGTACGTGGACCCCAAGATTCCTCTGTTCCTCCACACTTCCAAGAATCCTGCCTTTAACCCTGTATTCAGCATACAAATTCGACCTTCCAAAATGAATCACTTCACATTTATCAAGGTTGAACTCCATCTGCCAGTTCTCAGCACCGCGTCAATGTCCTGTTGTAACCTGCGACAACCCTCAACACTATCTACAACTCCCCCAACCTTCGTGTCATCGGCAAACTTACTAACACACCCTTCCACTTCCTCATCCAAATCATTTATAAAAACCACAAAGAGCCAAGGTCCCAGAACAGATCCTTGCAGGACACCACTGGTCACCACCCTCCAGGTGGAATACTTTCCATCCAATGCCACTCGCTGTCTTCTTTCGGCCAGCCAATTCTGTATCCAGACAGCCACAGTTCCCTGTATCCCATGCCCCCTAACTTTCTGACTGTGCCTACTATAGGGAACCTTATCAAATGCCTTACTATGACTTACTATAACATCAACTATGACTTGCTTACTTTGTTATTTCCTATTGATCCTACTAGCTATTTATTTTGACTTGCTCCCCGAAGAATAACTAAATACATCTGAAAGGTTTTGATCACCCCAGCCTGTTAAAAGCCTAAAATTGTGGATTCAGGCCATTGGCCGATGGCCATTTTTGTCTTTTGAGCCGATTTTGATGAATACAAGTAAATGAACTATCTCAGCCCAATACAATCAGCTATAGAGTGAGTAGTGTATGTTTGATAGAAATTGTAAAAGACTGCAAAAGCGAGGATTTGTACAGCACATGGTGAATGGGGAGCCACACCTATTACATATTTAAATAGAAGAACTTTTGTCTTTCTCTGTCATGTTTGAAAGTTGTAAGCACATCAAGACATAAAACATTGTTTCTTTCTCTCTATGCACAGTGAAGAAGGTCGGTATCGGCACAGAGACTACTCGTCGGATAAAGTCTATGAGCGTGAATACCATCATCGGGAAAAAGTTAGCAGGGAAAAGGAAGATCGGCACAAAGAACGCCGACACCGGGACAAAGAAGAAGGGAGACACAAATCTTCGAGAAGGTAACAAAAATTTAGCCACCGAATTGCTTCTAGCAGACCAAATATATTTTAAATATTCTTTAAAATGCAGCTGCATAGTACTCCCATCCCACAGCTCAGAATTCTGATGCATCTGGGAATGAACAGGCGAGAAAGGCACAGAAATATTTGAAGCGAAATATGTTACTAAAACACTGATTGAAATCATGGTTTACTTTATTTTTATGCTGATCACAATTAGGGATGTTGGTGAGGTGGATCAAAACCCTTCCCACTTAATGGATTCCCAGGTTCTAATACAGCCAGATGCAATATTAAGGTGCCCCTATTCTGCAGCAATCTCGACTACAAAAGTATGCCTTTTTTTTCTGCTTCCTGCTGTAACCATCCTATTACCTTTAAAGTGAAATTGCCAGTTCTTCAAAATTAGTTTGATACTGCAGATGCATTTTGATTCTGAACTGGATTGCAAGTGCCCAAATTCAATGCATGTAGGACTCTTTTCAGCCAATAGAGGTTTCTTTCATGCCATTAATCTAGCTTGATTTGAAACTAGACCCCACCATTAGAAGGCCATTGTTTAATTTGCTATACTGATTAATTCCTTTTTAAAAGAAGAGCTAAGAGCTTCCACGGACCTTGTATGTGAAAATTGTAGGCAGCATGCAAATGATTTTCCAATCACTTGCAATCAGTGAGCAAAGCTGCTCACTTTTGGCTTCAATTGGAAATTGTATTTCACTCATCGGTTACTAAATTCAAACCACGCTCAAGATAGCCTGATTTATTTGTCAAGTAGACTAACGATCTGAAATTTGTGGATTTGATTTCACCTCCTATCATCTCATGGAAAGTGGGATCTGTGTGAAAGGCATGATTTGAGCAATAGATACCCCCTGCAGTAAATCACAGTGACGGTAATAATTTATGTCCTATAGCAGCAGCAGACGGCGCCATGACAGTGAAGAGGTGGATGGCCACAAACGACACAAACATAAGAAATCTAAGCGAAGCAAGGAAGATAAAGAAACCAGCGAAGAAGTTTCCCAGGAACCAGCGCCCAGTGAAGCTGCAAGCAGTAATTAGATTGCCGGGTCCTTCTTACCCTATTGGCTTACATTGCTGATAAAGAGGAAATGTTGGAAATGCTTGAAAATCGTTCAGTAGCCGACAAGACTGTTGAAGTATGTGGTGCTTTTAAGCATCTACTGTGTTATTAAAACATAATTACAATGTTTGTATTAGTTTATTGAAGATTAATAAAATTTGGGGATTTTTTTTGTTTAAAAATCGATGTTTTACTTTTAACAATTGTTGTTTGGAGATTTAGCATTCCTGAAGATCCTGTGCAGGATATTCCTATTTTGCTGTGCCCGTTGCTAAGCAAGTTTGTTTCTTGTCCATGTTGCCCACTTATTCCTCCTGGCATCTTGGTGGGTTTGTGTCCAGCTACAAAAGTAATGGTACATTGTGTTCTGCAGGTTCCTGCAGCACCTCTAGAACTACTTAAAATTATCTTTTTATTTAATGCATGCCAACTAAGGGAATATATATATATTTTGATTGCTATTGAGGGCAACACTTGAATATAATACATCTGAAATCTCCCTGACTTGATGCATTTAGATGTACAAATTATGTAACAAATTTCACATACTGTAAAGTAATGGTAGTCAAAATCATTAATATGGTAACATACTTCCTGAAAATACAACAAATTGATATCGCCACTATATTTGCAATTTAGGTAGAGCAGGGAGAAATATTACTTCAGCGATACTTGAAGAATATTTACCGTGAAATTTTCCAGTCACACGATTAACCATCTAAAAGATTTCTTTATTCAACAGATGTCGTAAGATTTACTGTAGCAAAAAGTAATTCTTGCGCCAGTTATTTTTTCCAAATAAAAAACTTACTACTCAATGTTCATTGATATCTGATTCCACTGGAGGTTTGTACCATGACATTTTGTTAAACAACAGTTGCAAAGAATCCATTCACCAGCAAAATTTAAGTTTATTGTAATCCAGAATGCATTAGTGAGCATTTCAGTCCCATTTAGCTAGTTTAAAATTGCACATTCTGAGGTGCATTATGCATTTTTTTCTTCACAAAATATATAATTAAAAAATTAACGCAATGCCACAGAACTCAAAGCAAAGTTTTATAACTTGTAAGAATTATATTGCCATTTCAATACAATTGCCTCTATCCTCTGACTTAAGTTGCTGTACACTAATCTAGAGATGGCTGCCAGGCCAGGATGCCACAGTGAGCATAACTTTTCCCCTTGCTTCCTTGAGCATCTTCACCAGACAGGGATGACTGATTCCAGAGGTACTCCTTCCATTGACAGCCAAAATCATATCTCCACACCTGCAATAACAAGACAACATGGGTTTACACAATGACTTAGTTGGTTAATATTAAAAAAATTTCGGCTTCACTCTACCATAAACCAGCAATTTAGTTGAAATTGCCTACTGTAGACTTCCACGTGTGACCATGGAGTGATTGGTAACAAAGGGCTGTTCCTGTTCAAAGTCACAGAAAAGGACTCTTTTTACCCAGATCTGGGTGGAATTTTGATGAAAAGGCGTAGCCGAACGTCAGAGGAGTAGTTTACCCCTGGAATGGTATGTCTTCTGATCACCGGACCTGGCAGAAAACACAGAGGTTTGGCTGAAAAGTTGAAACAGTCTTGTGCTTCACAGACAGTCTCTTCCAGCATGCAGGTGGGGGAGGGGCAAGCTGTTAGGCCCCAGATACAGGAACTGATTACTTTTATCAAGGAGGAATTCCATAAACCGAGGAAAGAAATGCATGAGGATCATGCAAAGGTCATTGCAGAAGCTGTGGCACCCCTGAAGAGTACTTTGGAGCGGATGGAGATGTGTTTGGAGGTGCAGGAGTCACAGATTCGGGAGATGGAAGGAATGATCTCGGACCACAGCGATCGTGTGGTGGCTCTGGAGGCGGAGCTCCTAGGAGACCTTTGTAAAACGCTGAGGGCAAAGCTGGAGGAGCAGGAGAATGTCTCGAGAAGGCAGAACCTGCAAATAGTGGGCCTGCCTGCAGGAGTGGAAGGTGTGAGTGCCACCAGGTACGTCTCGAGGATGCTGGCGGGACTGGTGGCAGAAGGAGTGCTGGATAACGCACCTGAAGTGGACCGAGCGCATAGGTCTCTGAGGTAAAAGCCTAGTGCTGGGGAGCCGCCGCGGTCGGTGATCGTGAGACTCCATAAATTTGTGGAGAAAGAGAAAATTCTACGGTGGGCCAGGGAGAAGCGTAGCTGCGACTGGGAGGGAAATAACGTCTGGATTTATCAGGACATCGGAACCGTGTTGGCAAAACGGCCGGCAGGTTTCAACAAGGCCAAGGCGGTGCTGTACCGGCGGCAGATCAGGTTTGGGGTGTTCTACCCGGCGAAATTATGGGTGACCTTTGGAGGCCAGGAGTATTATTTCGAGACCCCAGAAGCGGCCGAAAACTTCATTAAGGAGCATAAACTGGGGGAGAACTGAGTGGACAATGCTTGGGAACCGGGGTGCTGGCACTATTTGAAGTGGGTGTAGGGATTGGGGGATTTTCACCTTTTTTTGGGGGGGGGGGTTCTGCTCAATGTTGAGATTGTAAGGAGTTGTCGGGGTGAAAAGTTTATGTGGGGATGGATGTTCCCATCCTCCCTCCTGTTTTATGGGATTGTTTGTGTTTAACATCTGTTTGCTTTTGGAGAAGGCTACCTGGAGTACAGGAGAAGTCCTTGTTTGGGTGGGGGAGGGCAAGGCCAGCAGGAGGCCTTCTTCTTTGAGCTGGGGGGGGGAAGAGGGAGGGGGAGGTCATTAGGATGTGCCTTTGGGCAGGGACAGCCGCGCTAGCAGGTTATGCTGGTGAACGGAAGTGAGGTGGTGCGGGAGAAGGCCAAGAGAGGTGGCCAGGGGAAGGGGAAAAGCGGGGGGGGGTTCTGCGACACGGCAGGGGGTGAGAGATGACATGGTCAAGGGCGAAGAAAGGGTCCATCTGGGATGGCCTAGGTACAGAGTGGAATTAAAGGGGCGGGAGTTAAGTGGGGAAGATGACGGACGGTAGAGGGGATTGGAGGCACAAGCCTCCGGTAAGGTTGGTAATGTGGAACGTCCGGGGACTGAATGGGCCGGTTAAAAGGTCGCGGGTGTTCGCGCACCTCAGGTGCTTGAAAGCGGGGTTGTCTTTTTGCAGGAGACACACCTCCATGTGAAGGACCAGGTTAGGTTAAGGAAGGGGTGGGTCGGGCAGGTTTTTCACTCGGTGTTTGATTTGAAATCGAGGGATGTGGCGATTTTAATGAGCAAAAAAATGAGATTCGTGAGTGAGAAGGAGGTGAGGGATCCAGGTGTGAGATATGTGATTGTGAGTGGGGTATTGGAAGGTAACACCTGTAGTGTTGGTAAATGTGTACGCCCCAAATTGGGATGATGTGGGTTTTATGAGGGGGTTGTTGGCAGCAATCCCGATTTGGCCACGTACCAGTTGATCATGGGAGGAGACATTAAATGTGTCCTGGAGCCGAGGGTGGATTGATCGAGCCCCAGGTCGATGGGTAGGGTACGAATGGCAAGGGAGCTGGGGGGGGTTTATGGAGAGGATGGGTATGGTGGATCCATGGCGCTTTCAGAACCCAGGGGGAAGGGAGTATTCCTTTTCACACGTCTAGAAGGTGTATTCGAGGGTTGTTGATTACTTTGTAGTGAGTCGGGAGATTTTGGTTGGGGTGGAGGGGGCAGAGTATGCGGGGATAGTTATCTCGGACCACGTACCCCGCTGGCTGCATATTCGGTTCAGTACGGGACGAGCGCAGAGGCCGGGGTGGAGGTTTGACTCGGGGTTGTTGGCGGATGGAGGTTTTTGTGATAAGATGCGGTTGGCGATTAGGGATTATGTGGAGTTCGATCAGAATGGGGAGGTGTCGGCGGGCATTTTTTTTTGGAAGCACTGAAGGCAGTGGTCCGGGGAGAAATAGCTCATTTACGGTTTGTGCGAATAAGGAAAGGAGGGCGGAACATGACCGTCTAGTGAGCGAGATGGTGGAGGTGGACAGGGAATATTCGAGGGTGCCCACCGTGGAGGGATTGGCGAGGAGGAAAAAGTTGCAGGGGCAATTTGACAGGCTGACAACGGGAGGGCGGCAGGGAAACTGCATAGGGTAAGAGGGGGGCAATACAAGTATGGGGAGAAGGCGAGCTGCATGCTGGCGCACCAGCTGCGGAGGCAGGCTGCGTCCAGGGAGATATTGAAGATTCGGGCTGGGGATGTGGTGTCAGAGCCAGGGAAGATAAATGAGGCATTTCAAGAGTATTACCAGGAACTTTATGAGGCAGACCCAGGAGGAAAGGAGGGGGACATGGGGTGGTTTCTGGACGAGCTGGAATTTCCCCAGGTGGAGGAAGAAAAGAGGCAGGCGTTGGAGGAGCCCCTGGGGCTGAGGGAGGTGCTAGATAGTATTAGGGGTATGAAGTCGGGGAAGGCCCCTGGGCTGGATGGGTACCCGGCAGAATTCTATGAGGAATTTGCGGCGGACCTGGCACCACATCTGTTGGGGGCGTTTAATGAAGGGGGAGTTGCCGGAGACGATGAAGCAGGCAGTAATCACACTAATCCCCAAAAAAGGGAAGGATCCGGTGGAATGTGGGTCGTATAGAACCATATCACTATTGAACACGGATGTGAAAGTATTGGCTAAGTTGTTGGCGGGGAAAATGGAGGATTGTGTCCCGGGGGTGGTTGCAGAAGATCAAACAGGCTTCGTGAAGGGCAGGCAGCTCGCGAGTAATATAAGACGGCTGTTAAATGTGGTGATGAATCCGTCGAGAGCTCTGGTACCGGAATGGTGGTGTCCATGGACGTGGAGAAAGCATTTGATCGGGTGGAGTGACGGTACTTGTTCGAAGTTTTGGAAAGGTTTGGGTTTGGGCCGAGATTTGTGGCATGGGTGCGGTTGCTGTATGTGGCACCAAGAGTGAGGGTGAGGACGAATGATATGAGCTCACGAAGCTTTGACTTGCACAGGGGTACGAGGCAGGGGTGCCCCCTGTCGCTGCTGCTGTTTGCGCTGGCCATAGAGACATTGGCAATGGCTCTCGGGGTCGCCAGAGTGGCAGGGGATAATGAGGGGACAGAGGGAGCATCGGGTATCGCTCTATGCCGATGACCTCTTTCTGTATGTTATGGATCCGTTGGAGAGTATGGGAAAGGTGGGGAGGTTTGGAGGGTTCTCGGGCTACAATCTATGTAGGGAAAAGCGAGGTATTCCCGGTGAATGAGCTGGCACAGCGGGCTAATTTAGGGGGGATGCCATTTACAGTAGCGAGGGATAGGTTTAGGCACTTGGGGATTCAGGTAGCGAGGGGGCGGGGGGGGGGAGGAGACCAAGTGGTGAAAATAAATATTCTACTGAGGTTCTTGTTTATCTTTCAGGCTCTCCCGATCTTTATACCAAAGGCCTTTTTTCGGAAAGTGGACACAATCATCTCTGACTCTATGGGCGGGGAAGATACCGAGGCTGGGGAGGACCCGGTTACAGAGGCAGCAGGGAGGGGTTGGTGTTGCCAAACTTGCTTCATTATTATTGGGCGGCGGATGTGGACAAGGTGCGGCAGTGGGAAGGAGAAGGGGTAGAGTGGGTTAGGTTGGAGGAGGAATCTTGTAAGGGATCTAGTTTGAGGGCTATGGTGATGGCAACATTGCCAATTGCTCCGAATAGGTATTCAGGGAGCCCACTGGTGCAGTCCACGGTGAAGATATGGAATCAGCTGAGGAGGCATTTTAGGGTGGAAGGGATGTTGGTGCTAACGCCGCTGTGCGAAAATCATGGGTTTGAGCCGGGGGGGGATGGATAGTGTGTACAGGAGGTGGAGGGAAGTGGGGCTGGTCAAGGTGAGGGATTTGTATTTGGAGGAAGGGTTCGCCAGTCTGGAGGAGCTAAGGGAGAGGGTAGAGCTGCCGAGGGGTAGTGAGTTCAGGTATCTACAGGTTAGGGACTTTGCACAAAAGGTCTGGAAGGGGTTCCCTAGATTGCTGGGATACACCCTGCTGGAACGACTGCTGCTTCCAGATGTGGAAGGGGAGGGAAGAATTGGGGATATATATAAGTGGCTGGGGGAGCAGGGAGGCGGGCGGGTGGTAAAAATCAAGGAGAAATGGGAAGAGGAGTTGGGAATGGAGATCAATTGGGAAGTATGGAGCGAGGCACTGCGAAGGGTAAACGGGACCTCCTCTTGTGCAAGGAGGAGCCTGATACAGCTTAAGGTGGTGCACAGGGTGCATATGACTCTGGCGAGAATGAGTGTGTTCTTTCAGGGGGTAGCAGATGAGTGTGAGAGGTGTGGGCGGGGGCCAGCGAATCATGCGCACATGTTTTGGGGTTGTAAAAAATTGGGAAGGTTCTGGGCGGGAGTGTTCGCGGTCTTAGCCAGGATAGTGGAGGAGGGAGTGGACCCGGACCCTTTGGTGGCGATATTTGGGGTTTCAGAGAAGCCGGAGCTCATGGAGAGGAGGAAGACCGTTGTCTTGGCCTTCGCCTCTCTGATTGCACGGCGACGAATTTTGCTGGAGTGGGGATTGGCATCTCCACCGGGGGTAGCAGCATGGTTTGGTGACCTGCATGACTTCCTGCGGTTAGAGAAGGTAAAGTATGAGTTAAGGGGCTCAGCAGGGGAGTTTGATAAAAGGTGGGGGATGTTTGTGACCATGTTTGAGGAGCTGTTCATCGCAGGGTGGTGGGTGATGAGGTGTGTGAAAAAGGAGAAAAATCTGTACAAACTGTTTGGTTGATTATTGGGAAGAATGTTTCCCGGGGTGTTTATTTGCTGTAACCTACCTTGATAAAAGTTTGAATAAAATGCGTTTAAAAATTTTTTTTAAAAATTACCTACTGTAGGTAACCAATGTTTCCGGTTCTGATATGGAGGTATATCGGAATTAGGAGCAGAAGTAGGCAATTCAGCCCTTCAAGCCTGCTCCATTGTGCAATCAGATCATGGCTGATCTCTTCCTGGACTCAGAGCCACCTCCCCACCTGTTTTCCATGTCCCTTTAACTCCATTTTAAAATCAGAATTTTATCTATCTATCTTGAAACCATTTAATGATTCAGACTCCACCGCGCTATGGGGCTGCGAGTTCCACAAATTCACCACTCTCTGCAAGAAGTAGTTCCTCCTCATCTCCGTTTTAAATCTACTGCCTCTCAATCTATATCTGTGACCTCTTGTTCTAGAGGTTATCAAATGAAGTTCTTCAGCCACAAATGAAGAAGGCACTCAATGGAGCACATAGCTCCACAACACTTAACTTGTTATACAATTGCATAATTCTTCCTGGAGGCTTTTCCCTGCTTCGTTGATGCTCTGTAACTACAAAGCTCAGAAAATAAATCATATTAAGACTTTTCTGTGCACTGAAGAGGCTGTAGGTCATTCTTAGTCCAACAGCTTGCTCTGAAAACTCTACTCACTTTTTGACTGCTGTGACAAATTCCACCGCAGCTGCTTGAGACTATCACAACATTCTAAAATGATCCACATCATCCTTTTTGAAAGAAAACGTCAATTTGTCCTATATTTCAATGTTAACAATAACCTTTAAAAAGTTCCAGGATCCAAATTTACACCTTTATCAAAAATTAATTGTTCTTCCTTGAGCGATACCCTATCTATGTACCAAATTTTATTGAAATCTGTCCATTAGATTTTTAGATATATTGTTTACAGACTAACGAACAGGGACAAAATCATTACCTCTGTCCACCTTCAGTGGCGGAAGTAACAAAGCAGTGTTGAGATTCTGTCTAAGAATTTACATGCTACTCCGTACTTACAATTCAGGATTTCTGCAGTAATTGTTCAGATTGCTTCGGCTCAACATAAGTGTTCATGGTGTTAAGTAACACTTGTGTACAGTTGGAATGTTGCTAAATTGGGGGTATAAATAATGATTAAATTACTGCTATCAGGCTCTGCAACTGCTGACCAGAGCACCTTTTCAGTATGAGTGAAATGTGCTAAGTGTTGGTAAGCAGTTATGAGTTTAAACTGGAATTCCTTGGGTTAGATTAAGTAACTAATTTTTAAATACAATGTTAACACTTTCTTACATTAAAGGCAAGTGTCCCAGATCTTTCAGGGTTATGGCCCAAGTTTAAGTTTGTGAAAAGGATTTGCTTTGTGACTTTACGTTTACTGCAACAAAATGCATATAATCGTAGAGTTTAAAATTGAGTTAAACGGTAAATTAGATGGAACTTTTCCTTCCAAGTGGCCATTGTGAAATAAATTAGAAGAAAATCTAATTGAGGTGCATTTAATAGGTAGATAAATTTGGACCCTAGGATTAATTAAGTATTCTACATTTTGCTTGTTTTGAAGTTCCCGCATCCAAAGTTCTAATTAACTCCAGGAAACATGGGTTCCAGCCCCACTCAATTACAATCAGGTAATCTAGGTTGACACTTCAGCACTGTGCAATTTGTCTCAGGTATTATCTTTTAAGCTAATATGTTAAACCAAGGCTGTGTCTATTTATTAAGATGGACATAAAAAACCATGGCACTACTGGAAGAGAAAATTATTTCTCCTAGTGTCATTACCAATATTCAACCCTCTCCCAGAATGACCAAACACATTATCTGATCATCTATCTCATTGCTATTTGTGGGATCTTACTGTGTGTAAATTGACTCATCATTGTTATGTAGACAAACATAACTTCAAATCTAATAAATTGGCTGTGAAATACTTTTGGAATGTCCTGCAAATGTGAAAGGTGTTCATTTACTTTTTTACCAAATAGAATTCACCATTATCCAACTATCAAGTAACAGTTACACATTTGCTTTTTCACTGTGCATCCTCTGTAATATTTGTTTTCCTCAGCTAAAATAAATTAAACCGCACTACACTAGATCTGTGCAGAAAACAGAGCTAGAATGCAAGAAATAGGAACAGGAGTAGGAAGTTTAGCCCCTTGAGCTTGTAATGCCATTCGCTCTAATTGTGGCCTTAACTCCACTTTCCTGCCTGTCCTCCCTAACCCTTGAAATCCACGCGATCTTGAATATATTCAATGAACCAGCCTCCACTGCTTTATGGGGAAGAGAATTCAACAAACTAATGACTGAGAAAATATTTCTCTTCATCTCAAAAAATTGGTGACTCCTAATTTTTAAACAATGGCCTTGAGTTCTAAATCCTACAATAAGGGAAAAGCAGCTCGCCACGGCACAGTATGGCCGGTGAAAGCCAGGAGACCCCGCACCTGGGATCTACCCGGCTCACAATGTCTTGCGAGATACAGTGCAATCTCGTGAGACGTTGCAAAGGGAATCCTGCCCAGAATCGTTTTTTGGCCAATCTGCATATTGGAGTGAGGCAATGAGCCTTACTCTAATGTGTAGATTCCAAGGTACCTGAGGCTTTGGGATTCAATCCCTTCGCCTTGGGAGAGTGCCGTTGGGCACTAGTCCCCACAAATGGAGACCAGGCAAAACGGCACTCGGGGTCTCTAAGAGGATCAGGGGCCCCTAGTCGCATGCCCTTTGGGCAGGGTGGTGCCCTGGCACTGCTGCCATCTGGGTACCCTGGCAGTGATGATAAACAGATGCCTATTCAATGCGACTCGCTTTGAATAGGTGGCCTAAACGGGCAATGCCAAGGTGCCCAGGTGGCACTGCCAAGCTGGCATTTTTGCACACATGCGATCAGGTCAGGGTTGCTCACCATGGGTGTTGAGTTCATGAGGGGGCTGGGGGGCCCTCCCATGTTGCATTTGGGCTGGGGAGAGGACGGGGAATTTTGTGGGCCTAGGCGAGCGGAGCTCCCCATTGTAAACAAAAAATGGGGCTGTGTGCAGCCTCAGCCGCGCATTCCCTGTTTAGACCCCTTTTTCAAAGAGTCGCGTTGAATAGCCATCTGTTTCTCGTCGCTGTAAGATTTTTAAAAATTTGTTTATGGGATGTGGGCGGCGCTGGCTGAAGCATTTATTGCTCATCCCTCAAAACATTTAAGAGCCAACCACCTTGCTATGGATCTGGAGTCACATGTAGGCCAGACTGAGTTAGGATGGCAGATTTCCTTCCCTAAAGGACATAGTGAACCAGATGGGATTTTAGGACAATCGACAATGGTTTCATGGTCACCACTAGACTTTTAATCCTAGATTTTTATTGGATTCAAATTTCACCATCTGCTATGGCGGGATTCGAACTTGGGTATCTGGGTTATTAGTCCAGCGACAATACCACTATGCCACTTGATCGAGTACAGACCCAGAGTCCTCAATCGCTCCTCATACGGAGACTCCTTCCTTCCCAGGGTCATTGTGAATAACCTTTGAACCCCCTCCAGGGCCAGCACATCTTCCTTGGATAAGGCACCCAAAACTCACAATATTCCAAATGGGCTCTGGCAAGCGCCTTATACAGCCTCAGCAGTACATCCCTGCTCTTGTATTCTTGTGTAAGCCCAACCTGTTCAAATCTTCCTTGCAAACTAATCTCTTCATCCCAGGAATCCATCAGGTAAACCTTCAATGAGCTGCTTCCAATGCAATTATTTCCTTAAATAAGGAAACTATAACTGGACACTATACTCTCTCTTTCCAAGCGCCGGTGCAGACTCGATGGACCGAATGGCCTCCTTCTGCACTGTAACTTCTATGTTTCTAGATGCAGTCTCACTAAGGCCTTGTACAGTTGTAACAATACGTCCCTACTTTAACACTCAGTTCCCCTTGCAATTAGCACCAAGATTCCATTACCATTACTAATGTTGCTGTACCTGTTTACTAACTTTCTCTGCTTCTTGTCCCAGGACATCTAGATCCCTCTTAACTGAGTTCTGTAGTCTCTCCATTCAAATTATACATTGCTTTTCTATTCTTCCTGTCAACGTGGACAAGTTCATGTTTTCCCAGATTATACTCCATCTGCCAAATTATTGCCTACTCACTTAACCTAACTAAAACCCTTTATCGACCCTCTTGTGTCCTCTTGACTTTTTTTCCGAACTATCTTTGTGTCATCAACAAATTTAGCTGACCAGGAAAGGGGGATAGAAGATCTACCGTTGAGGAGGGCGGAAAGGAGCTTTCGGTACTTGGGGATCCAAATAGCTAGGAGTTGGGGGGCCCTACATAAACTTAATCTGACGAGGCTGGTGGAGCAGATGGAGGAGGACTTCAAATGATGGGACATGTTGCCACTCTCGCTAGTGGGTAGAGTGCAGTCGGTCAAAATGGTGGTCCTCCCGCGGTTTCTTTTTGTGTTCCAGTGCCTTCCAATTGTAATCACCAAGGCCGTTTTTAAGAGGGTAGACAGGAGTATTATGGGTTTTGTGTGGGCGAATAAGACCCCGAGGGTAAGGAGAGGGTTTCTGGAGCGCAGTAGGGACAGAGGAGGGTTGGCGTTGCCGAATCTGGGTGGCTACTACCGGGCAGCCAATGTGGCGATGATCCGTAAGTGGGTGATGGGGGGAGAAGGGGCGGCATAGAAGAGGTTGGAGATGGCGTCCTGCAAATAAATGAGCTTGGGGGTGCTGGTGACGGCACCGCTGCCGCTCTCGTCGACAAGGTACACCACGAGTCCGGTGGTGGCGGCAACGCTAAAGATCTGGGGCCAGTGGAGACGGCACAGGGGTGCAATGGGAGCCTCGGTGGGTCCCCGATCAGGGGTAACCATCGATTTGTCCCAGGAAGGATGGACGGGGGCTTTCAGAGCTGGCATTGAGCAGGGATTAGAAGAATGGGGGACCTGTTCATTGATGGGACGTTTGCGAGCCATGGGGCACTGGAGGAGAAGTTTGGGCTACCCCTGGGAAATGCTTTCAGATACATGCAGGTGAGGGTGTTTGTGAGGCGACAGGTGAGGGAATTCCCGTTGCTCCCGGCACAGGAGATTCAAGACAGGGTGATCTCGGGTGTATGGGTCGGGGAGGGCAAGGTGTCGGCGATATACCAGGAGATGAAAGAAGAGGGGGAGGCTTTGGTAGAGGAGCTGAAAGGTAAATGGGAAGAGGAGTTGGGGGAGGAGATTGAGGAGGGGCTGTGGGCTGATGCCCTAAGTAGGGTTAATTCCTCTTCCTCGTGTGCCAGGCTTAGCCTGATACAATTCAAGGTGGTTCATAGAGCGCATATGACGGGGGCGAGGCTGAGTAGGTTCTTTGGGGTGGAGGACAGATGTGGGAGGTGCTCAGGAAGTCCGGTGAACCATGTCCATATGTTTTGGTCATGCCCGGCACTGGAGGGGTTCTGGAGGGGAGTTGCGGGAACAGTATCTCAGGTGGTGAAAGTCCGGGTCAAGCCAAGCTGGGGGCTAGCACTATTTGGAGTAGTGGGCGAGCTGGGAGTGCAGGAGGCGAAAGAGGCCGGCATTCTGGCCTTTGCGTCCCTAGTAGCCCGGCGAAGGATCTTGCTCATGTGGAAGGAGGCGAAGCCCCCCAGCGTGGAGGCCTGGACAAATGATATGGCAGGGTTTATCAAGTTGGAGAGGATAAAGTTTGCCTTGAGAGGGTCAGCGCAGGGGTTCTACAGGCGGTGGCAACTGTTCCTAGACTATCTCATGGAGCGTTAGATGAAGGTTGGTCAGCAGCAGCAGCAACCCGGGGGGAGGGAGGGAGGGGGAATGGGGGTTTATTTGGGGGGTATTTGAGCAAGAAAAACATGAAGGATCTGGAAAACTGACATGTACGGGAGGAATCCAATGTACAAAGCTCTGTATCATATCGATTTACCATGTTCATGTCTTGCTATGTGGGCTTTCTTTCCTTTTTGTTACGGGGGGAGGGGGGGGCGTTGTTTGTAAGGGTGAAAAGCTGTGTTAAAATTCTAAATAAATATATATTTTTTTAAAATTTTAAATTTAGCTACCACATTCAGTCCCTTCATCCAAGTCATTGGTATAGAATGTAAATAGTTGAGGCCCCAGCAATGATCCCCGTAGCACTCCACTGGTTATAGCTGCCAACCCAAAAATGACTCATTTATCCCTATTCTTTGCAACATGTTAGCTATCTAATCGTCTATGTTAATATGTTACCTCCTGCACCATGAACTCTTATTTTGTGTAGTATCCTTTGATGTGGCACATTATCAAAGGCCTTTCAGAAAGCAGGTTCACTTTATCCACCTTGCTTGTTACCTTCTCAAAAACGCAACTAAATTAGTGAAGCACAATTTCCCTTTCACAGAACCATGTCGAGGTGCCTGATTTTATTATGTTTTTTTTTTATAAGATGGTGAAAGATTATCGGGGGTGGGTGGGAGGTTGCAATCAGATCAGCCATAACCTTATTGAATTGCAGAGCAGGCTTGAAGCCGAATGACAATTTAGCGTGGCCAATCCACCTACCGTGCACATCTTTGGGGTTGTGGGGGCAAAACCCACGCAAACACTGGGAGAACGTGCAAATTCCACACGGACAGTGACCCAGAGCCGGGATCGAACCTGGGACCTCGGTGCTATAAGGTAGCAGTGCTAACCACTGCACCACCGTGCTGCCCCTATCTATTATTTCCTGATTTCTGTTTACTTCCTTTCTTGAATAGAGGTGTCACATTTGCGATTTTCCAAACTGCTGGGACCTCTCCTAATCTCCACCTTATACTCCATAGCTCTCTATCTACAATAACTCCATAGAATATTCACCATAACTTTTAATCATACTGTTTCTCTCAAATATCTGATCCATCCAAATGAAAATAAATTACAAAGGAAACCAAGTTTTGAATCTTTAAAAGCTATTCATTGATTTAATATTAATGTTAAATATCTGCCACAGTGTCAAAAGGTATTGTTTATCCGGAAGCAGTAGGCAACCAAACCCCTTCAGCATACCATTTTATTTATTTATTGAAAAACCATGGTAGCGATTAGTAAAGTTGTACCTACAATGAGGAAATCATAAATGGCTATATGCAACTGCACCTTCGACACAATTTGTAAAATTAACTTACAGTACAGCATAAAAAGTTTAAAAGCTTTAGTGCATGTTTGCCAAGTTTAAATAATTCTATCCATGGCCCCATAACCCACTGTTCTGTATTTCGTCAGCCTTGCCGTTCTCTCTTCAGCAGCTTACAAACGTAGCAGAACAAGCAAAGATGTTCTGAAAGAACAATTAGGGAGTTAGGGTCCAAATTAAAGAGCAGAACCTCCAACGTAATAATAGAGCAGAATGGCATTTTGGTTTAAAAAATGAGGACAGTGAAAGGAACAACGGTTGTAGGGCATTAGTGTCATCAGGGAAAATTTAACAAAATGTTCAAAACTAAAGGTGCTATTTCAGTGGATGTCCTGCAGGAGACATGATTGATATTGGCCTCAATAGTTCTGCATTCTGTGTTTCTGGGATAAAACTATTTTAAGACATCAATAGCTTGTTGTTCTGTAGATCATTATAGGAAATATAAGACTAGCATCTGTTTTGGCACTCCAAATTTCCATATTTAATGATGTGTTAACTTGGCTTAGTTAGTGGTACTCACCTTTGAATCAGAAGGCTTAAAGTTCAATCCCCACTGCAGACATGAGCCTGCAATCCAGGCCAAACATTGTGTCGAGCCAGTGCACGATTGCCAGAATGCCTTTACTCAGCGCTTTAAAACTGTCTCAAGAATCTAAAAGATTCCAAAAGGTTGGGGCGGGGTGCCTCGTGAAGAGCTCGTCTCGGATATTTAGAATAGTTACGCAGAAGTTAATTATTTTATTTCTTCTAACTCTTTCAGAGCAACTATTAGTGTAACACTGGCAGAACCATCCATAGTTTGCAATTTAAACCGCTGTCGGTCGGATGGTTCCCAGCACAGAGTAATTGTCCAGAAAAAGTTAGCCCTTCTGGACAATTTCCAGGTCAACCCTTAGCTGCGAACTTCAGAGATGGATTCTCCATCACATCTTTACAGTACCCCCAACCCCACTCCCAAATCCAACACTGGGGAGCCAGGAAGCTATGGGTTATTCAGATGTCTTGTACACTTAATTCTCAATGTTGTTTCGCTATATTGTGTGTATAATACTACATTTGATTGATGAATTCAATGCTGTTGGGGTGAGGGATGGCAAGGCCAGAGGCACCAGTGATTCCCATATATCATCTCCTTCGGCGGCACAGTGGTTAGCACTGTTGCTTCACAGCTCCAGGGACCCGGATTCGATTCCGGGCTTGGGTCACTGTCTTTGCAGAGTTTGCACGTTCTTCTCTTGTCTGCGTGGCTTTCCTCCGGGTGCTCCGGTTTCCTCCCACAAGTCCCGAAAGACGTGCTTGTTGGGTGAATTGGACATTCGGAATTCTCCCTCAGTGTACCCGAACAGGCGCCAGAGTGTGGCGACTAGGGAATTTTCACAGAAACTTCATTGCAGTGTTAATGTAAGCCTTTAAAATTTGACACTAATAAAGATTATTATTATTAACTGTATAACAAGAAATAACACCTGTCTGATACCTTAGTCTTCCATCATTGTAAGCTGGCAATCCATAAACAATGGACTTTATGAAGAATGGTTGACTGCCATAATTTTCCTCATATCCACCCACAATGCTGAATCCCAGACTCCCAGATGTATTTCTCCTCAGCCCAATGTCTTTGCACCAATAAAGGTATCTAGAATGGGACAAAATGAAAGTAAATGTAACATCATTCCTTGCTCATTTGTTTAGTTTTTCAAGTGGGCTATAAAGTAGTTCCTTTGTGCAAACCAGTTGGATCCATTAACAACTTAAACATTCTAATAACTTGCACTGTAAACAGGTAACAATTTACAAGTTTTTCTATTTAAATGGAAAAGTAATTTTGAATAATTATGTTTGTTACAATTTTTTTCCTACATGTTTTGAGGTTTTGCCTTAGACATTCCCTCGAGTACAATGGTGCTAATTGTTCCTGCAAGGAATCTGAACATCTTGCATTTGGGATGTTGTTTCTCTTCCCGCACCTAATGGTGCACAGGGTAGACTTTTGTCTGTTCCCACAGCAAGGTTTTTTCTGGAACAGGTCGCTGGCCTGTCATCAGAGGCCTATACCTTGGGGTCACCACTCCACTTGAAACCAGAACTTCTGGCTCAGAGTCAGCGATGCTGCCTACTGTACCACAAGAGCTCCATCATTTGGGATGTGCCCATATCTAACTATATGGTGATTTAATCTAATGCTGTAGCAGTAGTATTCTCTTGTGATCAGAAGTGGATATACATGTCTTGTACATGTGCTTCAAACTCTTTGAAGGGACCAAGTAAATAGTTGATATAAATCATTAGAGCTGTTTTAAAATGCAGAAAATGAACATACAGAGCAATCATAGCAGACTCACTGAGTTCAATACAGTGTCTCCTTGCATAATAATACAAATTATTAACACACGAACCTTCTGCAAATCAGCAGATTATCTTAACGGTCTAAAATACTCTGAACTGATCTGCATTCTCTTTTGGAGCCTGGATAAAGTTTGCCCTTCACATCCTCGTGTTTTAAAACATCATTGATTTTGCAGCCTTTTTTGGACCTCACTTGAGACATGTGTCTTTTTGTTCACAGGTAGAAAGCCTGCTGAAAATAGATTGTTATATTTATCAATGTCTGAGACAAGCTAACTAATTCATCGTTGGCTGTGTTTACTGATGCATGTCAGTGACAGTGGCATCACTGACCGTGACAAATCAGGCAGCTGCCTATATTAAAGATGGCACAGATCTAACAAAGATGAAAAAAACCCACACATTGTTCCCCTCCCGGCGTCCATTCCACCACTTTCTCAACGCCATGCCAGAGATTCTCAATGTTGATTTGAAGCCATGCCCGCTATGTCATAATATACACCAGTATATCATGGTGCAGACACACACTGATGGACACACAGTGGGACCAATCAACATACACAACACCGCAGCCAATCACCAGTGAGAGCACACGCACTATAAAGACAGGGGGCATCAGAGTTCCCGCTCATTTGAGTAGCAGCTAGCTAGGAGGACAGAGCTCACAGCCTGCAACACAGACATTCACCATGTGCTGAGTGCATCGACTGGTTAGGGCGAGGCAAAGGTCTTTAGTTACAGCTAGTATCGTATTAACCCACAGTCTGAGTATGTTTAAATAGTTAATTACTCAATAAAATAGTGTTGCACTATTTCAAGTGTTGGTGACTTGTATGTGATCCAGAACACCCAACACATCATGATACCAGGAGTGGTTGGATACTAGCACTTCTTAAACCTACCTGCAAGTGATCTGCCTTCCGCCATCCTGCAACATGGACAACATCAGCCCGCTCCGCATCGCCAGCAACCTCGGGGCCAACTGGAAGATTTTCAAACAGCGCTTCCAGCTCTTCCTCAATGCCACGGACCAGGGAGGGCGCCTCAGACACCAGAAAGATTGCTCTTCTCCTCTCCACGGCCGGGGACCATGCCATCCACATTTTCAACTCTTTCACCTTTGCAGATGATGAAGATAAGACGAAGTTCAAGACGGTTCTCCTCAAGTTTGACACTCACTGCAGCGTAGAGGTGAATGAAAGTTTCGAACGCTACGTGTTCTAGCAGCGTTTGCAGCACAAGCTTGTGGGGGGATGGGAGATGCCTCGGGGTCAGCCACGCTGCCCAGGGGGCTGCTGCGCAGATGGGGACGTAAGCACGGGCGTTTCGGGAGGCCACATCCATGGAACCGGCAAGGGCCTGTGCCTCCTTGAGGCCTGGTTTCTCTTTCTCCAGCAATCGCTGGCGGATTTGGGAGGACAGCATACCTGCAACGAAAGCGTCCCGGATCAAAGGTTCTGTGTGGTCGCTCGCCGAAACTTGCGGGCAGCTGCAGTTTCTCCCCAACACCAGGAGCGCACGGTAGAATTCTTCCAGCGATTCCCCAGGGATTTGTCGCCTCGTCGCTAGCAGATGTCGGGCATAGACCTGGTTTACAGGGCGAATATAATGTCCTTTCAGCAGCTCCATTGCTGCATCAAAATTATCCGCGTCCTCGATGAGGGTGTAGATTTCTGAGCTCACCCTCGAGTGCAGGACTTGAAGTTTCTGTTATCCCGTGGGTATGTTTTCGGCCGTTCTGAGATATCCGTTGAAACACGGCAGCCAGTGCTTGAAGGTTGCCGCTGAGTTTGCCACGTGGGGGCTGAGTTGCAGACACTCCGGCTCGATTCGGAGTTCCATTCTTTTAAATCTAGCGTATTAAATTGATATACAATCAATAACCTCAGAAACGAGATTGGAGACAATTGAAGGCTTTAATACGCTAGATGTTTCCCCCAGCAGCGCAGGTACAGAAGGAAGCTGCTGGGGCGGCACGGGCTCTTATACCCCTCCTTGCAGGGAGGAGCTAACATACAAGCTTATCCAATGGGAACAAGTACATTCTCCACCAATGGTATTCCGGCATTACTAGGTACCATAATCCTCCTAACACAGACTACCACAAGTATCCAATTCTTTTTTCCAATTCAGGGGCAATTTAGTGTGGCCAATCCACCTAGCCTGCACATCTTTTGGATTGTGGGGGTGAGACCCATGCAGACATGGGAAGAATGTGCAAACTCCACATGGAAGTGACGCGGGGCGGTATCGAACCCGGGTCCTCGCGCCACGAGGCAGCAGTACTAACCACTGCGCTACCGTGCTGCCCCGGCTCTCAAAATAATTTAATAGGGAGCTTAGTCCCCACTCAGTCTGGCAAACCAACGACCCGGACATTTTCCCTTTGGCCTTGGTTCTCCAGATCATCCAGGATTTCTGACATGTCACGTAGCTGGTTTTCAAAGGGGCCTTTCAACAGTCAGGGTTCTCTCCTCAGTTTCATTGAGCCTCTTACAAGTATTCTGCAGTTCAATCTCATGAACACTAATATTCTGTGCCAACAAGCTGGGTTTATTGTCAGTGATTTTAACAATATTAGAAGTCACTAGAAGGCATGAGTAACACCTTCGAGAGTGCCGGATCGGGAGCCTGTTGAAGGATCAAGTTGCCATGGTGCGAAGTCAGCTCCACCTCGGTTGCTTCTGACTGCTCTCTTTTGTCGACGGTTTTGTTAGGATTCCTCGGCATTTTGTCACCAACGTTTAGCCAAAAATCTTCCAGGGACATAATGTGCAGTATTCACTCCTGGATTAGGTGAGTGCGGGCCGTGTAAGCACGTTAAATGAGAGGATGAAAGGACGAGTAGCACCGGAGCCACAGAAATGCTGCTATTCCTGTGCTTGCACTGCTTGACCCCAAACGTACACTTTTAAAATGCTGACTAAGTACTTTCTCTGGTACTCTTTCAATTATCCCAAGACCATTAATGCTGCTTCACCTCAGGGCTAAACTTGGGCTGGGGCTTTCATTTAAAAAATATATATATTTTTATTCTCCTTTTTCACATTTTCTCCCGCATTTACACCTATCAACAATAAACAATAATCAGCAAGATATGTCAATCCCGATAATAACAACAATCCCATCCGCCCACCAACCCCCAAACATCAGCCCGCATGTTTACATAAACAAATGACAAAAATCAATCAGGGATTACCCATAGTCACCCTTAATCTACACAGCCCTCCTCCCCCCCCCCCCCCACCCCAACCCTCCCACCCACCCCACCCCCCAACTAATGTTCGATGTTATCCAGTTCTTGAAAGTGCATAATAAATAATGCCCATGAATTGTAGAAACCCTCCGAGCTTCCCCTCAGTTCGAACTTAACCTTCTCAAGGGTCAAGTATTCCACCAGGTACCCCCGCCACGCCAGGGTACTGGGTGGAGAGGCTGCTCTCCATCCCAGCAGGATCCGCCTTCGGGCGATCAACGAGGTGAAGGCTATGACATCTGCCTCCGCACCCGTTTCAAACCCTGGCTGGTCCGACACCCCGAGTATGGCCTCCCGGGGACCCGGGTCCAGTTTCACACGCACCACCTTGGAAATTAGCCTAAACACCACCTTCCAGTACTCCCCTAGCTTTGGACAGGACCAAAACATATGAACGTGATTAGCATCCCCCCCCCCCACCGCAACGCTCACACACATCCTCTACGCCTTCAAAAAATCAGCTCATCCTCGCCCTTGTGAGGTGCGCTCTATATACCACCTTCAGCTGTATCAGCCCCAATGTTGCACATGAGGTGGAGGCATTCACTCTCTGGAGCACCTCACACCAGTCCCCCTCCTCTATAACCTCTCCATGCTCTTCCTCCCACTTTGCTTTGATCCCTTCCAGTGGTGCCTTATCCTCTTCCAAAATAGCTCCGTACACCGCTGACACTGCCCCCTTCTCCAGTCCCCTTGTCGTCAACACCTCCTCCAGCAATGTGGAGGCCTGTTCCTTTGGGAAGCTCTGTATCTCCTTCCTGGCAAAATCCCGAACCTGCATGTACCTAAACACTTCACCCTGCTCTAGCCCATACTTCGCTTCCAGCTCCCTCAATCCTGCAAACCGACCCTGAAGAAACAAATCTTTTAGCGTCTTAATCCCCCTCTCTTCCCATTTCCGAAAACTTCCATCCCACCTCCCTGGCTTAAATCTGTGGTTCCCCCGAATCGGCATTTCCCTTGACCCTACCCCCAACCCGAAGTGTTGGCGAAACTGCCTCCAGATTTTCAATGAAGCTATTATTACCGGACTCCCTGAATATTTCCCCGGAGCTATCGGGAGCGGCGCTGTTGCTAGTGCCTTCAGGCCCGACCCCCTGCACAAACTCTCCTCCATTCTGACCCACTGAGAATCAACCCCTCTGACCCAGCTCCGCACCTTCTCCACACGCCACCCAGTAGTAGTACAACAGGTTCGGGAGACCCAAATCCCCTGCCTGCCGGGCTGGGACTTTCATGATAGGTTCAGGAAATATGAGTCAGGCCATTTCCCAATGTTGCAATCCTCCTATTCCCCCCCCCCTCACAACCCCCCGCCCCCCCCCCCCACCACCACCACCCCCCTCACCACCACCACCACCCCCCCCCCCCCCCCCCCATCCTCCCTTCCCCACTTCGCCGGCTGGATTTTCGAGCTATTGTCTCTGTAAAGCAGGCCCAAGGTGGGAACGGAAGCAGGCTACTGCCAATACTGGCAGGTTAGAAGGCCTGCCTCCTTTCATTGGTAAATCAACCCAATTCTGTGCATGATACTAAGTCCACTAGACCTCATACCCCACCAAATTCCTTACCCCTCTGTACCCCCCCCCCCTCACCCCTTGCACCCTCCAGAGATCCTCAGTTCTCCCAATCCCCTCATGCATCTTCCATATCCACTCACCCACCATCCACTATGGACAGAGTTCATGAGCTCAACTGTTAATCAAGCATGTAACTAATCAATCGCAACTTGAAAAACCTTAAATGCTCATTAATCTGTCAATCAAACAAAACTCATGGTCCTCTTCGCTGATGTGTAAACAACCCCTGCTGAGAAAAATCGATTAGTGGGGCTTGGAGGTCAGTCAAGCATTCATTATGAGATTCCAAAGCACAACTATATAAACAAACTCTCCAGAACTCAATACAATGACTTGGAAGTTATCTGAACAGAGGTCACAAGTGATTAACCTTCAATCAAAGTTATTTCAAAGACTCAACAGATGGTTGTACCTTAGATCAATGTAAAATTGAAAGCACAGGATCCATCTGACATGCTGATATCTAATTTTCAAGACTGTTGAATGCTGGAGAACACTGGAAAAAGTAATTTAATGCATCTGAACATTTACATTTTACTGTAAATTTAATGGTCACTTACCTATTAAGGACAGAGTCCTATGAGCAATAACTGCATTAAAATCAAACCAGTTATCATATAGTGTCTATTTATGACAATTGAATTTGGCAACACCTTTGAAATGTATCAAAAAGCTCCCGCGGCACAACAGGATTTTCCCAAGTTTCACAAACGGATTAATCTGCTGCATTTCACACAACCTCCAGCAACACACCCACCTGGCTGAAGATCTCAAACTCAGGAAATTTCAAAATTGAGGCAGATATTTAAAGACCTGAACCCAACGTCAATTTAATGCAGGTTGGGCCGCCACCTGCCACATTTCCTGTGCTATCAAAGTGGTGGCTAACAGGAATTGGGTGGGAAAATTGAATCTGCTCCATCGCCATTTTTGACCACACAACACAGGTTTGTCCAGTACTGGAGGGCAAAATCCTTCCGCGGGTCTTTACCCCTTGTGTGGTCTGCTTTTATATCTATTTAATGGGCTCAAGCCCGTCTCATTTAGCTCTTTAGAATATTGCTGGTAATAGCTTATCCTTTAAATCTTTTACTTAAATAAAGTCACAAGCTAGGCTAAACATAGTTCCAGAGTTCTGGAGCCATGATGCAAAATTATACTTTCCACTAAAAGTCAGTCAGAAACCTCAAACAAATTTCCAGTGAAAACTAGTCACAAAACTGTGTTGTTTTTGCCAAAACATCAACTACTGCTCAGAATATGAGCATTTGGATAGGATCTCCATTGCATAGTAACTTTAATTTCAATACTGGATAAAGAGAAAAATTATACCAAAATGGATTGGTGTTACATTTTATTTGAATGTGGATAAAACAAAAGGGTGTTCAAAGGTGGCCTTTAAACAAATCAACAGTTAAAGAGTTGTCAGAGATGCATTGAGCATCAAAATGGGCTGGCAGGCTCCAGCGAAGGGGGTGGGGGAGCATGTTGGACAAGGCAGTGGGTTTGGGTGGACTTGTGAAGTAAAAACTGTGGGAAAGGGCCTCCAATATCCACCGGAGGCCCTGAAAGGAATCACCCTTCCTCCACCACCTTTCACTGTCCAGCAGCTAAATCTGTCGGGTTGTACATTAGGCAGAGACCTTTTCACTGCCTGCTAAATCTGAGTAGTGGCAGGATCAGGCCCTTAAGTGGGCATTAGTTGGGTCATGTGTGTGTTGCCCACCCAATGCCTGATATCCTTGGAGGGTTAATTGCTCAAGCGGTTGGGGAGGGTTTAAACTAATACAACAGGAGGGTGGGAACCTTTGTAAGGATTCAGAGAAGGGGGAATCAAGAACAAGAAAAAAAGACAGAAAAGAGAATAAGAAAATTGATAGGCCAAGAAATCAGGGGCCTGTATCAGATAAATACATACTGGTTGAGAAATCAAGGGGTTGTATCAGATAATAACACGATAAAAAATAATAGGGAAGGGACAGGGTACGTTATAAGGACAAGCCTTAAGGTTTTGTACCTGAACGGGCAGAGCTTTTGAAATAAAATGTTGAATTAGTTGAGCAGATAGATGTAAAGGGATATGATATAGTTGGGATTACGGAGACATGGCTCCAAGGTGACCAAGGATGGTAACGAAACAGTGCGGGCTATTCAGTTTTCGGAAACTTTAGAGGGAAAGAAAAAGGTAGTGGAGTTGCATTGTTGATTAAAGAAGATAGTGATACAATATTGAGGAGAGATATTAGTACAGATGATGTGGAATCTGTCTGGGTGTAGTTACAAAATATCGAGGGGCAAAAACATTTGTAGGGGTGGTACACAGACCACCAAACTGCAGTGGTAATGTTGGGAATAGCATCAGACAGGAAATCAGAGATGGATGTGATAAAGGAACATCTGTGATTATCTTTGAATCATAGAATTTACATTTCTGGACCAATATGTTGAGGAACCATAAAAGAAACAGGCTATCTTGGACTGGGTGTTATGCAATGAGAAAGGATCAGTTGGCAATCTAGTTGTGAGAGAACCCTTGGGAATGAGTGACCATCATATGGTAGAATTCTTTATCAAGGTGAATAGTGATATAGTTATTTAGAACAAAGAACAAAAGAACAAAGAAAAGTACAGCACAGGAACAGGCCCTTCGGCCCTCCAAGCCCGTGCCGACCATGCTGCCCGTCTAAACTAAATTCTTCTACACTTCCTGGATCCGTATCCCTCTATTCCCATCCTATTCATGTATTTGTCAAGATGCCCCTTAAATGTCACTATCGTCCCTGCTTCCACCACCTCCTCCGGCAGCAAGATCCAGGCACCCACTACCCTCTGTGTAAAAAACTTGCTTCGTACATCTCTCTCTAAACCTTGCCCCTCACACCTTAAACCTATGCCCCCTAGTAATTGACCCCTCTACCCTGGGGAAAAGCCTCTGACTATCCACTCTGTCTATGCCCTCATAATTTTGTAGACCTCTATCAGGTCGCCCCTCAACCTCCGTCGTTCCAGTGAGGACAAACCGAGTTTATTCAACCGCTCCTCATAGCTAATGCCCTCCATACCAGGCAACATTCTGGTAAATCTCTTCTGCACCCTCTCTAAAGCCTCCACATCCTTCTGGTAGTGTGGCGACCAGAATTGAACACTATACTCCAAGTGTGGCCTAACCAAGACCAAGGTCCTGAATCTCAATAAAGGTAACTATGATGGTATGAGACATGAGCTGGCAATGACAGACTGGGAAACATTACTGAAAAGGACAGCGGAAAGGCAATGGCAGGCATTCAAGGAACGAATTGGTGGCCTGTTCCCTTGGTGAACTCCAAAAGTTGTTTATTCCTATTTGGCGCAAGAGTAGAACTGTGGCCATACCATGGCTTACAAAGGAAATAATTTCATAGATTTCATACAATTTACAGTGCAGAAGGAGGCTGGCGGCTCCACCCGGAGAACCTGTCAAAAACATGAGTTGTTATTGCCTTACTGACTGACCCATCCCTCCCACTGACCACATTTCCATTCTCCTGCAGGTCCTCCAGCCAACGGAGCCGGCCATCCCGGGCGGCACCCTCTCCTGACTCTGAGGAGAACACCCTGGAGGAGAGCTCCAAGGATGCAACCGTGGTCGCGGCTTAGCTGCAGAGGCGGAGCGGAGCATGGCCCAGTCACTGAGGAGCATCGCTGAGGGCATCGACAAAATGGTGCGGACCATGGGGAACCGCCAGGGCTGGCAGAGCCAGATCCATCCCAAGGTGAACCCCAAGGCCCTATGGGCACCGATCAGGAGGAGGGGGTGCTGGTGCCAAGCCGGTCCCGTCCCATGGAATGGCGACGATGGCCACCAGCTCCCCTGAATTCAACCCCTCTGATGAGGTTGCGTCTCGCAGTCAGCACTTGGGACAGGCGGCACGGTTGTGCATGTGCCGCCAATAAGTGAGCAGGGGCCCTCAGGCCCCAGGGGACGCCCGCCAGAGGCAGCAAAGGCCATAGGACGAGGCAATCATGTATGCATCTTGGAGAAACACCAAGACATAGTGGACCAAGCACATTGAAGATCACTGTGGGCACCGGAAGAGGGGGAGGGTAGTTAGCGGGCGGGAAGGGGGGATGGGGGCACCATCAGGAACGGGGTTTGTACAGCACAACCATTTGCAAAACTGTTATGATGCCTCTGTCACTTCCTTCTCCAATGCGGATGACCCCTGGAACCTTTGCCCATCTCCCCAGCGCACCCCCCCCCCCCCCCCATTGAGCACTGGGGTGGCAATCCCAGCATCCCCGTGCTCTTTGCCTGTGAGAAAAGATGGCTACTCACCTCCTCAGGTCCTGACAGAAGCCATTTTTCAAAAGGAGTACTTATCGGTGCCAGCGTGAGCACTTGCTGGGGAGACCGCTGAATGACGGGAAGCCATTGGATAAGGGTTGGCTCTCGTTAAATGTGGAAATGGGGCTTAAGTGGTGATAATTTCATGGCACTCTTTTGCGAGATTCCGATTTCGCCTAAGGGAGCGGGCCGGTTATACTGCAAACTCTTTGGTGCCTGCCGCGGATCTCGTTTTTGGCCTCTCCAGCTATTCACCAGCCTCATTACGCTCGAGCGAGTGCCTATTAACTCTGTTTCTCTCTCCACAGGTGCTGACAGACTTGCTAAGTTTATCCAGTTTTTATTTCAGATTTCCAGCATCCACCTTTTTGACCGATATTGATTAGGCACAATTCTTAAAACTTTCTCAAGTACTAATTCACATTAGCATTCTCTGATAAATGTGAGCAAGGTTTCTGCTGTTAATCATGATGCACACATTCCTGCATTGGACATTATCAGGTCAACAAAACCAATCCCAACTGAGCTAATATTTAAACTGTAGATGTTCGACATGCTTTTCAAACAACAATCTTTGCAACTGCTGTAAAGTACTGTCTAAACAACAATAATGTTGGACAAGATGTGAAATAGCCAAGTGACAGAGCTGTGCATTCCAGTTGTTAGATATAACACTTATCTACCGGGCGACTGTTTCATTTTCATGTGGTTTATGAATGAGCCTACAGCTGAAAGGTCAGTGATTGACATAGTGGCAAAAATGTCTGGATGCAATGTACAGCTGTACTTGGAGAAGGATCATCCAAACTTTCTTCCCAATTTAACTACCACTGACAGGAATTGGACAGACATGAGAATGTAACCCTCAGATGCTAAATGCAGTATAATAGTGTGCCCAACAACAATTATACAATGGTTTTAATGTAATAGAACATCTCAAAATGCTTCACAGAATGACTAAATACAATTTAACATCCAGCCACGTAAGGAGATATTAGGACCAAACGCCAAAGTGGAAGATTTTAAGGAGTGTCTTAAAGGTGGACAGAGGTATAGAGAGGGGGAGAGATTTAAGGAGGAAATTCCAAAGCTTAGGTCCTGATCACCTAATGGTATGGCCACTAATAGTGAAGTGAAGTAAATCAGGAACGTGTAAGAGGCCAGAAATATCAGAAGCCAGAGATCTCAGAGGGCTATAAAGCTAGAGGAAGTTATACTGAAAGGGAATGGAGATGGCATGGAGCAAATAGAAAATAAGGATGGGAGCTCGGGGTGATGGAATTAATCTTTGGACGAGCTCAGGTTTACGGGGGGGATGCAAGGTGAGAGACTGGCCAGGGAAGCATGGGAATAGTTCCATTTTGAAGCAATAAAGGTCATAATATACTTTTATTGTCCCAAGTACGAAGTTACTGTGAAAAGCCCCTAGTCGCCACATTCCGGCGCCTGTTGGTGCTGCTGGCCTTGTTCTGTATCACAAACCAGCTGTCTAGCCCACCGAGCAAAACCAGCTTTTTATGACCAGGTATGCATGAGGATAGTAGCAGAAGAAGATGATCTGAGGTGGGGGTCAAGTTGTGAGTTTTGTCTATTTGGCATTCTGATGATTAAACTTTTATTGAAAGTAATTTGAGTAGTTTCATAGGAAAAATATATAAATCTTCTAATAGAATTGAAAATGTACAGCTCCTACGATCATGTGAATTTGGAGCAGGAACAGGCCATTTAGCTCCTCGAGGCTGCTCTGCCATTTTGTCAGCAATGTTGACCTTTCTTAGTCCCAGAATTTTTATTTTTTTTAATTACTTTTACTGAGTTACAAAGCCAGGGTTCAGAGTGTGGACAGGGGCGAACCCCTAATCCAGCTCCTTGCCTGCTCCAAAAAACAATTCAAAATGAATCCAATTCATGGTCCCCACAAGAGAGACATACCAGATTGGAGCCAAAAGGCAGAGCAGGTACTACACTTGATCTTCGCCAAAAGGCCGAGAAGCGATTCGTCCCAGAATTTTTATTTCTCTCTGGTATGGGAAAATATTTTTCTTGTTTTGTGAACTAAATAAATGAATGAATTTCAACAATGAGTTCATTGCCAGTGTCCAGCAGAGGGGTGATAGTCTGAATGGGCTCCTTCTGTACGGAATCATTCTATAATACGACTGTATTATGAACAAACTGCTTGGAGATTTTTCATTGGACAGTGCGAGTTGGAGTTAGACATTCTGCCGTTAATAAAGGGTCAATAGTTGTGTCAGTTGTAGCTTAGCTGGTAGAGCTTTTTGCCTCTAAATCACAAGCTTCTGGGTTCAAGTCTCACAGCAAGGCTGAAGGTCAAAATCAAGGCTGATACTCCAGTACAGCTCTGAAGGAGCACTTATTGTCAACTTCAGGTAGATGTAAAATGTCCCATGGTACTATTTTGAGAATATTGTACCCAGGCCAATATTTAGCCCTCAGTCAACATCACAAAAAACAGATTATCTGCTCATTTTCTTTTTAAATTCATTTATGGCACGTGGGCGTAGCCAGCTGGGCCAGCATTTATTGCCCATCCCGAGTTGGCCTTGAACTGAGTGGGTTGCTCGGCCATTTCAGAGGGCAGTTAAGAGCCAACCACATTGTTGTGGATCTGGAGTCACGTGCCGGCCAGACCAGGTAAGGACAGCAGATTGCCTTCCCAAAGGACATTAATGAACCAGATTAGGTTTTATAATTACAGCAATTGTTTTGTAGTTATCATTTTGATTTTGAATTTATATTTGAGCATCTGCTGTGGTGGGATTCGGACCCAAGTCTCCAGGGCATTATCCCGGCTCTCTGAATTACTTGTCCAGAGACAATACCGCTATGCCACTGTTTGTGGTGTGCAAGTTGGCTGCTGCATTTCCTACAGTACTGTGACTAGGCTTCAAAAAGAACAGACGACAGCTCACCACCACCTTCTCAAGGGTGGGTAGGGATGGGCAATAAATGTTAGGCTAGCCAGCAATACTCTGTGGTGATTGTCCCTTTAAGGGCAACACAGCTGAGTAAGGATCACCTTGTCTGGGTGACTAATCAGGACTCAGAGTGGGGAATAACCCTAGGTGAGGAGTTCTCTGAGGCAAGAGGCATTCCAGAACTAGCTGCTGACATGCTTGCTGCTCTTGTAGATCCTTGTAAATAAATCCTTTGTTGTTCACTAATGAAGGGCACAATTCACCCAAAGAATGACTGAGAGCGCGATTCTCTGGCTGCGTTGCGCTCGAGTGAGAGCACAATACGGCTGGAGAACCCAGGAGAGCCCTCTCGCGGGCTTCCCACAACCTTCGTGCCTTGCAGATTTCACCCAAGTCCCGCGAGGCATCGGATTCGGAACTCTGTCCAAAAGGGGTGGGACCAAATGGCACACGCAGAAGTAGGTCTTCAACCTACATAGGGCCTAGTAACCTGGGATACACCAGCCTCCCTCGATTCTCCGGCCTCCGCAGGGAGGCTCTAGCTGGGTGCCGATCACTGCTGGTCCACAGGAACGTGGACCAGGCAGAACAGCACATGGCGGCTCTCCCGGGCCACTTGAGACCCCTAAGTGGACAGGGATAGTGCAGGGTAGCTCTCTGGCCTTCCCCCAGGAGGATGGAGGGGGATTTGAGGGATATGGGTGTGCAAGGCAGGTAAATAGGGGCCTCCGGTAGGTTGGGGGTTGACGGTTGGGGGTCCTGGAAGGGAGGGGATGCTATAAGAGAGCATGGGAGGCCTGAAGGGGGGGAACCCCCAGGGACCCCATAGCGGGGTGTCCTTACTTAGGGGTGTGTGGGGTTATGCCCATGTGTGTGGGGGGTGACATTGCCCAGGGGTGGGGGGCACCCACAAGCTCACTTAGAGATCGGAGCACCCTTTCAAGTGAGCACACTATATATTTTTTTTAAATTTAGAGTAGCAAATTATTTTTTTTCCCCAATTAAGGGGAATTTAGTGTGACCAATCCACCTAATCTGCACATCTTTTGGTTGTGGGGGTGAAACCCATGCGGACATGGGGAGAATGTGCAAACTCCACACGGACAGTGACCCACGGCCGGGATTCGAACAGCGGCACAGTCCCAGTACTAACCACTGGGCAACATGCTGCCCTAAATGAGCACACTGTAGGGTCGCTGAGGGCCTCCCTCTTTTCAGGCCCCCCACCCCCTTCTTTCAGGACCCACCCTTTCAGGACCCACACCTTCACCCACCCAACCTTTATGAAGCCCTTCATACCCCCTGTTCACCATCCCAAAACCCTTCATGCCCCCCCCCCCCCTTTCATGGGTCAGGCTACTCTCAGGCCCCAACCCTTGGAAGTACCAACTTAGCACCCTGGCAGTGCCAACCTGACACCCAGCAGCACCCGGCTCCCTGACAGTGTCCAGGTGCCTTGGGTTGGGTGATTCACGTGCAGTTTTGCGCCCGGCACAAAGTCCGATTTGGGCCTCTCCCGCGATGCACACAGTGCGCCCAGAGTGGCGCCGAGCGCAATGTAGCGGGAAAACCCAAGTCTCTGAAAGTACCTCACTACATCGAGCAACGAGGATGAATTCGATATCTGTGGCTATCCGTTTCAATCAAAATCGAAGAAAAGGAAAAAATATACTCATCAGAATGCCACACTTTGGACAAATAGACCCATTTGAGGGGTTTTGTCAGACCCTGACTAATGTAGAATCAGGAAACATGGACACTAAAGTGGTATTATCAGGTATTGCAGTACCAGAGAGGCTGAAGCCCATTGGTTAAACCTAGGAGTTTACCATTGGCTGTATAGTATGTAGCTCCGCCCTGAGAGGCGGGGTATAAGAACCGGTGCCGTCCCAGCAGCCCTCATTCTGTACCGAAGCTGCTGGGGAACAGATCTAGCCTATTAAAGCCTTCAGTTATGTTACAACCTTGTTTTAATAGTTATTGATCGTGCATCAACTTACAAGATGGGTGAGCAGCAAAGAGGTCAACAGGATATTAAACTCATTAATTGTTTCTATATGGCGACATTTAGCATATACAAATCTTGACTTTTACGTGTTTTATCTCTGTGTCTTAGTTCTATAAAGTGGCTCATTTGCAACCTTGGCTCAGTTGAAGAGGTTGCACCCAACACTTTTAACTGTTTTTTCATTTTTAAAAATAAATTTAGAGTACCCAATTATTTTTTTTCCAATTAAGGGACAATTTAACATGGCCAATCCACCTAAACTGCACATCTTTGGGTTGTGGGGGTGAAACCCATGCAGACATGGTGAGAATGTGCAAACTCCACACGGACAGTGACCCAGGGCCGGGATTCGAACCCGGGTCCTCAGTGCCGTAGTCCCAGTGCTAACCACTGTGCCACCGTGCTGCCCTGGTTTTTAGCTTTTTGACTGCGAAATGTGTTTCTAGCATGTTATATTACTATTTGCCATTAAATCAGGGTTGCACTCCTATAAAACAACATTTTTTCGTAATTTGTTCTCAAGGTGGAGCTTACACTAGCAGGGCAGCATTTATTGCCCATCCCTGGCTGCCCTTTGTGCATTCTGAGGACAGGAGTCATATGTAAGCCAAATGAGGCCAGGGTGGCAAGCCGTCTTCCCCTATGGATATTAGATCTTTACTACATTTTAACATCTGCATTCCTTCTTGTAAAAATATTTTTGTAGAGTTTCCAGTCAGCACATTAACCTCATAAGATTTATTCGATTTTGAAGAGCTGTACTGTTGGCTGGAACTAGCCATTATTAATCCCTCCTTTGTTTACAGATAGACAGGAGAATCAATCTGTTGTATGTGTGCCTGAGTTCCTAGATTGTCGGCAGATAAAATATGGCTTCCATCACTTCTGCATAATTGCTTATAACATCAGCATGTTGTTGTACCCTCATGTGACAAAGTAACCTTAACACCACAAACTACGAAAAATGGAAACAGTACTCTGTAGCTAGATCAGGTAAGGGATCCAAGTGTGAGCATAGCGAAAACAACAAAGACATTTCCAGTAAATTGTTTAATTCACTGTAATTTCCAATTATCTTCTTGTGGGTTTGGCCAAACAAAGGAACAGTTTACTAATTGCAGAGACCCAGATATTTTTAGACTTTACACTGCAATTAGCTGACTCAGTTGCTTATTTCGTAGACTTGACTGTGGATTACAGACATTTCTCATTTGGCAGAAACAGTAGTTTCAATTGAAATTCAAGTTCATAATCACATGCTGACGGATTTAAGTTGTGTCTTTGAGCACCCTTAACGTGGAATGTGTGTTGTAATCTTACTGTAGCTGCAGATGGTTTCCTGCTCTGACTCGGGGAGGGGGGGGGGGGGGGGGGGGGGGAAGGGTTGACTTCGGGACCTCAAGAGGCAGTTAGATAATTGACACTACTTGGGTTTGACATTGCACGGCGTTAAAATAGGTTTACAAAATGCTAATGTAGTCCTTTAAAATAATGAACACTTTTACAAACTTACCCAAAGCTTATTTAAATGCCCTGAGACTGTGCATCCTCCCATCCACCCCTTGTAAAGTAGAAATGCTGTGACCGGAACTGAATTAACACACAGACATACATGCATAGAACTCTCATGTAGATATTGCAGTCCAAACTACCAGCTGCAAATGGACACTGATAGCTTAACTGCACCCTTGAGATAAGTGAACATATTCACTGACAGTTAGTGGAGGAGGGAAAGCGAAGAAATGTTTTAATCACTCTGAAATAAGGGGACATAAATTTAAGGTGAATGGTGGAAGATATAGGGGGGATGTCAGAGGTAGGTTCTTTACCCAGAGAGTAGTGGGGGCATGCCTGTGGAAGTAGTTGAGTCGGAACCATTAGGGACCTTCAAGTGGCTATTGGATAGGTACATGGATTACGGTAGAATGGTGGGGTGTAGATTAATTTGTTCTTAATCTAGGACAAAAGTTCGGCACAACATCGTGGGCCGAAAGGCCTGTTCTGTGCTGTATTTTTCTATGTTCTATGTTCTAAATAATGCACTTAATATAACTGGCTCATTTTATAACTATTATCTTTACAACTCTGTCAGCACTGAAAAGGTGTGATGGTGCATCGTATGACTATTGCAAAATGTTACGTTATCTGTGTGGAGATACTTTGCTTTCTGACCATCACATACTCGGTGAAGCAAGTTTCCAAACAAATTTGGTGAAAGGATTTTATCTCCCTTCACGCAGTGGAAATGGAGTTAAAAACAAGTAAAAATTTCCTGCGAGGGAGATTAGAAGGAACTTATTTGAGTAAATATTTATTGGAATGTGGAATGCAATGTTAAATCAATGACCGCAGTAACCAAGTGATTGCACAATTCTATAAAGAATAAGTTAGGAGTATGGGAAGAATGCACAAAACATAGGAATGTTCAAAATCAGCATTTGAGAGGAAGTAAATTCAGCATGACTTTTGTAAAACATTCTACGTGTGGAATTTTTCCAAAGAACAGTAGTGTCAGGGTCTGACTGAAAACCAGCATGTTTCTCTCCAGAAACACAGCAGAGTTTACACACAAGATTTTCTGGCACTTAGTGAAGAGAACATCTGGGGGCCGGCTTACGGTGTCATTCTGGTGGGGCCAGGCCTGATTGAGCCGACAAGGTGAGCTCCACAGAGATCAGGGCACCATCTTTAAAGGCCGCCCCGATCTGCATTGAAAATAAGTTCACCCAACCCCCACATACACAGAGGACCACCCCATAAGCATCAGGTGCCTCCCCCCCCCCCCAACCAGGAACTATCCCCTTTCTGCCCAACCCCTCCATGCTATCATGGGGACTTTCCCCTCTTTCCTCCCCCCATGCTGTCATTGTGGCTCTCCTCTCTCCCCCACACCATTACTATGGAGGAGGGTTACCCCCCTGCCAGAGCACACTTGGCAGTGTCCATTTGAATGTCAACTGTAGTGCCAGGTTGGCAGTGCCAGGGAGACCATTCCACTCACCTCTCAGGGGGTGTACTCACCTGCGCAGCCCCGACATAGCCACCACGGCTGGTTCTCATTTTTGAAAACCAGTAGAGATTTGTGCCAGCGTGACATCATGTCAACTGGGTGGGAGGGTAAGGGGTGGGCGGATGTTATGGCGTCAAGTCCGGTAAGTCTATGTTAATATATTGTAATGTCTGGAAATAAAGTTCCTGCTCCCACATCACTCGTGGGTGGCACGGAAGATCTCAAATTGAGATCTCACCAGCAAATTCCATCATGTCCCTCTCATGAGATTTAGCAGCTGTAACGGGATCTGTGCCCATGGCGAAAGGTCCCTTGAAATCCTGCCCTATGTTCCTATCGGTTTCTCGCCTTCATACGATATATTTTTAAAAATGTTTTTTATTGGGTTTTGTACAAGTTATATATATATATATATACAGGAAAACACATAGGATCTCGGAAATATAACTGGACCGGAAGGGGTGGGGGGCTTTCCTTCCCTCTCTTTTATTCTCTCCCTTTTACAGATCATATATCTAGGGTGGAGTGGCACCTGCGTGGTGCCCCCTAATGCTTTTTACATACTTTTGTGCAGTTACCTCAGTATCGGCCATTTCTCGTTTCTCCTTCCCATTTTTCTTTGCGTTCTCTCGCCGTGCTGTGGTTGTTGCCACTGTTTTCTTCCCCTGTGCTTCCCCCCCCCCCGCCATTTTTGTTCTCTTATCTCTTCCCCCTTCTCGCTCTCCATTTTTGTTCTCCCCTTCCCCCCTCCCTCCCACCCCCCCCTTCTTCACCGCAGCCCCCCATTCTTTCTGCTGGGTTTTGCTACCTCACCTTGCTACCTCCTCCCTTCCCCACCCCTCGCCGCCCCCAGGTCCTCCCTCGCTTTCCTCTTTCTGTCTTGTCTGGGCTTTTTATCCCCAGCTACTTATTTATTTATGTGTTGGTCACAAACAGGTCTCGGAACAGTCGGGTGAATGGCTCCCATGTTCTGTGGAAGCCCTCTTCCGACCCACGGGTGGCGAATTTGATTTTCTCCATTTGGAGAGATTCTGAGAGGTCGGACAGCCAGTCTGCAGCTTTGGGTGGTGCTGCTGACCGCCAGCCGAACAGGATTCTACAGCAGGCAATCAGGGAGGCAAAGGCAAGGGCGTCTGCCCTCCTCCCCATGAAGAGATCTGGCTGGTCTGATACCCCGAAGACCGCCACTTTCGGGCATGGCTCCACCCTCATCCCCATCACCTTGGATATTGCCTCGTACAAGGCTATCCAGTATCCAGCAAGTCTGGGGCAAAACCCGAACATCATAGATAATCATAGATAATCATAGAATTTACATATGGGCATTGTTGGCCGGGCTTCCTTGGCATCATTCACATCTGTCCTCCACCTCCGGGAAGAATCTGCGCATTCGGGTTCTGGTCAACTGGGCTCTATGTATCACTTTTAGTTGTGTTAGGTTAAGCCTTGTGCATGTGTAGTAGAGTTGACCCTGTGCAGTACTTCGCTCCAGAATCCCCACCCTATTTTGAATCCCAAGTCTTCCTCCTAATTCCTCCTCATCGTGTCCAGTTCGATGTCGGCCCTCTCGACCAGTCGTTCGTACATGTCACTACAGTTCCCTCTGCCGAGGATGTCTGCATCCAGTAGCTCTTCTAATAGTGTCTGCCATGGTGACCGCGGGTATGTCCTTGTCTCCTGTAGGAAGTTTTTAAGCTGCAGGTATCTGAGTTTGTTGCCTTTAGCTCGTTGGAATCTCTTCATCAGTTCGCCCAGTGTGGTGATCGTCAGTGTATAGATCCCTGAGTGTCAATGTCCCCCCGTCCTGTCTCCACCTTTTGAAGTTGGCATCGGCGAGTGCTGGTGTGAACCTATGGTTATTGCAGATGGGGGTTTTGTCGGACATTTCGGTCAGTCCGAATTGCTGCTGTGCCTTCATGCTCCAGATTTTTGCTCCTGTGTTGGGTTCACAGAGATGGGAGAATTCCAGGCTCCGTCAACCCCACCTTTATAAATAGCTCCCCGGACAACAGGTCCGGGGCAGGTTGGCTGGATTAGAAATCGAAGTGGGTGACCCTGGAAGAACTGAGGAGGATACAAGATGCAGAGGTGGATGGGAGGAAGACCTGCCTTGGGACTCTGGCACTGGGTACAAAATATAAAAATAAAGAATAAAGTGTGAGACATCCCTCCAACTCTCCCCTCCCCCCCCACAAAAAAAAAATTGGGGTCTTTAATAAACTGACATTTTCTGCATAGTATATAACTCTTATGAGATTAGCTAAACAGCATTGATTCTCTCTCTGGAAAGGTATTTTATAAACAGGCAACAATTCCAAACATCAGGATCACTTGGTTCAGGCGGTCATGTTGACAGTCCTAAGGTAGTGGGATGGCATCTTGTGTACCCTCCTTATCTATACAAGTGTTTAGAAAGAACCAGGAAATGACCCCCTGCGTGATGTAAACTAAAAGGCTGAATCTGAGCAGGGTGATGGGAGGGGCAGGAAGAACCATTCTGACATTTTGGGTACCTACGCTATATCCATTGGTCAGAAGGGTTCGAATAGGTGATCAACACTGGGTAAGCTACCAACCCCCAGAAAAAGGGTATATCAACAAGTGCTGATGAACAGGGGGCTGTGCTAGTGAGGTGGCAGTGCTCATCAAGCAGCCGCCTTCGTCTGATGGAAGATGGATAAGAAGTGGAGGAGGAGGAAGACAGAGTTCCCGAACGCTTTGACTGGAGAACAGAATGCTGCCATCACAATCTACTGAGACAGACACACTGTACAAACCTCCCATTCATCAGCTGGGGTCAGTGAACTGTTCTCAACTGTCAGGGATCGTATACGTTTCTGTCCAATTAGTTAGTGCATCGTATCTAAACTGCTACTTCTTAATAAACTATCTTAAAATCACTTACAAATAGTTGACTGCCCATCTTAGGCAACTGTGGCCCCCAAGTGAAAAGGTTTTACACCCCACACATTCTCCAAGCCCCATCCACAATGATCCCTCATGCCCCCCCCAAGCAAATAACAATATGGCTCCTCATGCTCTCATGCCAAACTATGCCCCCCCAAAATGCTCATGTCCCCACATTCCCCATGTCAAGCTATGTTCCATACCCACACCCTGACCCCCTCCCATAACCCATCCCCTAAAAGCACCTCATGTCCACATGTCCACAAGCTAAGTCCCTCATCCAACCCCCATTGTCCCTTATGCACTCCATGCCAAGGTATATCCCCCAAACAATCCCTGTGCCCTGCATGCCCTATGTCATGCTATTAACCAACCACCCTCATATCCCTTTATAGCTTCTATGCCAGCCTGTGTCCCTCCACCCACCTCACATGTCCCTTCAGAGCTCCTACGCCAACTTAGTGCCAACACATGCCCTTTGACCTAACACCTACCATGCAAACTCATCCAGTATCAACAAGGGCAGACCTCAAGACCCAAGCTGAGATGAGATAAAATACAGTTCTCTAAAATAATGTTCTAAGTGTCTATTGCACACTTAACTACACTGAAAGAAACACTCTCTTTCATAAAGAAACCATTTATTACCTTTAAAATCCTTCAGCTCAATAAAGACTTATAAAGACAAACATTTAATTCAAGTGCATAATCCCTAATAACAACGACCGTCGGAAGTCAAACTCCTACATCAAAGAGCCTATAACCACTTTTAGTTGTCAATCAAACTGTGAAATGACAGGCACCCTACTGGAATAATGGATGTTTGTGAAATCAGCCATGCAACATTCAACCTGTAATGGAAGACCTCCGGCTTATGTCAACAAACAGAGTGAAATAGTAAGCAATTTTTAAAAATACTCTAGATATTTTTTTCAAAGATTTAAAAGGCAGGACTTTAAAATTCCTTGATAACTCGCTTTGTCTGGTGCTTTTGACATGTTCCTTGACACTTTTGACAGCTCCCATTGACAGATCCTCTTGAACAGGTGCTACTGACAATTTTGACAGTTAATTTTAACAGGTCTGTTACAGTTCCAAAGAGCTTGAGGGTAATGAGTTGAGCACTTTTTATGCACAATTAACGACGTTTAAGAATTCCAAAGGGCACCTTATCTCCCCCAAAGATGTCCAAGGACCAGATCCAAAGGGGTATCTTAACTCTCCACAAAGTTCAGAACAATGTTTACTATATCTAATCTGCATAATTCAGGTTTCATACTCCCGACACACCAAAATCCCACTTCTGTGGAGGCAATTGATGATTTAGATGGGCAGCTGGTTCTGTAAAACATGCTTGCACAAAATGCACCCATCCCCATGAAAATAGAAAGTGTCATGTTCAGAGGCGGGATTCTGTTATTTACACCACCACAGAGAGACTCTCCATTGGGGTGGAAATCTGGGTCTCTGTTGGCTGCATATAACAGGAGCAGATTCTAATAGACGAAGGTCCCTAACTGGTGACAATTAAGTGATTGGGGTCCCCTTTCAGATAACTGGCTGTGACAGCACTGAGTTAATGATGATGAAGCAGAACATTCCCACTGACCCACATACTGCACCACCCACAAAGCTGCTTTTCTCAACGGCACAGTCACTGATCCACCTTCACCCAAGTATGCAGTGAAGCAGCATAGATGAAATGTAAAGAGTGGAGCATTTAAACCATTTCAGATTGTGACAACTATACATGTCCTTATCTGTCCTTCAGGAATGCTCATGTCTACTCCATCAACACTTAATTCCCACATTGTGGATTGCAACAGCAAGTCTATTTGAAGTCAGCACTGAGTTCAAAATGACCTTGCTGAGTTTGAATCACTTCCTTCTCCTTTTCCTCTACTGGCAAAAATTGGATCTGTCAGGAATAGGGGTAGAACTTCCACATCTGGGTCCCAGGTAACATTTTAAAAGATCCAAAATCCAGTCATTAATGTACGGCTCCAGTATAAAAAGTGCTTCACTCGCACAAGCTCTTAATTCCTATTGCTTGTCTTCTCTGGCACCTTGGTTGCCCTGCCTGAGATTCATTATTGTAACTCTTCAGATGATGAAGGTAAAATGGCTAAACAAATGTGTTACAAGTGTTTCCCGTGTATTTCAAATTAAACTATGATGTGGATTTTCTGGGGTTTGGAAGGACTTTGGAGCCATTTGAAAATGCCGGGCAGAACCTGATTCTAGAATTCCCACTCCAATTCTCAGCATCCCCAATGTTCACTAGGATAGGATAAAAGTGCACATAGGAGGCTTGTACCCTGTACTCTTGATCTGGTCAGTTGCAATGCGGGGATAGGCATAATTATTGTGGAGTGCGACTAGCTTCTCAAGTGTTCGCAGCCCCTCAGAGATGTAGTGAACCATAGCCTGGATTCTGGAATATTTTTTAAAGGCCTCACCCATTCCCCCAATGTCCCTTCTATGCCCCGAACTCAGTGCCAACTCTTGCCCCATCCATGCCCTATGGCCCCCATACCAACCAACTCGTGCCAACCTATGCCACCCCCAACCCCTATAGCCCTTTATAAGCTCTGCCATCTCAATGCCAACTTATGGCTCTTCAATGTTCATCACCATGTATGCATATGCACCCTGTACAGAACCAATAAGCCACATAGTAATAATGGCATGTGTGGAACTGCTCAAAGAGAAATACCCATTCACATTTATTATTTTGAAAAAAGGCCTGCTGTTTCTACAGATCTATAAAAATAATTAAGACAAACCATTAAACTGCAATAACAGGTGTTTCAAACACTTCACACATCATAATCTTTTACAACTAAAATTGAGACAGTGACAAAAGAGATCACAGAAAGAACAACATATTATAACCACTTAAAAATGTCAATCAAGCAGTAAACAGTTCTCTCCATTTGTCAAAGCATCACCAACTGAGATAATCTTTTTCTGTGTTTAGACTCTCAGTCAAGCATATATGCATATGTTATCATTATGCATGAAAACTACAAAAGAAGATTTGTGAATGTTTTTTTTTGCCTGAACAGGTCCACACATACCATTGTTATTTTCGGTCTTATTGGTTCTGTACATACATAATGTATACTGAGTGAATGGGCATGAGCTGGCATGGGGACTACAAGCAGCTATGGGGTTGGGTGGAGGGGGGCATGAGTTGGCATTGTGGGTATAAAGGGGACTTGAGGGTCTGAGGTGGAGGACAAGGTTGTGTGCGAACTGAGACATAATAGCCTTTAATACAACTGGGACCATGGGCAGATTTTAACCAGCTTGCCTCGGCATTCATCCACTCTGTGGTCACTTTCAATTTGCTTCCAGGGGCTGCATTCCAGGCTCTATCCCAAACCCTGCCATTCATGGGTCTTTCTACCAAAGCAGGTCTGGACAGTCAGGAAATTTCCTAACTCAAGTAATTTTCCTCAGTTGCGCCAATCTGGGCCTGTGTATTTCTGGAGTAAATGATTTAACCTGGCAATCAAAGGCAGAAATTAACAGACAAATATTACTGGGTACTATGTGAATACATAATGGACATGCTTACCGAGGCAATCCTAGCCACATATTCCACGATGGTGACCAGTCATCTTCAGGTAAGCTGTTTTGATTGGCATTAAGAGGCATTTGGCTGTTGACATTGTCTTTTTCTGCCACCCTAAGTTCTAAAGCTTTGAAAACAACAGAAGAGGAGGCAGCACTATGCTTTATGATGGACACTGCTTCACTTTGTGTCATACCAGTTAGTTCAATGCCATTTATATCCAACAGAATGTCACCTAAGAGCAAACAGAATATGAAATACTGAAATACATTTCGTAGCTTCCAAATGACATGTAAATCTGCTTCAGAAATCATTCTTTATGGGGATAACAACTTTGTTTTGTTATGCCCTTGACATAGCATAAGCTGCTTCCTTGATGTGCACTCTGACAAAGGAAGGTTCAGACTTGGAGATAGCTTTAACACAATTATTGAGATATTAACAATTTTCCTACTTGGATTCGACGCTACTGTTAATCCTGCTATAGTCACTCAGGCTGACTAACCAGTCTGCTACAATCCACGTGGTGGGAGTGATGCTCAATCAACCCTGTGTCTGTACTCACTGAGAGTCTCCACTGGAAAGAGCCTGAGCATGTGTGATGTGTCCTTTTATATGGGTTGGTGTAATGCCCTCCTGTGGTAGTGTCACCTCTGTGTGTATCTTGACTGCCCATTGGTCGTGTCCTATCTTACTAACCTATTGGTTGACTGTCTGTGTGCCATGTCTCTGGTTTTCCCTCTAGTGTCTAGCTAGGTGTAGTGTATGTACATTAACCCTTTGTGTACTTGAGTATAAGAATTGGCAAGTCATGTTGCAGCTGTATAGAACCTTAGTTAGGCCACACTTGGAGTATAGTGTTCAATTCTGGTCGCCACACTACCAGAAGGATGTGGAGGCTTTAGAGAGGGTGCAGAAGAGATTTACCAGAATGTTGCCTGGTATGGAGGGCATAAGCTATGAGGAGCGATTGAATAAACTCGGTTTGTTCTCACTGGAACGAAGGAGGTTGAGGGGCGACCTGATAGAGGTATACAAAATTATGAGGGGCATAGACAGAGTGGATAGTCAGAGGCTTTTCCCCAGGGTAGAGGGGTCAATTACTAGGGGGCATAGGTTTAAGGTGAGAGGGGCAAAGTTTAGAGTAGATGTACGAGGCAAGTTTTTTACGCAGAGGGTAGTGGGTGCCTGGAACGCACTACCGGAGGAGGTAGTGGAGGCAGGGACGATAGGGACATTTAAGGGGCATCTTGACAAATATATGAATAGGATGGGAATAGAAGGATACGGACCCAGGAAGTGTAGAAGATTGTAGTTTAGTCGGGCAGTATGGTCGGCACGGGCTTGGAGGGCCGAAGGGCCTGTTCCTGTGCTGTACATTTCTTTGTTCTTTGTTCTTTGTACAGTGATGTATATCACCACAAACCTTTCATTCGATATTGCATATGGTGTTTACCAGTACAGAGAAAAATTACAAACTTAATCAGTCCTTTTGGGGTCGTTTTCAATGCTAAACTAACAGTTGTATTCACACACCATGGACTGAATAATATGCTCTGGAGTGTTACACGCCCGCACCAATGTATTATCGAGCATGATGACATCAGGTTACGTTCCCACCATTATACCACTAATTTTGGAAAATGGAGCTGGCAGGCAGGGTTACAAATTGGGAGCTGGACCGCATTATTCGAATTTAATTTTAGTAGGTATTTAAGCTCGTTATTGAGGCAATTGACCTAAATAATTCGTAGTGTTTGTCATAAAATGTTCCCAGAGTCTTTCACGCCAGATAGGGTTTGTTTTTTTATGAGGCAGCTGGTTAGGGCTGGTTTAAAGGTTCCACTGAGCCCTGAGTTTCAGCTTAGCAGCTCAGAGTCCTGTAACTGCTGGAAGTGCCTCATGCAAGAAGCAGAGTTTGCATTTCAAACTTATCTTAATTAGAGCCTTATTCTTCCTGCTGAGGGGTCCATTTAGACCCTGGTCAATGCGCTGGCCTTTAACTTGCCCAAAAATGGGGATTCCGGTCTGAGTGAGAGGTACGACCTTCAGTAGGAAGGAGGGGACGATGAGGAAGAGGATGAAAGTGTGAGGAAGAAGAGCAGACCGGGAGGCCCAGGATGCACTGGTGGTGCATCAAAGTGCCAGAGCTGCTCCAGACTTGGAGGGAGTAGATGGACTTAGCTGAAGTGTAGAAGGACTTATGCAGCTCTCAAGTATGTAAGCAGAGATTGAGCGATTTGCAGATGTCCAAAACAATGTAAGAGCGTGGCTCAGGTTCTCAAGCGCCACAGTCACATTACTTGTAGCATGCTGGCAGGGGAGATTTCCTTCAACTGCAGTGGAGGTCACCTGAAGGCTGTAGGTCTAAGGTCACTTTCATGCTCAATTTCACACAACAGGCTCCTTTCAGGCAACATGTGAGATCTCAGTGGCATAATGCAGCCTGCTATACACCACTGCACCAAGATCTTCACTGTTGCTATGTTTCAAAGTTCAGGGAATTAAATCTCCTTCACACTGATCAAGCAGAGTCAACTGGATAAAACCAGAGGGTTTGCAGCGATTGTAGGTCCAACAGGATACAGGGAGCCATAAAGATACCTGCTAGACAGCCCGGCACCTTTACTAACAGGAAGGGCTCCCACTCATTGAACATCCAGCTGATCTGTGATTATCATTGATGGATCTTACAGGTATTTGCCAGGTACCTTAGCACAGGCCACGACTCCACCATTCGGTGAAATGCACAGGTGCCTGACCTATTCACCAGCCGCACTCACCTGGATGGACAGCTTCCAGGTGACATGGGTTACCCATTGAAGAGATGGCTTATGACACCAGTGAGGGCCCCTGGAACAGATGCAGAGAGGAGATACAATGACAGCCGTAGAAGCACCAGGGCCATCATTGAACAGACCATTGGCCTATTGAAAATGAGGTTAAAATGCCTTGTCAGATCGGGGAGGCATTGCAGTTCACTTCATCACGTGTGTCTCTCAAGTCTGTGTTGTCCTGTGCCCTCCATAACCTCACTATCCAAAGAGTGGATGTCCTTGAGGATGAGGGCACGGCAGATAGGGGCCATTCATCTGAGGATGTGGGTGAGGGTGAGGTGAGGGAACATGGCGATGTTCAAGTGGAAGGCCCTGGATATGATCGCATGCATGGCCGTGACACCAGAGCTACTTTAATAAGCAGACATTTCAATAGTTTACAAAATCCCCACCTCAGAGATTTATTTTATTTATTTTTTGTCAAAAATGTATAGTACCCAATTTATTTTTTCCAATTAAGGGGCAATTTAGCGTGGCCAATCCACCTAGCCTGCACATCTTTTGGGTTGTGGGGACGAAACCCACACAGGCACGAGGAGAATGTGCAAACTCCACACGGACAGTGACCCAGAGCCGGGATCGAACCTGGGACCTCAAAGAACAAAGAAATGTACAGCACAGGAACAGGCCCTTCGGCCCTCCAAGCCCGTGCCGACCATGCAGCCCGACTAAACTACAATCTTCTACACTTCCTGGGTCCGTATCCCTCTATTCCCATCCTATTCATGTATTTGTCAAGATGCCCCTTAAATGTCACTATCGTCCCTGCTTCCACCACCTCCTCCGGTAGCGAGTTCCAGGCACCCACTACCTTCTGCGTAAAAAACTTGCCTCGTACATCTACTCTAAACCTTGCCCCTCTCACCTTAAACCTATGCCCCCTAGTAATTGACCCCTCTACCCTGGGGAAAAGCCTCTGACTATCCACTCTGTCTATGCCCCTCATAATTTTGTATACCTCTATCAGGTCTCCCCTCAATCTCCTTCGTTCCAGTGAGAACAAACCGAGTTTATTCAACCGCTCCTCATAGCTAATGCCCTCCATACCAGGCAACATTCTGGTAAATCTCTTCTGCACCCTCTCTAAAGCCTCCACATCCTTCTGGTAGTGTGGCGACCAGAATTGAACACTATACTCCAAGTGTGGCCTAACTAAGGTTCTATACAGCTGTGACATGACTTGCCAATTCTTATACTCAATGCCCCGGCCAATGAAGGCAAGCATGCCGTATGCCTTCTTGACTACCTTCTCCACCTGTGTTGCCCCTTTCAATGACCTGTGGACCTGTACTCCTAGATCTCTTTGACTTTCAATACTCTTGAGGGTTCTACCATTCACTGTATATTCCCTACCTGCATTAGACCTTCCAAAATGCATTACCTCACATTTGTCCGGATTAAACTCCATCTGCCATCTCTCCGCCCAAGTCTCCAAACAATCTAAATCCTGCTGTATCCTCCGACAGTCCTCATCGCTATCCGCAATTCCACCAACCTTTGTGTCGTCTGCCACCTCGGCGCCACGAGGCAGCAGGGCTAACCCACTGCGCCACCGTGCTGCCCCCCACCTCAGAGATGCGTGTGCGGCACGTGTTCAAACCTCTTCCCTGTGCAATGTGCGACTCATGTTATCGTCCTGTCAACACACTTACTCTGCCCAAATACTGACAGTCGAAACATCCTGCCCTGCATCAAAGTGTTTAAAGTTATCCTCTATCTCCATAAAGATGTTCCACAGCCAAAACATATTTTTAAAAACCTCTGCATGAGGGCAATGAGGTCAGGATTTATTTACAGACTTATTATGGCACTTAACATTCAAAGGTACCCATGTGCACCTCTTGGTGACAACTATGGAGCTTTTTTGATGCGTTTCCGAGTACTCCGGCACAGTGCGGTCCCCTCACTTTCAGCTGTACTGGACAGAGGCTGATCTGGATGACACTGGTGGGCATTCTCTGGGGCTGTGGCCTTGAGCGGCCCACCACATCAGAAGACTCTGACAGATTGGCAGGTGGGTTCTGTGGCTTGGCACTGCATGAGGATTGTGTCAATCGTGGATGGTCGAGGGCGACACTGTTCCCATCAGAAGTGCTCAGAGGTGTGCTTCCAGATGGTGGCAGCTGGTGCTCATCCTCGGCCATGAGGAACGTTTGGTCCTCCCCGCCTTTCCATGAGGTCCCAGGAATAGGATCTGTGCCAATGCTCCAAGCCGCCGATTGCCTTGGCTCTGGACTCCTGAGCTCAGAGTCAGGGCGATGGAATGCAGGTCAGAGCACATAAACATGATTGCGTCTGCAATACGCTGGATTTTCCTCTCCAGGACAGTTGCCAGTCTGTCTGTGCAGGAAGACCGATGCTCTGAAGAATGGGTGATAACAGTGCACAGAACTTGGATGGATAATTCCACTGTTTGGGGAAGAGCACACAATATCTCTGGTATGTCCGCCAAACCTTCATGAACCTTGCACTGGACATCCAGCATCTGCCACCTCATGGAAGGCTCCAGAGCTCATCATCCAACTTGGAATCAGTCTCTGGATCGCTCCACTGACTACCCGCAGCCTGCTCCACCACACTCTCTGGCAGCTGCACCAATCCGTGCATGCCCTCCCCGAGGTGTCTGCATCGGTGCTGGTGCTTGGGACAGAGTATGTGACTCTACATCCTCCGAGAGTTCCTCTCCTTCTTCAGAGGGGAGTGATGGCCCATCATCTAGAGGGTAGCCAGCAGAAGAGGCTTCACCTGCTACAGCGAGACAGAAGTAAGGGGATTAATGATTATCACAAAGCTTTCGACAACTGCACAAAGTCACAAAACTCAGCAACATGAGTCATGTGCAACATGAGAATGAGACTCTGCAGGCACCACAAACACTTGTAGCAACATCTAATGCTTCCGAGTATGGGGGTTTCCTGGATTTCAGCTCTGAAACAAGATTTTTGACTTTCTTGCATCATACCAAACCCCCATTCACTTTCCACTTGCCCCATCCCCCTTTTGTATCAGTTTCTGCCACCTGCCATCTTACAACACCCATATCTTCCTCTAATCCTGCCTCTGCCAATGGACCTGGATGACCCAGACATAATCAAAACCTTCTCCTCAAATGGAGTCAGTACAAAAAGATTTGGCATGTCTCCTCTTGACTGGCCTTATTCACGGGCATCACTTCTCCTGCAAATAAGTATGCCATCGCAATCACTCGCACTGTTATAGTTTATTTGATGGCATGGCGCCAATGCATTATTAGTGGAATACCTGGCAGCCTAGTTTCTGAGCACCTTCCTCACCTATACAGGCTACCAAACCCTCACCCTCCAACTGGACCGAATCGATAAGTGCACACTGACATTGGTGCTAATACATAGAACATAGAACTGTACAGCACAGTACAGGCCCTGCGGCCCACGATGTTGTGCCGAACTAGTCTGAAACTAAGATCAAATCAACCTACTCCCAATCATTTTAGTGCACTCCATATGCCCATCAATAACCGCTTGAAAGTTCCTAAAGTGTCCGACTCCACTACCATAGCTGGGAGTGCGTTCCACGCCCCAACCACTCTCTGAGTAAAGAACCTCCTCTGACATCCCTCCTATATCTTCCACCATGAACCTTATAGTTATGCCCCCTTGTAACAGCTACATTCACCCGAGGAAAAAGTCACTGAACGTCCACTCTATCTATCCCTCTTATCATCTTATACACCTCAATTAAGTCACCTCTCATCCTCCTTCGCTCCAATGAGAAAAGCCCTAGCTCCCTCAACCTTTCCTCATAAGACCTACCCTCCAATCCAGGCAGTATCCTGGTAAATCTCCTTTGCACCCTTTCCAATGCTTCCACATCCTTCATATAATGAGGTGACCAGAACTGCACACAATACTCCAACTGTAGTCTAACCAAGGTCTTGTACAGTTGCAGCTTAACCTCACGGCTCTTAAACTCAATCCCCCTGTTAATAAACGCTAACACACGATAGGCTTCCTTCACGGCTCTATCCACTTGGCTGGCAACTTTCAGAGATCTATGGACATGAAATCCGAGATCTCTCTCCTCCTCCACATTCTTCAGAACCCTGCCGTTAACCCTGTAATCCGCATTCAAATTTGTCCGACCAAAATGAATCACCTCACACTTATCAGGGTTAGACTCCATCTCCACTTTTCAGCCCAGCTCTGCATCCTATCAATGTCTTTTCGCAGCCTACAACAGCCCTCCACCTCATCCACTACTCCACCAATCCTGGTGTCATCAGCAAATTTACTAACCCAACCTTCAACTCCATCATCCAAGTCATTGATAAAAATCCCAAATAGCAGAGGACCCAGCACTGATTCCTGTGGTACACCGCTGGTAAGTGGGCTCCAGGATGAAAATTTACCATCCACCACCACGCTCTGTCTTCCATGTGATATGCAGTTACTTATCCAATCAGCCAAATTTCCCTCTATGCCACACCTCCTTACTTTCTTTTTAAAAAAAATGATTTTATTCAAAATTTTCAATAATTTTTACAAACCATTACAAAAGAAAATATAATGCAAAGAGAACAAAACAATATGCCAACAAAAACAACTTAACGGCCTGTTCTGTGCTGTACTGTTCTATGTTCTATAATCTAACAAGTTAACAATTTAACAAACAAAACAAGGTGGGCCATTTGCCCCTTACAAATAAAATGAAATCAACCCCCCCTCTTGATTGCTGCTGCTGCCGACCTCCATCTAACGTTCCGTGAGAAAGGCAAGGAACGGTTGCCACTGCCTGGGGAACCCCTGCAAGGACCCTCGCACGGCAAACTTCATCTTCTCCAACCTGAGAAACCCCGCCATGTCACTGACCCAAGCCTCTACGCTTGGGGGCTTCGCGTCCACATTAACAAGAGCCTTCTCCGGGCTACCAAGGAGGCAAAGGCCAGAGCTCCGGCCTCTTTCGACTCCTGCACTCCCGGATCATCCGATACCCCAAATATCGCTATCCCCCAGCTCGGTTTTACCCGAGTGTCCAAGACCTTGGACATAGCCTTTGCAAAGTCTTTCCAAAATTCCGTAAGTGCCGGGCATGTCCAAAACATATGGGCATGGTTCGCTGGGCTCCCTGAACATCTCACACATCTGTCCTCTACCTCAAAGAACTTACTCATTCTCGCCCCTGTCATATGCGCCCTGTGCACCACTTTAAACTGAATCAGGGTCAGCCTGGCGCAAGATGAGGAGGAATTGACCCTCTCCAGGGCGTCAGCTCACAGGCCCTCATCCAGCTCCTCATCCAGCTCCTCCTCCCACTTGCCCTTCAGCTCCTCCACCGAGGCCTCCAAGGCCTCCAGCAGCTCCTGGTATATGTCCGATGCTTTGCCATCCCCCACCCACATGCCCGAGACTACCCTGTCCTCTATCCTCCGGGCGGGTAGCAGCGGGAATTCCCCCACCTGCTTTTTCACAAACGCCCGAACCTGCATGTACTTAAAAGTGTTCCCCCGGGCGCAACCCAAATTTCTCCTCTAGTGCCCTCAGACTGGCAAAAGTCCCATCGATAAACAAGTCCCCCATCCTTTTGATTCCCGCCCTGTGCCAGCTTAGGAACCCGCCGTCTATCCTACCTGGAACAAACCCCCTATGCCGTCTCCACTACCCCCAAATCCCCAGTGTCGCTGCCACCACCGGGCTCGTGGTATACCGTTTCGGCGGAAACGGCAACGGTGCCGTCACCAGCGCCCCCAGGCTAGTATCTGTACAGGACGCCGCTTCCAACCGTTTCCACGCCGTCCCCTCTCCCTCCATTACCCATTTCCGAATCATAGACACATTCGCTGCCCAGTAATAGCTGCACACGTTTGGCAGCGCCAACGCACCCCACCCCCGACTGCGCTCCAAAAACAGTCTCTTAACCCGCGGGGTCTTATTTGCCCACAGAAATCCCGTAATACTCCTTTTTACCCGCTTGAAAAAGGACTTGGGGATGAGAATGGGCAGGTACTGGAAGACGAACAAGAACCTCGGGAGGACCGTCATCTTTTTAGACTGCACCCTGCCCGCCAGGGAGAGTGGCAGCATGTCCCATCTCCTAAAGTCCTCCTCCACCTGATCCACCAGCCGTGCTAAGTTGAGCTTGTGCAAGACCCCCCAGCTCTTGGCCACCTGGATGCCCAAATACCGAAAGCTCCCCTCCACCATCTTGAGCGGTAGCTCTCCCAACCTCTTCTCCTGGCCCCTCGCATACACCACAAAAAGCTCACTTTTTCCCACATTTAGCTTGTATCCCGAGAAGTCTCCAAACGCCCTAAGTATCCGCATGACCTCCCCCATCCCCTCCACCGGATCTGTAATGTACAGAAGCAGGTCATCCTCATACAGTGAAACACGGTGCTCCTTCCCCTACCCCCGTATCAACCCCCTCCAGTTTCAGGACTCCCTCAATGCCATGGCCAGCGGCTCAATCGCCAGGGCAAACAGTAGGGGGGACAAGGGGCACCCCTGCCTCGTTCCACGATACAGTCTAAAGTACCCCGACCGCCGCCGGTTCATTGAAACACTCGCTACCGGGGCCTGATACAACAATTTGACCCACCCTATGAATTCTTCCCCAAACCCAAATCTGCCTAACAACCCCCACAGGTACTCCCACTGTATCCGGTCAAAGGCTTTCTCCACGTCCATTGCCGCTACCACTTCTGCGTCCTCACCCTCTGAGGGCATCATGATCACATTCAGAAGCCTCCGCACATTCGTATTCAGCTGCCTGACCTTCACAAACTCCATCTGATCCTCATGAATCACTCCTGGGACAAGATCCTGGCCAACTGCTTGGCATCCACATTAAGGAGCGAAATCGGCCTATAGGAGCCGCATTGCAGCGGGTCCTTATCACGCTTGAGGATAAGCGATATCAGAGCCTGCAACATCGTCGGGGGAAGGATCCCCTTTTCCTTAGCCTCGTTAAAAGTTCTCAACAGCAACGGGCCCAACTGCTCCGAGAATTTCCTACAGAACTCTACAGGAAACCCATCGGCCCCGGTACCTTGCCCTCCTGCATACTCCCCAACCCCTTAATTAGTTCCTCCATCTCAATCGGGGCCCCCAATCCCTCTACCCGCCCTTCCTCCACCTTTGAAAACCTCAGCTGGCCCAGGAACTGCCTCATCCCCTCCCCTCCCTCCGGGGGTTCAGACTCGTATAATTTACCATAAAAGTCCTTGAAGACCTCATTTAGCTTAGCTGAGCTCAGCACCATGTTCCCCCACATCTCTAATTCCCCCAATCTCCTTAGCTGCCTCCCTCTTCCGCAGCTGATGCGCCATTATCCGACTTGCCTTCTCCCCATACTCATACACTGCTCCCTGTACCTTCCTCAACTGGGCCTCGGCCTTCCCCGTGGTTAGCAAGTCAAACTCCGTTTGGAGGCTCCGGCGCTCCTTCAGCAGCCCCTCCTCGGGGGATTCCGCATACCTCCTATCCACCTTCAGTATCTCCCCCACCAACCTCTCCCTCTCCATCCTCTCCCTCTTCTCCCTGATTGAGATTAGCTCCCCACCGATCACTGCCTTCAGCGCCTCTCAGACCACACTCACCGAAACCTCCCCATTATCATTGGCCTCCACATATCTTTGGATGCACCTCCGGACCCGCCCACAGACCTCCTCGTCCGCCAGTAGTCCCACATCCATGCGCCACAACGGGCGTTGGCCTCTCTCCTCCCCCATCCCCAGCTCCACCCAATTTGTGCAATCGATAGACAATCATAAACTCATACCTAAGAGATGAATGAAGCACCCATAGTAATTCAGGCATTGTTGTAGAACATAAACAAAATATCATTCTCTCTTTTCAGGTAACCCTGAAAGGCATGGACCTCTGTGCTGCTCCATGTTTATGCTTGGCAAGGTACTGCAGTGGTTTGCCATTGCCTTCCGTAGATGCCTGACCAGAACCTCTCCTGCACTTACCACCTAATAATAATAATAACCTTTTATTGTCACAAGTATGAAGTTACTGTGAAAAGTCCTTGTCGCTACATTCCAGCGCCTGTTTGGGTAAGCTGGTACGGGAATAGAACCCGCGCCGCTGGCCTTTTTCTGCATCACAAACCAGCTGTCTAGCCCACTGAGCTAAACCAGCCATATTGGAAGGATTTACAGGTTGATAATTAAACTGCTTGGCCACGTTAAGAACGCACCTTCTGTGGCCTTCCAAGTCCTGAAGTGGGGCTTGAACTGGTTGGACTCAACTCTGGCTCAGAGGTAAGCAACCTACTGCACCATGAAACCTCCTTAAATCCCATTAAACTTTACATTTTTGGATTGGAAATTCTCATAATATTGCTGGGTGTTAATCTGAGCAAAAATAAGGAAAAGGATAGGCCTATCCAATGCAGAGATTATTATTTTGGGTTATATTAATTAATGGGAAATCTGATAAATCTAGGAGACGGAATATTATTAGGAAGACTTATGGAGTATAAAAGTAGGGAAGTCTTGCGACATTGCACTCGCGAGGCCACACCTGGAGTACTGTGCATAGTATTGGCCTCCTTACTTAAGTTGGGGTATATTTGTGTTGGCAGCAGCTCAGACCAGGTTCACTAGGTTGATTCCTGGGATGAAAGGTTTGTCTTATGAGGATAGGTTGAGAAGGTTGGGCCTATATTCATTGAAGTTTACAAGAATGAGAGATGATCTTATTGAAACATAAGATTCTGAGGTGCTTTACAGGGAAAATGCTGAGAGGGTGCTTCCTCTGATAGCGGATTCTAGAACCAGAGGCACAGTTTGAAAATAATGGGTCGCCCATTTAAGATGGTGATGAGGAGGTATTTCTTCTTTCTGGGGAATTCTGTTTCACAGGGTGCAGTAGAAGCTGGGCCATTAAATTCATTGAAGGCTGAGTTAGACAGCGTTTTGATTGATAAGGGAGTCAAGAATTATTGGAGATGTGATAGTGTGGGCAGTCAGACAAGAATTAAGACCACAATCAAGTGGTCTTATTGAATGGCGAAGCAGGCATGCTGGGCCACGCAGCCTACTCTAGCGATTTTATTAAATCGGTTGACACTTTACCTGAACAATTGTAGATCTCAAAAGGACAGAGTCATGGCAAGGGGTCTGAATTAAGGGCAGAACCGGGATCTTGCTGAAATTCCAGCCCATCTAACCTTAATTTTAGACATAGGTTACAATTTTTCACTGCCTCATTTACACTCCAATAGCATTTTTAGGAGTAGTCCTGACATTCCTGGGAATTTTAAGAGGGAATGATTACCTTTAAAATGCTATCTAAAATTCCCTGTGGGGTTGGTGGATTGTAAACAAAACATAATTTGAGCCCTCTTGTTTGGTTAGTAACGGCCCAAAGCTCTCGCTCTCATAACGACCAGTTACCGTTTGGGGGCAAGGTCATGGCAAGGTCAAAGTGGCGGGTGAAAGTAAAATCCTGTTGCACTTCCAACCCCCTCTGAAAACTTTGAAAAATTAGCTGCCTAGATTTCCAAAGATACCGCAGTCAAGAGTTAGCAAAGGTTGTGGGGGTAGTTTTCAGCCTGCCTTAACTGTCAATGAGAATGGCAAAGTGAGCACCAAATGCGTTGAGAATCAGGAAACACATTTTGGCTACGATCAAATATCAGATCAAGTCCAAGGTGAAGTGCAATGCCTTTTCTTGTTCACTTGCATCTTGTCAATCTGGATCTTGTATATCTCTCTTGTGGACAGTACGAAGTCTTACAACACCAGGTTAAAGTCCAACAGGTTTGTTTCGATGTCACTAGCTTTCGGAGCGCTGCTCCTTCCTCAGGTGAATGAAGAGGTCTGTTCCAGAAACATATATATAGACAGATTCAAAGATGCCAAACAATGCTAGGAATGCGAGCATTAGCAGGTGATTAAATCTTTACAAATCCAGAGATGGGGTAACCCCAGGTTAAAGAGGTGTGAATTGTATCAAGCCAGGACAGTTGGTAGGATTTCGCAGGCCAGATGGTGGGGGATGAATGTAATGTGACATGAATCCCAGGTTCCGGTTGAGGCCGCACTCATGTGTGCGGAACTTGGCTATAAGTTTCTGCTCAGCGATTCTGCGTTGTCGCGGGTCCTGAAGGCCGCCTTGGAGAACGCTTACCCGGAGATCAGAGGCTGAATGCCCTTGACTGCTGAAGTGTTCCCCGACTGGAAGGGAACATTCCTGCCTGGTGATTGTTGCGCGATGTCCGTTCATTCGTTGTCGCAGCGTCTGCATGGTCTCGCCAATGTACCACGCTTCGGGACATCCTTTCCTGCAGCGTATGAGGTAGACAACGTTGGCCGAGTCGCACGAGTATGTACCGCGTACCTGGTGGGTGGTGTTCTCACGTGTAATAGTGGTATCCATGTCGATGATCTGGCACGTCTTGCAGCGATTGCCATGACAGGGTTGTGTGGTGTCGTGGTCACTGTTCTGAAGACTGGGTAGTTTGCTGCAAACAATGGTTCGTTTGAGGTTGCGCGGTTGTTTGAAGGCAAGTAGTGGGGGTGTGGGGATGACCTTGGCAAGATGTTCATCGTCATCAATGACATGTTGAAGGCTGTGAAGAAGATGACGTAGTTTCTCCGCTCCGGGGAAGTACTGGACGACGAAGGGTATTCTGTCGGTTGTGTCCCATGTTTGTCTTCTGAGGAGGTCGGTCCGGTTTTTCGCTGTGGCGCGTTGGAACTGTCGATCGATGAGTCGAGTGCCATATCCCGTTCGTACGAGGGCATCTTTCAACGTCTGTAGATGTCTGTTACGCTCCTCCTCGTCTGAGCAGATCCTGTGTATACGGAGCGCTTGTCCATAGGGGATGGCTTCTTTAATGTGTTTAGGGTGGAAGCTGGAGAAGTGGATCATCATGAGGTTATCCGTGGGTTTGCGGTAAAGCGAAGTGCTGAGGTGATCGTCCTTGATGGAGACGAGTGTGTCCAAGAATGCAACTGATTTTGGAGAGTAGTCCATGATGAGTCTGCTGGTTGGATGGAACTTATTAATGTCATCGTGTAGTCGTTTCAGTGATTCTTCGCCGTGGGTCCAAAGGAAAAAAATGTCATCGATGTATCTGGTGTATAACCTCTCTTGTGGAGACCATGAATTGTGTTCAATTTGAATTTGAATTAGTTATTGGAGCACGCAATGAGATGGATTAAGGGTTTTCCTCCATCCTTTGTAACTTTAAGAATGGGATGAAATAAAATTGAGAAAGAGAATCGGGAAACACGATTTCTTCCGATTTTCCAGGCCCCTTGCTAGTGGCGTAATGAGAATCCCAGGAACCTAATTTAAATACATTAAGATCTTATTAGCAAGCCCTCTTGCCGGGACTTCTCCCTCACTGAATATCGATTGGGCGTGACATTACGCCCGCACGATTTACTACAGCTGTATAAGAACAAAAACCTGGTGATCTCACCTCCGGAGATGATATCGGAGGTGAGAACTGAGGTCACTGTCAGTCTCCAGGGTGCCAATTATAGAGGGGAGACTGAAGAGGACACGGGGGACCCAGATAAGTGCAACTCAAGGCTGGGGGGGTGGTGGGGTTCAGTATTGACATCTCAGGGGGTAGGGCCTCAGAGGCCCTTCATGGCTGTGAGTCTTTAGGTTTAAAGGGGTCTGGCGGCTGGTTTGGAGGCATTGCTGTCCGTGTGCTCCTTGCTGGGCTTGTGGCAATATCACTGCTGAGGGATTGCCCTTCCGGAGTACCAGCTGGAAAGTGGGTGGGAGCAGGTGAGTCCATTGGGCCAGCACAGGGGGTGAATGTGAGGTCCCTGTGTGGGGTCCTGTGAGATGCCAGGCTTCGTGGGAAAAGTTGGGGACTCTCACAAGAGGTGGTCCCCAGCATCATGAGGGCTGAAGACCCTCACATAGGATGGGGGGGACACGAGTCAGTCAGAATGAACCCTGATACTCAAGATGCAGTTTGAAGCCAGAGGGCACGTGATGTCCAATGATGTGCAGGTTAGGTGGATTGGCCGTGCTAAATTGCCCCTTGATGTTCAAAAGGTTAGGTGGGGTTGCGGGGATAGGGCGATCGGACTGCTTAAGGGGGAAGGCCTTGGGCTGCGCTCCTGCCCATTCTTTTCCCTTTGGTTGCCAGAGGCCCCTGGGTTCCTCCAAAGGATAAAGAGGCAGCTGCAGTGAGATCCAGAAGCCCTGCCGTCCTCTGGTGCTGACACTCATGGATTCCCACAAGTGCCTGCATCATGCAGTTGGAGCCCTGCACCATGGAGCTCATGCCCTCAGCCATGGATGTCATGAGCTGAACTAGGGAGTGGACATCCCCCTGCTATGGAGTGCACATCTTGTGCCGAGGTCTCCACTGCAGTAGCCACCCTCGCAGTGTTGGCGTCAGTGCGTTGGAATGAAGGCACCATCTCCCCAAACAGAAGGTGATGGAACTCTTCCAGTCGGCCTTGCAATCTGAGGAGGGATGTTGACATCCCTTCCTGATATTCGCAACTCTGCCTCTGTAGCTTCAGCAGCTCTGGGACGACTGTACCCATGGCAACGTCATTAACCAGGGGCTCAGCAGAGTCCTGGGCACTGGTATCCCACATGGTGTCGATTCCCTGGGACACTCCTTCCTCCGCCTGCTGTGGATCTTCTGCTGTGAGGGGCCCAACAGTGAGTGACCGAGAAGCCTGCCTACTAGTTAATCTCATCGAGGTGTGGGCATCTGCGTGGATGGAGAGTGCGGGTGACAGATGTGACGCCACCTTGATGCTGGTCTCCGGGTTGTCTCCCCTGGAGTTGCTCGAGTCTGTGGTGTCCAGAGGGTGCGATGATGGTCCAGGCTGGTTGACATTTACCCGCTAGGGAAGCAAGATGGCGATAGTGCACCATGGGGGATAAACACTGGGAGAACATGGCTTCATGCGTTGAGGGTTGTAACTTTTGTCTGGTGCTCCCACCTTGCAGAGGTGCGTCCTGCTCCTCATCGGCTAGCTCAACGGCTCTCGCCTCAAAGGGCGCTAGCATTCTCAACTTGGGCACAATTCTGGCAGGCTGTGCTCGTTCGTCATGCCGGTTGTGCTTGAGTTTGTCCTGCAATGAGACAGATGGGGTGGGTGTAGGCAGGAGTCCTTCCAGGTCAGATGGTCATGAAGTCTGGCATGCGTGGGAGATGAATGGCAGCTGGGATGTGAGGAGCAGATTATCTACATGGAGATGGGGGCACCATGGGGAATGGGGACGCCCTGACAAGTGTTTGAAACCCGTGAGGTGACTGGGCGCGAGATCACCGTGGAGGTGTAATGGGTGTGTGAAGAGGTGCAGCGGGAGATATGAGGTGGCAGACCTACCCTGGCTGCATGAAGAAGGTCATTCATCTCCTTTCAGCACTGGAGCCCCATCATCTTAGGGAGCGAGCTGGAATTCACTGTCGTGGCCACAGCCTCTCAGATAGGGTTGGTGGCCATGCCCGCTGGACGTCAGGCCAATCGTGGGTACAGAATGTCACGCCTCTGCTCCACACCGTTCAGGTGTTTGGTAAGGACTCCTTCCGTGAAACGTGGTACTGTCTTCCTGGCAACCATCCCCCTGGCTGAACTTGGAACTTGGGGAGGCGTTTAAAAGAAATGCCTCACTGATTGCAGAGAATACGTTTTCCGCGGAGGAGAAAATCAGAGGCAAACTGCCACGATCGTGGCGTGAATCACGTGGAAATAAAAAATTGTTAAAAAGAAGCTGACATAGGTGAGTTTTCCCACCATCGGCACCGGCAGGATTCTCTCCGGTTTCCTCGCTAGGACTGACACTTTGAAAAAATGGGAAAATTCTACCTTGCGTTTAAAGGAAATTAATGTGATTATAAATTAATAAGAAAACAAAAATAATCACTTCAACCATAGCTTCAAGAATCTAGAAAGAACAACAGATGTATGCATGTACAATAAACAGATGATTAATATATTGTGTAAATCATACAATTGCATAAATAATTTATAACAAACTCTTGCTTACCATTTTTTATTCTTCCATCATTTCCCAAGCACCCATCGGGAAGTACATGTGTAACATAGATTGGGAGATCCCAGCCTTTGCTCAGTAGACCTCCTGATACGGTCATCCCCAAGGACTCATGGGCTTCCTTGCGAACACTGATAATCTTTTCATGGCATGTGAAGGCATGAAGAAAGTTCTAGAGAAGACACGGACAATTTGCTGTTATATACCATAATAGCTTCCACTGGCAGCAATTTTAACCCAATAACCTGGTTCCATAGCCTTGTTCCTTCAATGGGATAGTGACCAGAATTCTCTGGCAGTTGGGATTCTCTGCTCCTTCCAGCAGTACACTCCCGCAGTTATTCACTATCACACTGTGTTTCTGTTCCTCCTGCATGTAAAGTTTGTGTCAGCTATTAGTCTTCCAATTAATGTCGCCAGATGGCTGCAGTACAGATTCAGCAAAAACTGCTAAATATGAAACACAAAGAAATATGGCTCATCGTGAATGGTTTTATGCAGCTCAGCTCTCCAAGCGACAAATTACTTCACAATTGGAAGACTCATTCATTTAGAAGAAAGTAAAATACTGGAACAGCTTCCAATGACCCAGTGGATAAAGGCACCATTTAGCACAGCACTCGGTCATGCAAATCAGAAGGCCTCACATTTGAGGCAGGATTTTCGAAAGTCAACGGGGGAGGGGCTTGATGGGGACAGGCCCAAAATTCTCCGTCATTGGCAGCATGTTGGCCTGTCAGCACATTCCTACCCCTCTTGAAAAGGTCAGATCGTGTGAAGATCACTACCCGACCGCAAGCAGCAGATAGCCAACGGAGAAAAAGATTAGACTTATTAAGGCCCCTCTCCCATGCTGACTGGAATTTTCCAGTCAGAAAATAAACTTCCAGTGAGCTGTCCCCTCTCCCTCTCTGCACAGGCTTGGCAGCTCCTACCTCAATTGGTAATGTATCATGATTGGAGGTTCTCCTATTGGTCCTCCAGACTTGGGAGCCCAGCTGCCAAATTTACTTGGATGATAAGCACACCCTGTGGTCATTAATTAGCCAACTCGCCCAAAACGCGCGTCGGTGACTATTCCCAAAACAATGAAGGATTGGGACCCCCATCTTGTCCCGATGACAGGATCTCAACCCCAAATGGAAAATCTAAGCCTTGGTCTCTGGTCTGTACTGAGATAGCAGTTATGCTGACAATTGGCCACAATATGTCTGGACTAGGATAGTGTAAAAATATCATCCAAAATCCCACGGCTGGTTATTATCCAGTAATGACTAATGGAAATAAACTTGTAGGCATGTTAAAAAAAACCCTCATAATTGGTTGAAAAACCTACCAACACTCATTATCTAGGTTCATACTGGGCAGCACGGTGGCACGGTGGCATTGCTGCCTCACGGCGCCGAGGTCCCAGGTTCGATCCCGGCTCTGGGTCACTGTCAGTGTGGAGTTTGCACATTCTCCCCGTGTTTGCGTAGGTTTCACCCCCACAACCCAAAGATGTGCAGGTTAGGTGGATTGGCCACGCTAAATTGCCCCTTAATTGGAAAAATGAATTGAGTACTCTAAATTTAAAAAAAAAAAAATCTATGTTCATACATCAAGACTAGCCATTTGAGGATGGTTTCCAGAACTTTTAGAATATGACTAACTGATAGAGCCTTCAAGATGTTACAATCCCAGTTGATGTTCTAACTGGATGGGAAGTTTTCAGAATGAAACCCTGCTCAAAGGATTGTAACTTTTACTTATTTTTATTAAAATGTGGAGGAACAAAGTAACAAGACCGCCAATTAGTTTTAACAACAAGGAAAAGTTGGATCATTATATATAAGATTAACACAGATTAAAGTACATCTTAAGCTACAATGGTCCCATTAACACAAAGTCCCTTTTAAGCATACAGATTAGCTGTGGTCAAATACACACACTCCATTCTGAATCCTATTAGTCTTCCTATTAGTGTATGTGGATTTCTCCTCAGAAAACCCCAGATGATTGCCACATTAGAATTCCCAAACTCCACTCACAAAAACATGCTTTAAAATCTTCTCCCACAATAATGCTTTTTCTTAGCGGTTTGCATTCCAAAATCCAGTCCAAGTTTTACAAACAACTCTTATAAACAGAATCTCTGCTCCACTTTTAACAGCAAATCCAGTCCAGTATTTTATACCAACCACTGAAGGATTTATTTGTCTTGACTGCTCTACAAACTATTCATAATTGTTTTAACTCTCAATTGCTAGACTGTACTAAAATTACATCAAATGTTACATTATCTTTGAAGGCTGCTGTCTGACTTTAAAAACGGTTACTGCAATTGGTTCTTTAACTCAGAACATTTTGCTCACTCTTCCTTGAATTCTTCTGAGCAATACCTTGCTCTCTGTTCTTGTAAGGTCAGTCGACTTAAGAAATTACTTCTGTCCCAATTTCCTGGTAATCGGGATTGTATCTTGTTCCTTAGGAAGCTTGCATCTTTGCAATCCCCTTGTCCTGTCCAGCTTCTCCTGGCAGAGTTGAGAGCTGTTCACCGCTTCCCCCGCCCGCCCCCCCCCCCCCCAGTGTCTTGTCTCCAACTGCAATCAAATTAGCTAAACTAAAACTTTTTTATTAGAAATATTTTTATTCAAATTTTTACATATTTTCAACAGCAAAATGAAAAACAAAGAACACTTAAATAAACATCTTACAACTACATCACAAATTCCCGCAATATACAAACCTCCCATTAAGCAATAATAAACACAGTAGAAAACACAAAGTACACCCCCCCTTCCCCGCCCCCCTCTGGGTTGCTGATGAACACCTCCTAACGCCCCGCTAGAAAGTCTAGGAACGGTTGCCACCGCCTGAATAACCCTTGCACAGACCCTCTCAAGGCAAATTTTACCCTCTCCAATTAAATGAACCCTGCCATGTTGCTGATCCAGGCTTCCACGCTTGGGGACCTCGCATCCTTCCACTGTAGCAGAATCCTCTGCCGGGCTACCAGGGGCGCAAAGACCAGAATACCGGCCTCTTTCGCCTCCTGCACTCCCGGCTCGTCCGATACCCCAAATAGTGCTAACCCCCAGCTCGGCTTAACCTGGGTGTTCACCACCTTAGACACCGTCCTCGCAATACCCCTCCAGAACCCATCCAGCGCCGGGCACGCCCAGAACATATGGGTATGATTTGCTGGACTCCCCGAGCACCTCCCACACCTGTCTTCCACCCCAAAGAACCTGCTCAGCCTCGCCCCTGTCATAGGCACTCTGTGAAGAACCTTAAATTGTATCAGGCTAAGCCTGACGCAAGAGGAGGAAGAATTAACCCTACCCATGGCGTCCGCCCACATACCCTCGTCTATCTCCTCCCCAAGCTCCTCCTCCCATTTACCCTTTAGCTCCTCCACCGAGGTCTCCTCCTCCTCCTGCATCTCCTGGTAGATCGCCGAGACCCTGCCCTCTCCAACCCACACCCCCGAGAGCACCCTATCCTGGGTCCTGAGTGCTGGAAGCAGCGGGAACTCCCTCACCTGCCGTCTTACAAACTCCCTTACCTGCATGTACCTGAAGGCATTTTCGGGGGGAAGCCCAAATTTTTCCTCCAGCGCCCGAAGGCTCGCAAACATCCCATCTAAAAACAGGTCCCCATCCTTCTAATTCCTGCCTTGTGCCAACTCAGGAACCCTCCATCCAGTCTTCCTGGGACGAACCGATGGTTTTCCCGGATCAGGGACCAAACCGAAGCCTCTACCTCACCCCTGTGGCGCCTCCACTGCCCCCAAATTTTCAAAGTCGCCGCCACCACCGGACTTGTGGTGTACCTAGTCGGCGGGAGCGGCAGCGGTGCTGTCACCAGCGCTCCCAGACTCGTGCCCACACAGGACGCCATCTCCAGCCTCTTCCATGCCGCCTCCTCCCCCTCCATTACCCACTTGCGTATCATCGCCACATTGGCAGCCCAGTAATACCCACACAGATTAGGTAACGCTAACCCTCCTCTGTCCGTACTCCGCTCCAGAAACACCCTTCTCACCCTCGGGGTCTTTTTCGCCCACACGAATCCCATGATGCTCCTACTGACCCGCTTAAAAAAGGCCTTAGGGATCTGGATGGGGAGGAACTGGAATATAAAAAGGAACCTTGGGAGCACCGTCATCTTCACTGACTGTACCCTACCCGCCAAGGAGAGTGGCAGCATATCCCACCTTTTAAACTCCTCCTCCATCTGCCCCACCAGCCTCATCAAGTTGAGCTTGTGTAGGGCCCCCCAGCTCCTGGCCACCTGGATCCCCATGTACCGAAAACTCCTTTCCGCCCTCTTCAGTGGAAGCTCGTCTATCCCCCTTCCCTGGTCCTCTGGGTATACCACGAAGAGCTCACTCTTCCCCACGTTGAACTTATACCCGGAAAAGTCTCTAAACTCCCTGAGGATCCGCATCCCCTCTGGCATCCCCCCCACTGGGTCCGCCACATACAGTAACAGGTCATCGGCTTACATCGAAACCCGGACCCCCCCCGGACCAGCCCCCTCCAGTTCCTGGACTCCCTGAGAGCCATAGCCAAAGGCTCAATTGCCAATGCAAATAGCAAAGGGGATAGGGGGCACCCCTGCCTCGTCCCCCGGTACAGCCTCCTCCGGTTCGTGGCCACATCTGCCACCGGGGCATCGTAAAGTAGCCTAACCCAACTAATGAATCCCTCCCCGAACCCAAATCTCCTCAACACTTCCCAGAGGTACCCCCACTCCACTCTATCGAAGGCCTTCTCCGCGTCCATCGCCGCCACTATCTCCGCCTCCCCCTCCACTGTAGGCATCATGATTACGTTAAGGAGCCTCCGCACATTGGTATTCAGCTGCCTTCCCTTAACAAAACCCGTCTGGTCCTCGTGAATCACCCCCGGGACACAGTCCTCAATTCTTGTAGCCAACACCTTCGCTAACAGCTTCGCGTCCACATTGAGGACAGAGATTGGCCTATACGACCCACACTGTAATGGGTCCTTGTCCCGCTTCAAGATCAGCGAGATCAGCGCCCTGGACGTCCCCCCCCCCCCCCCCCCCCCCCCCCCCCCCCCGCCTCATTGAAAGTCCTCACTAATAGAGGGCCCAGCAGGTCCATGTACTTCCAGTAAAATTCCACCGGGAACCCATCTGGCCCCGGTGCCTTCCCCGCCTGCATACTCCCCAGCCCCTTAGTCAGCTCCTCCAGCCCTACCGGTTACCGGCTCCAAGCTCAGCCACCTGCTTCTCCTCCTCCCTCGGGAACCTCAGTTGATCCAAAAATCGACGCATCCCCCCCATCTCCGTCGGGGGCTCAGACCTATACAGCCCCTCATAAAAGTCTCTAAATACCCCATTTATTCCCACCACACTCCGCACCGTGCTCCCCCCTTTAACCCTAACTCCCCCAATCTCCCTCGCTGCCTCCCGCTTCCGAAGCTGGTGTGCCAACATCTGGCTAGCCTTCTCCCCTTACTCATACACCGCCCCTTGCGCTTTCCTCCACTGCACCTCTGCCTTCTTGGTGGTTAACAGGTCGAACTCGGCCTGGAGGCTTTGTCGCTCCTTGAGTAGTCCCTCCTCAGGGACCTCTGCATACCTCCTATCCACCCTTAAAATCTCCCCCACCAATCTCTCCCTCTCTCTCCTCTCCTTCTCCTTGTGGGCTCTAGTGGCGATTAGCTCTCCTCTAATCACCGCCTTCAGCGCCTCCCAGACCACCCCCACCTGCACCTCCCCATTATCGTTAGCCTCTAGATAGCTTTCAATACACCCCCGGATCCGCCCGCTCACCTCCTCATCCGCCAGCAAGCCCACATCCAGGCGCCACAGCGGGCGCTGGTCCCTCTCCTCCTCTAGCTCCAGCTCCACCAAATGCGGGGCATGGTCTGAGATGACTATGGCCGAATACACCGTGCCCTCCACCCTCGGGATTAGTGCCCTGTTCATAAAGAAGAAATCTATCCGGGAGTAGGCTTTATGGACGTGGGAAAAAAAAGAAAATTCCCTGGCCCCCGGCCTAACAAACCTCCATGGGTCCACTCCTCCCATCTGGTCCATAAACCCCCCTCAGCACCTTGGCCGCCGCCAGACTCTTACCCATCCAGGACCTGGAGCGGTCCAATGCTGGATCCAGTACCGTGTTGAAGTCCCCCCCCATTATCGAGCTCCTTGCCTCCAGGTCCGGAATCCAGCCCAACATGCGCCGCATAAATCCGGCATCGTCCCAATTCGGGGCATATACATTCACTAATACCACCCGCACCCCACCACTCACCATCACATACCTACCTCCAATGTCTGCCACGATGTTCAGCGCCTCAAACGCCACCCGCTTCCCCACCAAAATCGCCACCCCTCGATTCTTTGCGTCCAACCCCGAATGGAAAACCTGCCCTACCCACCCCTTTCTCAGCCTAACCTGGTCTTCTACCCTCAAATGCGTCTCCTGGAGCATAACCACATCTGCATTCAGTCCCTTCAGGTGCACGAACACACGGGCCCTCTTGACCGGCCCGTTCAGGCCTCTCACATTCCAAGTTATCAGCCGGATTGGGGGGCTACCCCCCCCACCCACCCCCCACCCCCACACCCCCTTCCCCCCTCCCCTGCTGCCGATTAGCCATCCCCTTTTCTAGGCCAGCCACGTGCCCGCGCCTCCCGCACTCTCCATTCCCCCCAGCAGCAGACCCCTGCCCCGACTCTCTCTCCGAGCTCCAGCTCCCCTTTGGCCAATGCAGCAGCAACCCATTCCCCCCCCCCCCCCCCCCCCCCCCCCCCACTAGCTGCGTTGCTCTCCCATAGCTCTCCCGTAAGTCAGCTGACTCCTGCTGACCCCGGCCACTCCCGCCACTCCATCGACCCCCCAGTGTGGTAGTCTCCCCCCTCCCCCTCCTGTCCATCAGCGGGCGCTTCTCTCCAACACCGCCCTTCCCCCCCGCCCTGCCCCCTTCCTTCCCTAGCGCGGGAAAAAGCCCGCGCTTTCCATCAGACCAGCCCCGCCCTCTCTGGTGCATCTCCCTTTTACGGCCTAATCCCAGCTCCCCCACCTCGGGCCTCCCATCTCCCCTCCCCCCGTCCTTTCAACCACCACACTCTCACAAACCCTTCGAACCAATTCACCCTACCTCACCCAGCACCCAAGGAAACAATACAGAACAGAACAAAACATCCCCCAAAGCACAGTAACTACAGTAGCCCCCAGCGACCTCCCCTCACAACTGACCCTCAGTCCGTGTCCAACTTTTCGGCCTGAATAAAGGTCCACGCCTCCTCCGGCATCTCAAACATCCTTAAACGTGACCCACAGTTGCGCCGGCTGCAGCATCCCAAATTCACCCCCTTCCGATGCAGAACCACTTTAGCCCGATTGTACCCGGCCCTTTTCTTAGCCACCTCCGCGCTCCAGTCCTGGTATATACGGACCTCTGCATTCTCCCACCTGCTGCTACGCTCCGTTTTTTGCCCATCTTAGGACACACTCCCTGTCCACCAAGCGGTGGAACCGCACCAATATAGCCTGCGGCGGCTCGTTAGACTTGGGCCTCCTCGCCAGGACTCGGTGAGCCCCATCCAGCTCCAGAAGCCTCGGGAAGGCACCCGCGCCCATCAACGTGTTCAGCATCATGACCACATATGCTCCAGCTACCGACCCCTCCACTCCCTCCGGGAGACCCAGAATCCGCAGATCCTTCATCCTCGACCGATTCTCCATGTCCTCAAACTTCTCCTGCCATTTCTTATGCAGCACCTCGTGCGCCTCTACCTTCACCGCCAGGCCCAATATCTCGTCCTCATTCTCCGAGGCCTTCTGCCGCACCTCCCAGATCGCCGCCCCTTGGGCCTTCTGGGTCTCGACCAGCTTGTCGATCGAAGCCGTCATCGGCTCCAGCAGCTCTGCTTTCAATTCCGTGAAGCAGCGCTTGAGAAACTCCTGTTGCTCTTGCGCCCACTGCACCCACGCTGCCTGGCTCCACCCGCCGCCATCTTGGCTTTCCTCCCTCGCACTTTTCGTTGCACCAGAATTTAATTTTTCACCTCTCCACTCCTGATCCAATCCATACAGTGCCGGGGAAATCGTACTGTCACCTTCCCACACCGGGAACCGTCGAACAAATGCCGCTGGGGCCCCTCAAAAGAGCCCAAAAGCCCGTTTCTGGCGGGAGCTGCCGAACATGCGGCTTAGCTCAGCATAGCCGCAACCGGAAGTCGCTAAACTAAAACTTAAAAGTTTTTTTTTATCCTTCCAAGAACCTCCAGTTGTTGAGCAACCCCCACATGCTTATGGCTTTTATTTATTCTTCACACCATGGCCCTCTCTAAGTACACTGGAAACACAGTTGGAACTTAACTAACCCCCCACACATACAAACACCTTTGTCCTGCTTGAATTTAATTATAGGCTTTACCCTTCCAAGCACAGAAACAGTAAATTAAACACATTTAAAACTATACCCTATTTCTAATGTTTACCGGTACAAATATAAATTCCTTAAAGCTATATTTATTGTCCTAACAAAGAGAAATGGGAAGAATAGAAAGTTGGGAATAAAGTAAATTCTTCCAAATGTTGATCTGAACAATTGTGTGTACTAACTAGAAACAGAAATTCTACCACGAGAACTATGACATTGGAGTTGACTAATACACAAGTATCGTCCAAACTACAAATTGCATCAGAAAAGGGCACTGCTGACGATATGACCATAGTGGGCCGGATCTTGAATAACGACGAGTCAGAATACTGGAGGGAGATAGAGAACCTAATGGAGTGGTGCAGCGACAACAATCTCTCCCTCAATGCCAGCAAAACTAAAGAGCTGGTCATTGACTTCAGGAAGCAAAGTACTGTACACACCCCTGTCAGCATCAACGGGGCCGAGGTGGAGATGGTTAGCAGTTTCAAATTTCTAGGGGTGCACATCTCCAGAAATCTGTCCTGGTCCACCCACGTCGACGCTACCACCAAGAAATCACAACAGCGCCTATACTTCCTCAGGAAACTAAGGAAATTCGGCATGTCCACATTAACCCTTACCAACTTTTACAGATGCACCATAGAAAACATCCTATCAGGCTGCATCACAGCCTGGTATGGCACCTACTCGGCCCAGGACCGCAAGAAACTTCAGAGAGTCGAGAACACCGCCCAGTCCATCACACGAACCTGCCTCCCATCCATTGACTCCATCTACACCTCCCGCTGCCTGGGGAAAGCGGGCAGCATAATCAAAGATGCCTCCCACCCGGCCTACTCACTCTTCCAACTTCTCCCATCGGGCAGGAGATACAGAAGTCTGAGAACACACATGAACAGACTCAAAAACAGTTTCTTCCCCGCTGTCACCAGACTCCTAAATGACCCACTTATGGACTGACCTCATTAGCACTACACCCTGTATGCTTCATCCGATGCCAGTGCTTATGTAGTTACATTGAATACCTTGTGTTGCCCTATTATGTATTTTATTTTCTTCCCTTTTCTTCCCATGTACTTAAAAATCTGTTGAGCTGCTCGCAGAAAAATACTTTTCACTGTACCTCGGTACACGTGACAATAAACAAATCCAATCCAATATAACAGTATTTTAATGCTGTTGAGAAAATATTTCTCAATAATCTAGTGGAGTGCTTCACAGTGCTGTCTTTGGAATCCATGGTCTAAAAGTATACTCATCATATTGAACCTTTTCATGTGAGATTTCTATTTCTGAAATGGATTACATTCAAGACTGAGTCATACCCACAATCCTTACAAAGAAATCTACTGTAAATGATGAATCAAACCTTATAATCGTGCATCAACTGCCACTGTTGCACATTACTCACACTTTTTGAGTTGTTCTATGACAAGCTGTAATGCAACCTTCACACAACCAGAAGTATCAAGGAAAGCAAGTCCTTAAATCATAGAACAATGCAGTACATAAAGAAGCCATTCAGCCCATCATGCCAGCTCTTTGGAGGGAGCTATCCAACAGGTATCCACTCCCCTGCACTTTCCACGTTGCTCTGCATTTTCTTTTCAAGTATTATCAAATTCACTTTTGAAAGTTGCTACTGAATCTATTTACATCACCCATTCAGGTACTATGATCTATACCACAACAACTTGTAAAAATAAAGTTTCATGTCACCTCTGGTTTGACAAACACCTTGGGCGAAATTCTCCCGAAACGGCGCGATGTCCGCCGACTGCCGCCCAAAACGGCGCCAATCAGACGGGCATCGCGCCGCCCCAAAGGTGCGGAATCCTCCGCATCTTTGGGGGCCGAGCCCCAACATTGAGGGGCTAGGCCGACGCCGGAGGAGTTTCCGCCCCGCCAGCTGGCGGAAACGGCCTTTGGTGCCCCGCCAGCTGGCGCGGAAATGACATCCCCGGGCGGCACATGCGCGGGAGCGTCAGCGGCCGCGGACAGTTTCCCACGCATGCGCAGTGGAGGGAGTCGCTTCCGCCTCCGCCATGGTGGAGACCGTGGCGGAGGCGGAAGGAAAAGAGTGCCCCCACGCACAGGCCCGCCCGCGGATCGGTGGACCCCGATCGCGGGCCAGGCCACCGTGGGGGTACCCCCGGGGCCAGATCACCCCGCGCACCCCCAGGACCCCGGAGCCCGCCCACGCCGCCTTGTCCCGCCGTTCAAAAGGTGGTTTAATCCACGTCGGCGGGACAGGCAATTTATCGGCGGGACTTCGGCCCATCCGGGCCGGAGAATCCAGCGGGGGGGCCCGCCAACCGGCGCGGCCCGATTCCCGCCCCCGGCGAATATCCGGTGCCGGAGACCAACCCAGCGGGGGGGTCGGAGAATGACGCCCCTTAAATCTGTCCTCAAGGCACTGGAAACAATGTTTGCCTATTTATAATATCAAAAGACATCATGAGTTTGAACACTTCAATTATATTTCCCTTTAACCTTTCTGTGCTGTGGGGAACACCCCAGTTTCTCAGTCTCTCCACATAATTGTTAAAGTCCCTCATCCTTGATGCCCTTTTGAGAAAATTTATTTTGCACACTCTCCAAGGTCTCAACATGATGTCCAAAGTGTGATGTCCAGAATTGAACACAATACTCTAGCTGAGGCCTAACTAGTGTTTTGTGAAGTTTTGGAGCAGCTTCTTCTCATTCTCCCAATTCACATGTTTATATTAGAGGGTAAGAAGTATGTGGAGTTGGGGCTACAATCGGATCAGTCATGACCTTTTTGAATGGCGGGACAGGCTGGGGGGATCAAATGGCTTCCTCCTGCTATTAATTCATGTTTGTTTTTTGATTTTTGTTCACTTTGTCTCTTTTAATAAAGCTAAGCATCCCATATGATTTTTTATTAAACAGTCTTCTCAATTTGTCCTGTCAGCCTCAGAGATTTCAAAGCATCTACACCCAGATCTCTCTGTTCCTGCAACCCTTCAAAGCTGGATAACTTTCTCCTGTAACTCCTACTAACATTTGTTACTTCACATTTCTCTGTATTAAATTTAATCTGCCATTTCACAACATGTTTATGTTCTCCTGAAGTTAGATATCATCTTCCTGTGTTTACTACATTCCAAAGTTTTGTGTCATCTGCAAAATCTGAACTTGTGCCCTGTGTACCTTAATCCCAGATCATTAAAGTCGACCAAAAAATAGCTTTCAGTCAGAAAACCACAGTTCCCCTGATTTCCTAACTGGAAATTTTTGAAGCGTTGGCATGGTCAAGTCACAATTACAACAGGGTTCCCGTGACTTGGCCTCTGGGAAATAAGTAGCAGTTACAGTCATCAAGTTTTGTGTTTTCTGTTATATTTAACTGAATGCTTTCACCCCACCTCCCTATGTATCTATCATTTTTGCTGGGAACAGTTACATTTTAGTTTCTGTTCTCTACCCATGTTTAACTTCAAAATCTTTGGTGCTGAGCACAGGTATTACTGGTCAGTGCCTGACCATGCAGGATATTTCAAAGGATGACAGTCTTTGAGGCGGGAATCTCCAAACATTGCATAATGACACCTGGGGGTATTTTGCTGACATTCGATCAGTCCCTGAGCCTACATTTACAGGGATGAAGGCACAGATTTCCATCACATTGGACAGTCTCTACAGCGCGACAGAAATTCCAGAAATTGACAACATTTCAAATTCTTGTCCCCAAACCTGGCATTTCCCATCTTTGTGGGGGTGGGACTGGTGATGGGCCAGGTATGTGCATGTGCAATTCACTGAGGCAGCTGGCCAATTAAATCAACAGCTGTCTCCATTGTGTGGGCAGTACGGTAGCACAAGTGGATAGCACTTTGGCTTCACAGTGCCAGAGTCCCAGGTTCGATTCCCCACTGGGTCACTGCGGAGTCTGCATGTTCTCCCTGTGTCTGCGTGGGTTTCCTCCGGGAGCTCCGGTTTCCTCCCACAGTCCAAAGACGTGCTGGCTAGTTGGATCGGCCATGATAAATTGCCCTTAGTGATCAGAAAGGTTAGGAGGAGTTACTGGGTTACGGTGGAAGTGACGGATTAAGTGGGTTGGTGCAGACTCGATGGGCTGAATGGCCTCCTTCTGCACTGTATGTTCTATGTTTACTATGTTCACTGAAGTGGGATTTTGGAAGGAGTGTGGAATCCAGAGTATGCAGATTAGAACAGGTGAGAGCAGATCTGAACTTGGTGGATTTGATTGGATAGTCAAGATACCCCAGTGGATAGGATCCTGTGACACCTTTGGGAGTGGTAATGCACACTTTTGGATTGTTAAAAGTGAACATGGAATCATAGACAAAATAGGAGCAGGAGGAGGCCACTCGGCCCTTCAAGCCCACTCTGCTATTCATTATGATCATGCCCAACCATCCAACTCAATAGCCAAATCCCGCTTTCCCCCAAATCCATTGATCCCCTTCGCCCTAAGTGCTATATCTAACTGCTTCTTGAAACCATACAATGTTTTGGACTCAATTACTTCCTGTGGTAACAAATTCCACAGGCTCACCACTCTCCTGGTGAAGAGATTTCTCCTCATCTCTGTCCTAAATGGTCTACCCCATATCTTCAGATTGTTGGCCCTGGTTCTGGAGACACCCACCATTGGGAACATCCTTACTGCATCTACTCTGTCCAGTCCTGTTCGAATTTTATATGTTTCTATGAGATCCCCCCTCATTCTTCTGAACTCCAGCGAATACAATCCTAACTGATTCAATCTTTCCTCGTACGTCAGTCCTGCCATCCCAGGAATCAGTCTGGTAAACCTTTGTTGCACTTCCTCTATAGCTATAACATCCTTCCTCAGATAAGGAGACCAAAATTGCACAAAATATGCCAGGCGTGGCCTCACTAAGGCCCTGTATAATTGCAGCAAGACATCCCTGCTCCTGTACTCGAAACCTCTCGCAATGAAGGCCAGCATACCATTTGCCTTCTTTATCGCCTGCTGCACCTGCATGATTACCTTCAGTGACTGGTGTAAGAGACACCCAGGTCTCGTTGCACGTTCCCCTCTCCTAATTTATGGCCATTCAGATAATCGTCTGCCTTCTTGTTTTTGCTACCAAAGTGGATGACCTCGCATTTATCCAAATTATACTGCATCTGCCATTCATTTGCCCATTCACTCAACTTGTCCAGATCACACTTAAAGATCTCTGCACCCTCCTCACAGCTCACCCTCCCTCCCAACATGATTATTCACTTTTTATACACAAATTAATTGGAACTGTAAAAGCTGTCAAGGAACTGTTAAAAAGCTATCCAGCTGTCAAAGCTGTCCAGGAACTGTCAAAGCTGTCTAACTTGTCCACGAAGTATCAAAGCTGCCAAACCTGTCCAAGAAGTGTCAGTAACTTTCCAAGGATACTCGGTGATCTGGCACTAAGAGGGATAAGGTCAAAAGGTGGTCAGTGGTGGGGTAATGTCATGGGTTGACACGTGTTGACACTAAGTTGACATAGGGATAGGGGAAATAAGGGACAGGTTGAGGGCTACTGGTTGACATAGGGGGTATGACAGCAGTGGGGGATGGGTGGGGGCGATACCGGATGGTTCAAGTGTGATAGACCATGAGAGTGGGTGGGGCATGTGTTGGCATAGATTGGCATGGCTAGTGCATCACAAGTATGTGGGAAATTGAAGGGGGTGAGGCTTGGAGGAATGCTGTTTTCATTTATTTAATCACACTGCCAGAGCAGGCCTTAAATCCATCCCACTCTGAACCTGGCAGTTACATCTTCATTCTGGGGTCGCCTTCCACAATTCCTATTTCATCCATCCTCCCCTTCCTCCATCGAAAATCTGACCTGTGGGTGCCATTTTTATAGGTCAGAAGGTCAGCTTCAGTGAACCAGGAGGTCTCCCAACTCGGCGACCCCAACCATGGGATGAAAGTCCAGGTCGAAGTTGAAGTGTCTGACAGCAGCCATCTTCATGTCCTCTACCTCGCATACCAGGCTGTCCCTCAGTTGTCACAACCATCGCAGGATAACCTGTCGACATCTGAAAAACTACAGCCCTCTCTGTACAACTGCAGGTTACCATGGCATGAAGCTTTTATGCTACTGACTCGTTCCAAGCTTCTAGATATTTGCTAGTTTCCAATCACATATGTTTTAGCATAGGTTGGATATACAGCGTGTAAGGTAAAATTCCTACTACTATGCCAAGGAAATATGTCAAAGTTCCAACATCAGAAGACTAACCAATATGATTATTTTTATATTTTCCACAATTGTAATCCTTGTTCATTTTTTGATCATGTCCAACTTATATTAGATTTCCATTCAGTTTTGTGCTAGGAACCCAATTTCAATCAGAAATTGGATTAAGATTCGCCAACACACATTTCTTTCTAGCCCAGAGAAATAAACATTTATCTCAGAATTGAAATGGCAATCTCTGCAATAATATCCTGTTTATATCTAAATGCCTTCCCTGTTTACTTTATGCCTCTCAACTAAAATATTTTCCAACAGTAGTTACGATTCTGACCTGCCCAAAGAACAGGAAAAAAAAATGTTTAAAAATTCATTCATGGGATGTAGGTGTCGCTGGCTGGGCCAGCATTTATTGCCCATCCCTGAGGGCATTTAAGAGTCAACCACATTGCTGTGAATCTGGAGTCACATGTAGGACAGACCAGATAAGGACGACAGCCTTCTTTATTGAATTCAAATTTTACCATCTCCCAACGCGGGATTCGAACCCAGGTCTCCAGAGCATGACTCTGCGTCTCTGGATTACTAGTCCAGCGACAATAGCACTAAGCCACTGCCTTCCTCCATCAAAATGGAGTCCTGGGCCACATTTTGACCGTCCAACTTGATGGAATAAAACCCATGATAAGGAGTAGCACAGTGGCGCAGTGGTTAGCACCGCTGCCTCATGACACCTAGGACCTGGGTTCGGATCCCTGTCCTGGGTCACTATCTATGTGGAGTCTGCACATTCTCACTCCCATAACCCAAAGATGTGCAGGGTAGTGGATTGACCATGCTAAATTGCCCCTTAATTGGAAAGAAATGAATTGGGAGCTTTAAAACATTTTTTTAAAGTATAAAACCCACAAAGGGACTATGTGAAATGAGTTGAACAGTACAAGCACAACACTTAGCAGATGGTTCAAACTGTCCACAATGTTGTTGCAAGTTATGTTATTATAACTATAGGGATGACAGATGGAGGAAATTTCACATTAATTCAGTAGGAGATATTCTTATAAAGGTGGAGTTAAAGCACATTGGGATAGATTTTAAGATTCAGGCATCAGTTAACATCCAACAGTGCAGCACTCTTCTCATGACTAAATTACAAACCTAGATTATGCATTCAAGTCTACGTGGTGCGAGATGAACCCATACCCTTCTGGCTTAGAATCAAAGTCAACTATAATGGGCATGATGCAACCTTGGGGATGCCCCTAGGACCCCCTCTCCCCCAACCAGGCAGTGCTGCGTGGGCCAGACCCCTGGCAGTGCCAACTTGGCACCCGGGCATCTTGTCACTGCCAGCCTGGCACTCGGGAAGTGCCCCAGGCACTCTGGCAGTGCCATCCAGGGTGGCACTGCCAGGGTCCTCAGGTGGCACTGCCAGGGTGTCTGAGTATTTAAGTGAGCTGTCAGATCTGGATCACGCCCAGTGAGGGTGCGATCCAGTTTGCAACGCCTCGCGAGATTGTGTTGAATCCCGTGAGACATTTTGAGATTCAATGGTCTTGTCCCGACATCAAATTGGGCGCAGTGAGGCCGCTGAATCGCACCCATAGTCTTGTTACATTGATTTGCAAATGCTTGGGCTAACATTTACCTCAAAACTGAAAGATAGGACAATTTCCCCAGTGTGGACATCCTTCATTTCAAAAAGCCAATGTTTGAGAAAGCTTACCACTTCAATACAGATAATACTGAGAACAAACTATTTTATCTCGAGAATCTGACTAAATGGAAAATCATTTTATAAACATGTACTTGAAAGCTGAATAATTGCTGATAAAATCCAGGCCCAGAGCAGACACTGTTTATCTTGAAATACATCTGAGTACACTCAGCAACTCTCCACTGACATTTTTACATCACTGTCTAAGCCACACTTCCGGCAACTCTAACCTCTGTTAGTAATTTTCTGTAATAGGCATCAGCGTTAACTGACCTTCTTGTTGACGATGAGATAAATATTTGTAGACATTTAGTCTAATAAGCACTTCATTACAGAAGACCTGCACATAACTATCATTTTGTTGTCCCATGTCCTGAATTTCTGATAACAAAGTACGTGCTGTACTTTGCGAAGGAGTTGGGAAGCAGCAATTATAGAATAAAGCAATCTCCTTGAACAAACATTTTAATTAAAATTTTATTTTGTAATCTTTTCCCTCCATTTTTCTTCTACAGTCCCCTTGTGCCAGGAATTATCATTTGCATCCGTTGAAATTGTTGCCAAGTTCCTAATGGCCTGGATTTTTGCTCCAACCTCCTGGGTAGTGGGAGTCTGGGAATTTCCTGTTTTGCTGCACCCACCCAGAGAAAAAGTGGCCCAGATGACGGGATCTTTGTTTCAGGAGGAATACGTGCAAGTTGGGGCCGGATACAGATTGGAACCCCCACCACTGCTGAGTACTGAGGCAGGCAGTTTACAAAGCCCATCTTAGTTCTCTGTTGCTTTGTTCCAGTTATTTGTTTATGTATTAGGTCCTCTAGCCTTCACCCCTCATACACCCTCGCCAAATCACCTATTTCACATGTTCCACACATGCCAGCTCATTCCAACTCTATGACCCCTACCCATTACATTACCCTTTGCCGTTACACAATCCACGACAGCCAACCCAACATTGACAGACCTTATAGCCATATTGAGATGAAATAAAATACAGCCTTAGATATCTATTATAGCCTTCTCTATATATAAAAATGGTCCTAATCATGAAAGCCCACTGAATACATTAAATCCCCTCAAGTACTTAATCCCCTATCAATAGAAACAGTTGTATTTATAATCCTATCAAAGATAGCTATGGCTTTAATAACCTCTTTGAGCTATCAATCAAATTGTGAATTTATAACTCTCAACATTCTCCCTGTGTCTGCGTGGGTCTCACCCCCCACAACCCAAAAATATGTAGGGTAAGTGGATTGGCAACACTAAATTGCCCCTTAATTGGAAAATAATAATTGTGTACTCTAAATCTTCTTTAAAAATAGCTCCTAACTGTGATAATGATAGGTTTTGGAAAGCAGCCAAACATTAATAATGCCCTAATGATAGCATTAGGGTTGTGTTAACAAACAGTAATTGAAACTACTGGAATTGATACTTTTCAACTCTCTCACAGGCGCAGGGTTTGGAACATTCTGGCCATTCATGTTGGTGGAATCTTCCGGTCCCACCAATGGTCCATGCCTGCCGTGGGTTTCCCGGCGTGGAGGGATGCATTCAACAAGAAACCCCACTGACAATGGGAGGACCAGAAGATCCTGCCACCGACCAATGGCAGATCACTGCCACCGCTGCGAAACATGCAGTGTGTTGCATGTAAAATCCTACCCAGGCAGGTTTGATTTTGGCGCTTGCCCACACCTCATATTACAGGTGTGAGCTTGGAGGTGGGTGGGAAGGCACTGTGGTGCCCCCCTTCCAAAAGCATACCTGAGGGGGGTATGCAAAAGCCAACTCATAGTGTGTACTGTGACTCACACATAAGATGGGGCTTGACAGGATAGACACTGAGATGCTGTTTACTCGAATGGGAGCTTTTGACCACGGGACAACATCTCAGAATAAGAGGTCAATTAGTTACGATTGAGATGAGGAGAATTTCCTTCATTCATGGGGTTGTGAACCTTTTGAAATTGTCTACCTCAGTGGCTTATGGATGATCTGTTATTATTCGGGGCTCAGATGGACAATCAAAGGATGTCACAGAATTGTTACAGTGCAGAAGGAGGCCATTCGGCCGGTCATCTCTGCACCGGCTCTCTGAATGAACAATTCACTTTGTGCCATTCCCCCACCTTCTCGCCCATAAACCACACATTCTTTCTTTTCAGATAACAGTTTAATTCCCTTCTGAATGCTTCAATTGAACCTGCTTCCACTATATTCTCAGGCAGTGCATTCCGGACCATAACCATTTGCTACATCATTTGGCAGATTGCAGAGGCACTATTAGGCAGGGTTGCACATCTGTAACAGAGCGCCTGCCCTTCCATTTATAATTAACGGATAGAAAATATTAACCGCGCTCTCAATCTGTCCTGCCACTTTCAGTAACTTATGCACATTTACACCCAGGTCCCTCTGTTCCTGCATCCCCTTTAGAGTAGTATCCTTTATTTTCGATTGTCTCACCATTTTCTTCCTACTAAAATGAATCACTTCACAGATCTCCACATTGAGCATTGTCTGTCACTTGTCCACCCATTCCACCAACATGTCTATGTCCCTTTCTAAGTTATACACTGGAATCCCCACAGTTCACAATGCTTCTGAGTTTTATATGTTTTGCATCATCATATGTGAACTGGCAGGAAAGTGGAGCTCAGGCAGAAGATCAGCCTTGATTGTATGAATGGTGGAGCAGATTTGAGGCGTCATATGGCCCACATCAGTTTCTATTTCTTTTGTTCTTACAACAGATTGCCAGGTGCAGTTGAGTAATATATTAATGATACAAAATCTCCCCAACAGCATCTGGGATAAATATTTGGCTTTATGCTATGGGTGTAATGCACCACCTGGACAGAGCAAGGGGGGGGGGGGGGGGGGGGAGGGAGGAAGCTGTAGAGGGAAGATTACTCATCTGGAGCCTCCCTTATTTTCTTTCCATTAATTTAAATGGAAGGGCAGGGGTTCTGTTACAGGTGTGCAGCCCTGCCCAATATTGCACTCTGCAAAGTGCCAAATTATGCTTTATCCCCCAACAGGAAAGGAGAGATTTTATTTATTTTTTGTCTGAAGGCTTTGGTTCCAATTTCTAAGACAATTAAAAATATTACTAATACCTGCTGCTCAATATATCATACATTTGGTGATAGAAGATATATCTCAATCGGAATTAGACAGAGCTATAACAATTCAATCCTTCCAACTGTATCAGGAAGGACAATAGGAAATCTTTGCCCTTACCTTGTTGTGAAAGTTTCTTTCATGAGAGCTGACTGGACTACTGCTGTTCCAGGCACTCTCTTCCAAGATATCACAGGTCTGTTCTCTGGTCTTTCTCGAGACAACAAAATGGACTCTATCCTCGCTTACCTAAATTATGATATATAAATGCAAGTCAAACAAAGAAAGGAATCTAGCAAGCACATTACGCACTAGAATTTCCACACAGCAACTTTAGGTAAAGAAACAGAACATACCAAACATCGGTGTAAAACGGGATTCTCAGGTGTTTCTTCACATTACAAAATTAAAATACACTGGCCCATTCGTGATGTCGATAATTATTTTACCGAAATGGTCCGATTCTAAAATTGTTCTCGGTCTGTTTACTCTCTTCCCACATTTTACTTTGAAATATTTTTATTAGCATTTTCAATTATGTATCCAGTTGCATTCTGTGTTTGATATATCCAGGACATGCGATTCTTTTATATATATTTACATTTTGCGACCATATGTCTTGGTGCGCTATCCTCTCCCCACCCCCCCTCCCCGCCCCCAAGCCCCCCTTGATATCCTCCCTGTTTGCTCGGGGGTGTACTCCCCCTTGCTTCTGCTCTCCCCTTCCCCCCCCTTCTTTCCTTCGTGCTTTTTTGCTGTGTCCCTCTTCCCACATTTTGAAGTCAGTTCAAGTCCTGCAATTGTTCATTGATAAAATCTGAAATGATCAAACTGTCCTGAACTGGTTACGTTGGTTTCAAAACAATGGTTAGAAAATTAATGTAAAAAATAATCACTCATTGAGACTAGACAGCGGACCACACAGAAAACAGAAACTGAAGGCAAACAAATCTACAATTTGTAACAAGAATTCAGTGAAATTATCTTTTGTATCACTTTTGCAGGATCAATCTTGTAGATGGTATGTCTGAAATAACTCATTAAATTTGCTGTTTTAAACATACTGCACATCATAAATTATGCTTTGAAAATTTCAGTTGTTAAACTTAAAAAGGAATTGGTCTGCTTCAATATATCAATTACCCATTAAAACCTGATTTGTGAAGCACCTATTAATTCAATCTTACCTTTTAAATAGATCCTTATGGTTCAGATAAACGAATTACTGCTGAGTAGTGTAGCTGGAGGACAATAAAATTGAATTGATGGCTGGGCTTGAGTGCCATAAGGCATATTATAATGTCAGGGCTGTGTCTTCCCATGCACTCCAGTTACTTGAGTAGAGGTGGGTAAAGGTTTACAGCAACTTATACAATTTTAGCTTTTTTTTAAAAAAAAGAGTGCAGCTTAATTTAATTTGTTAAGTAAACAAAACTGCAAGCAGCAAAATATTTTGGAATTGTGTAGAATTAATATGTTATCAAATCAGTTTCAATCATTAGAATATCTCTGAATCTGCTTAGAATCTGTTTAACATCAAAACTTTAAGAGGTTCTTTAAGAAGTCACTTTGAAATCCACCATTTAGGAACATTGAACAAATCCAAAACTCTCCAATACTGATGTACAATTTTTTCTGAATGCTTACACTACAACTAACAAGTAGCTATTTTAATATTACCCATCATCAATAATGGCTGCCATTACTGCAGATTTGTTTTTATTTCTGTGGCAATCTAGTTATTTTCTGGTGTTTCGGCCAGCATGGCGGCACAGTGGTTAGCACTGCTGACTCACAGCGCCAGGGACCCAGGTTTGATTCTGGCCTTGGGTGACTGTTTGTGTGGAGTCTGAATGTTCCCCAGTGTCTGTGTGGGTTTCCTCCCACAGTACAAAGATGTGCAGGTTAGGTGGATTGACCATGATCAATGTGTGGGGTTACAAGGATAGGGTGGGGAAGTGGGCCTAGGTGGAGTGTTCTTTCAAAGAGATGTACAGGCTCAATGGGCTGAATGGTCTCCTTCTGCAATACAGGGATTCTATGGATTGTGCTTTGGGCTGTGTGCTTGTAATTACTTTCAGTGCCAATGGTTTAGTTCTGATTGACGGGGAGAAGGCAGGAGAATGGGGATGAGAACCATATCAGCCATGATTGAATGGCGGAGCAGTCCTGATGGACCAAATGGCCTAATTCTGCTCATATCTTATGGTTATATGATTTCAAGGTCTGAATAGGTGCTACTCTTGTTCGTGTCTCTGATATTGATAATTGTATGAGCAGCACAACAATTTAATTGTGGTTGAACAGCTGCAGATCCATCTGTCCTCTCCGAGGTCTCTCACTGAAATACATGGGGCTGGATTCACCGTTTCGGAGGCTAAGTGCCCACGCCGGTGTTGGAACTGTGGCATTTTACAATGGAAGAATCGGCGCCGAACCCTCACTGATCCTGCCACCGGTGAGGGGCTAGCCGTGCCGAATAAAACTCCCGGCTCCCACGATCTAAACGCCTGGAGAATGGTCAGGTCCATGGCCGCGCATGTGCACAGCGATGACCTGCAGCGGTTGTGCTGTAAAACATGGCGCCGGCCTTGCGCGGACCCGACCTGCCAGATAGTGCCACTTATATCCCTCCCTTACTTTCATATGGCCCAACTCTGACTTTTCCCTTCCTCAACTTCTTTACCTCCATCTTTGAGATAGATTACGCTATTTACTACAAGCTTTCACAACAACACGATTATAGCTCTCCCCATTCCATTCCCTTTATGGATTCAATTTCCCTTTTCCAGTTTTGCCATCGTATTTGCTTTGATATTACTTTTCACCCTGACTTCTGGAATTTTATTTTCTCCTCAGATAAGAAGTTCTCTCCAATAGGGCCCTCAACTATGCTTCTTCCATTCGCCATTGTTCCATCCTGACCCCTTCTCCCTATCAGAATCATGTTTAGGGACTCTCTCACAAGTCAATAGATCATCATCCACCTTCCATCTCTGTCGTGTTGGGTGTTCCGATGCACAAATGATCCAACACGGCTGTAGATGGTACAACTCTGTTTTATTGTCTTAACAACGACAACTACTAACTGCTGGCTTGGGTACGTGCTTCACCAGCTAACCTGTGGACCCAGCCCTATCACTATCTTAGTGAGGCACTCAGCACATGGTCTATGTCTGAGTGGCACGCTGTGAGCTCTGTGCTCTGAGTTATCTCCTGGTAGAATGAGCGGGAACTGTGGTGTTCCCTGTTTTATAGTGTGTGTGCTCTCACTGATGATTGGCTGCGATGTTATGTGTGTGCTGGTTGGTCCAACTACCTGTCCATCAGTGTGTGTGTGTGATTGCACCATGATATGTTAATGTGGATATCATGACAATCTCCAATGGGATTTCACCACCAAACACATTTGTAATACAAACTCTCTTTCCCCTGGCACCTTCTCATGTAAGTGCAGGGAATGAAACATCTGTCCTTTCCCCTCTTCCTACAACATTGCCATTCAGGGCTCCAAACACTCCTGCATGAGACATTGGTTTACACCTAAGACTGTATTTCCTGCTCACTATGTGCATCCTCTGTATCAGGGAGGTCAAACATAAATTAGGTGATTGCACTGCTGAATACACCCATTCTGTCTGCAAGTGTGACCTTAACGTCACATCCCACCCATACTTGGACCTCTGTATTCTCTACACTGTTCCAATGAAACTCAATGAAAGCTTGAGGAGCAGCATCCCAAGTTTCCATGAGGTACTTCACAGCCTTGTGATCTTGTTTTGATTTGAACCAGTTCAGATCATTGCCATTTTCTCTTTGTGCTGCAGTAGGAGGGGTGTTCTAGCATATCCAGCAATGGGAGAGGTTGTAGGTTGCTGCTTAAGGGAACCCCATGGTCAGCATGGAACATTTGTATCTTTGGTGCCATCTGCTTTTTCCCCCCCAACATGCTCCCAGATCACAGGAGCCATTTTCCAGATTTTCCAAACTTCACTTTCCAAGATGCACTTCTGCTTTCTGTTGGCCACAGCATTTCTCTACCTCCTGATTTGCTGAACCACATCTGCAACTCCACCTTCGATATCCTTGCCCCCAATATAACAATTCCCTTCTTTCACTCTGCCAAGGCCCTCATCTCCCTGAACTTCGAGGGACAAGGGACTTGAATGGATATGGTGGAAAACTGATTTATTCACCTACTGCCAGATCTGGCTGGACCACATAAGCTACTATTGGATCCTGTTAATCTTTAATAAAACTGCTCACTATCTGAAAAGATAACTCACTGGTTCTTTTCTGCAAACCATCTTCTTCAAACACTTACCCCCATCTCCCCCACCTTCACCAATACATGTGAGGAGCTTGTGGATATTCTTAGATAAGATCAATGCTATCTAATAATCTGCTTCTATTGTGTCCCCCTCTTCCATTCGCCCACCAGCCCAAACATCCTCTAAAGCAACCTCTGCCCCAACTCTGAATTTCTATATTTCTCTAGTTTCTTTCCTATTTCCTTTCATGCCCTCACTAAACTCATCTGCTCCTTGAGAACCAACTCCTGCTCCCTTAATCCTATCCCATGAAACTGCCGATCACTCAACTTCCATCCTCCCATGTTAGCTGACATTGTGAATGGATCTTTCTCACTTCAGGAGTTGACCGTCTCTCTTTTCATCTGCCATCATCAATGCTCCCCTCAAAAAAACAACCCTTGAGTGCACCATCTTTGTAAACTACTGTTCCATCTCCAACCTTTTATTCAAAGTCTTTCAATGTGTCATCATCTGTTAAGTCCATTTCCTGGAACTCCCTTCCACAGTACTCAAATGGCTCTTATCAAAGTCACAAATGACATCCTATTTGAATGGGTTAAACAACCCTCCTCATCCATCCTAACTTGCCTGCAGCTTTTCCCATGGTTCACACTGATCTCCTCCAATGCCTCTCCACTGTCATCCACCTGGGTGGGACTGCTCTCATGTTATTCCTTTCTTATCTGGCCAATCATAGCCAAAGAGTCACTTTGCAATGGGTTCTCTTCCTGTTCTCGCAAAGTAACCTCTGGCGTCCCCCTACAGGTCGATCCTTGGACACTCCTATTTCTTATTTACATTCTGCCTCTTGGTGACATCATCCAAAAGTACAGTGTTAGTTTTCACATTTGTGCTGATGACACCCAGCTCTACCTCACCACCACCTCTCTCGATTCCTTCACAGTTGCTAAATCATCAGGCTTCTTATCTGACATTTAGTACTGGACGAACAAAACTTTCCTCCAATTAAATATTGGAATGACTGGAGGACTTCTGGTGACGGCATGTAGGTGGAGGTCGCACGTTGGGTGGCTCCTGCTCGAGGCTCTGGTTTTTGGACTTTAATGCCCGGTTTGGGAAGCAGTTTTTTATCGAGCTGGTGCAGGAAGGTATAAGGAAGGTGGGCGATGTCGACGACCCAGAAGAAGGACACTGGAAAGGAGGGGGCGAGCGAAGGTTCGCTGTCGGGTGAGTCCGGCTGGAGGAAAGATGATGGCGACTGGATCGCTGGGTGGGCCGCTCTCCTCACAGTGGAAACTCTGACCGAGGTGATGGCTGGAGAATTTGAGAGGCAGTTCACTAAGCATATGGAGGTGCTGCGGAAGGAGATGATGTCTCTGAATGTAGTTGCTAAGATACTGGCAAAGGTGTTAGTGTCAAGGTTGGAAGGGTGTCTCCCGAAGGTGATTGGGGAGGATCAGACCGGGTTTGTGAAGGGAAGGCAGTTGTTCTTGAAAGTGAGGAGGTTGTTGAATGTGGTCCTGTCTCTGGTGGAGGGAAGGGAGATGGAGGTGGTGGTGGCACTGGACACAGAGAAGCCGTCTGATCGGGTAGAGTGGGGTTACTTGATGAAAATGAAGTGAAATGAAATGAATGAAATGAAAATGAAATGAATGAAAATCGCTTATTGTCACAAGTAGGCTTCAAATGAAGTTACTGTGAAAAGCCCCTAGTGGCCACATTCCGGCGCCTGTTCGGGGAGGCTGTTCCGGGAATGCCTGTACTGGAGAGATTTGGAACTGGGCCGAGGTTTGTGGCGTGAGTCCGGCTGTTGTATAAGGAACAGCTGACGAATGTGCGCACTAACAGCATTAACTCGTGGTACTTTGCACTGCACCGGAGTAGGAGACAGAGATGTCCTATGTCCCCCCCTCCTGTTTGCATTTGCTATAGAAAAGGGGATGGAGAAAAGGATGTCCTTATACGCCGATGATCTGCTGTTGTACATCTGTTGTACACTCCTTGGGGAGGTGATTCACGAGCTTAGAGGAGCTGGGAGAGAAGTATGGGTTGCCGTAGGGGAAAGGGTTTAATTATATGCAGGTTCGGGACTTTGAAGTGAAGGTCTCTCGACCATCCCAATAGCACTGGCCTCCTTGTAGCTGGAGGAGGTGCAGTGCGGGGGGGTCGATTCAGCGATCTTCGGGGGGAATCCTGGAGGCGAGCAGGGTGTCCATGGAGGGGATTAAGGCGAAGTGGGAGGAGGAGTTGCAGGTGGTGCTGGAAGAGGGGTTGTGGTGTGAGGTGCTGTGGAGGGTGAATGCCTCAACTTCCTCTGCGAGGTTGGGGCTGATATAGCTGAAGGAAGTGTACAGGACGCACCTCACAGAATCAAGGATGAGCCGGCTGTTAGAGGGGGTGGAGGAGATCTGTGAGCGATGTGGGAGGGGTCCCGCGAACCATGTTCATGTGTTTTGGTCCGGCCCGAAGCCGGAAAGGTTTTGGAGGACGACGTTCAGCACAATTTTGGGGGTCTTGCATGTGGATGTGGAGCCCCGTCCACTAGAAACCATATTGGGGGTGTTGGACTGGCTTAGCCTTTGCCTCGCTAATCGCTGGTAGGCTGGTCCTCTTAGGGTGGAGAGCAGCCTCTCCACCCTGTGCCTCGGCATGGCAGGGGGACGTGCTGGAGGTTTTGACCCTGGAGAAGGTGAAGTTTGAGCTGAAGGGGGGGGGGGGGGGGTGAAGGAGGGTTTCAGCAATTGTTGCCGCTTGTTCATCAGGCACTTTCGGGAGTTGGATACCATTTACTGCTGTGGGGGATCTGGGGGGGGGTTTGTTTGTTTAGGGTTGTTTTTGTATTGTGAGATTCTGTTGAATAAAAATACTTACAATATTGGGAAGACTGAAGCTATTGATTCCAGTCCAGACTCCAAACCCTAGTAACAGCTCGATGCCTCTCTCCCCGGCAACTGCCTGAGACTAAAGCCGACTGTTCACAACCTTTGTGTAATATCTGACCTAGAGATGAGCTTCCAACCACATATTAGCACCATCAGTAAGGCCATTTATTAACACCACTGTGGTGATGTGCATCACTGTAAATACATGTAAGCTAGACAAACACTAGAAGGAGCACCAGAAACATCGCACACACATACTCAACCAATAGATAAGTTAGATGGGAGGCAACCAATGGACATTCACGATACACAAGGAGGTGACACGACCACAGGGGGGCATTACACCAACCCATACATAAAGGACACCACACACATGATCTGCCCCTTCGGCCAGTGGAGACAGTCAGCGAGGAGAGGCACAGGGTTGATTCATTATCACACCCACCACGTGGAAGACAGCAGCTGGTTAGTCAGTTTAGGTAGCTATAATAGGATTAGGAGTAGTGTCGAACTCAAGTTATAAAAGTGTACATAGAGTAAATAAATGAGTTGAAGTTATTTACACGTCTCGACCTTCCTTGACAAATGCAACACAAGGAAGCCGCTTATGTTACAAAGGAAACATAACAAAACAACCACCATAACATTCCTTAACTTTTCCCTAATCTCAGCCTAACTGCTGTTGAAACTCTGGTCTGCTTTTGTTACCTCCAGATTCGACTATTCCAACACAGTCTTGGCGGCCTCCAACCTTTTTCCCAATAAGGCCATCCAAACTTCTGCTGCCTGTTGTCTTAACTCACACCAAGTCCCACTCTCCTATCAGCTCTTTGCTGGCTGACGCACACTGGCAACCAATGAAGCAATACCTCGATTTAAAAGCTTTCATCCTTGTTCTCAAATCCCTTCATGATTTGAGCCTGGTCCCTCCCTAACTCTGCATATCCCCCAGCCCCACAACCTTTTCTCACTAACTCTGTATATCCCCCAGCCCCACAACCTTCTCTCCCTAACTCTGTATATCCTCCAGCCTCACAACCTTCTATCCCTAACTCTGTATATCTTCCAGTCCCACAACCTTCTCTCCCTAACTCTGTATATCCTCCAGCCCCAAAACCTTCTCTCCCTAACTCTGTATAACCCCCAGCCCCACAACCTTCTCTCCCTAACTCTGTATATCCTCCAGCCTCACAACCTTCTCTCCCTAACTCTGTATATCCTCCAGCCTCGCAACCTTCTCTCCCTAACTCTGTGTATCCTCCAGCCCCACAACCTTCTCTCCCTAACTCCGTATATCCTCCAGCCCCACAACCTTCTCTCCCTAACTCTGTATATCCCCCAGCCCCACAACCTTCTCTCCCTAACTCTGTATATCCCCCAGCCTCACAACCTTCTCTCCCTAACGCTGTATATCCTCCAACCTCACAGCCGTCTCTCCCTAACTCTGTATATCCCCCAGCCTCACAACCGTCTCTCCCTAACTCTGTATATCCTCCTGCCCCACAACCGTCTCTCCCTAACTCTGTATATCCCCCAGCCCCACAACCTTCTCTCCCTAACTCTGTATATCCTCCAGCCCCATAACCTTCTCTCCCTAACTCTCTATATCCCCCAGCCCCACAACCTTCTCTCCCTAACTCTGTATATCCTCCAGCCTCACAACCTTCTCTCCCTAACTCTGTATATCCCCCAGCCCCACAACATTCTCTCCCTAACTCTGTATATCCTCCAGCCTCACAACCTTCTCTCACTAACTCTGTATATCCTCCAGCCTCACAACCTTCGCTCCCTAACTCTGTATATCCTCCAGCCCCACAACCGTCTCCCTCACTAACTCTGTATATCCTCCAGCCCCACAAACTTATCTCCCTAACTCTGTAAATCTTCCAGCCCCACATTCTCTCCCTAACTCTGTATATCCTCCAGCCCCACAACCTTCTCTCCCTAACTCTGTATATCCTCCAGCCTCACAACCTTCTCTCCCTAACACTGTATATCCCCCAGCCCCACAACGTTCTCTCCCTAACTCTGTATATCCCCCCAGCCCCATAACATTCTCTCCCTAACTCTGTATATCCCCCAGGCCCATAACATTCTCTCCCTAACTCTGTATATCCCCCAGCCCCACAACATTCTCTCCCTAACTCTGTATATCCTTCAGCCCCACAATCGTCTCCCTCCGTAACTCTGTCTATCCTCCAGCCCCACAATCTTCTCTCCCAAACTCTGTATATGCCCCAGCCCCATAACCTTCTCTCCATATCTCTGTATATCCCCAGCCCCATAACCTTCTCTCCCTAACACTGTATATCCTCCAGCCTCACAACCTTCTCTCCCTAACACTGTATATCCCCCAGCCCCACAACCTTCTCTCCTTAACTCTGTATATCCTCCAGTCCCACAACCTTCTCTCCCTAACTCTGTATATCCCCCAGCCCCATAACCTTCTCTCCCTAACTCTGTATATGCTCCAGCTCCACAACCGTCTCCCTCCCTAACTCTGTATATCCTCCAGCCCCACAATCGTCTCCCTCATTAACTCTGTATATCCTCCAGCCCCACAACCTTCTCTCCCTATCTCTGTATACACCCCAGCCCCACAACCTTCTCTCCCTAACTCTGTATATCCCCCAGCCCCACAACCTTGTCTCCATAACTCTGTATATCCCCCAGCCTCACAACCTTCTCTCCCTAACTCTGTATATCCCCAGCCCCACAACCTTCTCTCCCAAGCTCTGTATATCCCCCAGCCCCACAACCGTCTCTCCCTAACTCTGTATATCCCCCAGCCCCACAACCTTCTCTCCCTAACTCTGTATATCCCCCAGCCCCACAACCTTCTCTCCATAACTCTGTATATCCCCGAGCCTCACAACCTTTTCTTCCTAACTCTGTATATCCCCCAGCCTCACAACCTTCTCTCCCTAACGTTCTATGTTCTATGTTCTAACTCTGTATATCCTCCAGCCTCACAACCTTCTCTCCCTAACTCTGTATATCCTCCAGCCCCACAACCTTCTCTCCCTAACTCTGTATATCCTCCAGCCTCACAACCTTCTCTCCCTAACTCTGTATATCCTCCAGCCCCACAACCTTCTCTCCCTAACTCGGTATATCTCCCAGCCCAACTACCTTCTCTCCCTAACTCTGTATATCCTCCAGTCCCACAACCTTCTCTCCCTAACTCTGTATATCCTCCAGCCTCACAACCTTCTCTCCCTAACTCTGTATATCCTCCAGTCCCACGACCTTCTCTCCCTAACTCTGTATATCCTCCAACCTCACAACCTTCCCTCCCTAACTCTGTATATCCTCCTGCCTCACAACCTTCTCTCCCTAACTCATTATATCCTCCAGCCTCACAACCTTCTCTCCCTAACTCTGTATATCCCCATCTCACAACCGTCTCTCCCTAACTCTGTGTATCCCCCAGCCTCACAAACTTCTCTCCCTAACTCTGTATATCCTCCAGCCTCACAATCTTCTCTCCCTAACTCTGTATATCCCCCAGCCTCACAAACTTCTCTCCCTAACTCTGTATATCCCCCAGCCTCACAACCTTCTCTCCCTTACTCTGGAATATCCTCCCAACCTTCTCTCCCTAACTCTGTATATCCTCCAGCCTCACAACCTTCTCTCCCTAACTCTGTATATCCTCCAGCCTCACAACCTTCTCTCCCTAACTCTGTATATCCTCCAGCCCCACAACCGTCTCCCTCACTAACTCTGTATATCCTCCAGCCCCACAACCTTCTCTCCCTAACTCTGTAAATCTTCCAGCCCCACATTCTCTCCCTAACTCTGTATATCCTCCAGCCCCACAACCTTCTCTCCCTAACTCTGTATATCCTCCAGCCTCACAACCTTCTCTCCCTAACACTGTATATCCCCCAGCCCCACAACGTTCTCTCCCTAACTCTGTATATCCCCAAGCCTCACAACCTTCTCTCCCTAACTCTGTATATCCTCCAGCCTCACAACCTTCTCTCCATAACACTGTATATCCCCCAGCCCCACAACGTTCTCTCCCTAACTCTGTATATCCCCCAGCCCCAGAACATTCTCTCCCTAACTCTGTATATCCCCCAGCCCCACAACCTTCTCTCCCTAACTCTGTATATCCTCCAGCCCCACAACCGTCTCCCTCACTAACTTTGTATATCCTCCAGCCCCACAATTGTCTCCCTCCGTAACTCTGTCTATCTTCCAGCCCCACAACCTTCTCTCCCTAACTCTGTATATCCCCAGCCTCACAACCGTCTCTCCCTAACTCTGTATATCCTCCAGCCTCACAACATTCTCTCCCTACCTCTGTATATCCCCCAGCCTCACAACCTTCTCTCCCTAACTCTGTATATCCTCCAGCCTCACAACCTTCTCTCCATAACACTGTATATCCCCCAGCCCCACAACGTTCTCTCCCTAACTCTGTATATCCCCCAGCCCCAGAACATTCTCTCCCTAACTCTGTATATCCCCCAGCCCCACAACCTTCTCTCCCTAACTCTGTATATCCTCCAGCCCCACAACTGTCTCCCTCACTAACTTTGTATATCCTCCAGCCCCACAATTGTCTCCCTCCGTAACTCTGTCTATCTTCCAGCCCCACAACCTTCTCTCCCTAACTCTGTATATCCCCAGCCTCACAACCGTCTCTCCCTAACTCTGTATATCCTCCAGCCTCACAACCTTCTCTCCCTACCTCTGTATATCCCCCAGCCTCACAACCTTCTCTCCCTAACTCTGTATATCCTCCAGCCTCACAACTTTCTCTCCCTAACTCTGTATATCCTCCAGCCCCACAACCTTCTCTCCCTAACTCGGTATATCCCCCAGCCCCACAACCTTCTCTCCCTAACTCTGTATATCCCCCAGCCCCACAACCTTCTCTCCCTAACTCTGTATATCCTCCAGCCCCACAACCTTCTCTCCCTAACTCTGTATATCCTCCAGTCCCACAACCTTCTCTCCCTAACTCTGTATATCCTCCAATCTCACAACCTTCCCTCCCTAACTCTGTATATCCTCCTGCCTCACAACCTTCTCTCCCTAACTCTGTATATCCTCCAGCCTCACAATCTTCTCTCCCTAACTCTGTATATCCTCCAGCCTCACAACCTTCTCTCCCTAAATCTGTATATCCCCCAGCCTCACAACCTTCTCTCCCTAACTCTGTATATCCCCCAGCCTCACAACCTTCTCTCCCTAACTCTGTATATCCCCCAGCCCCACAACATTTTCTCCCGAACTCTGTATGTCCCCCAGCCCCACAACCTTCACTCCCTAACTCTGTATATCCCCCAGCCCCACAACCTTCTCTCCCTAACTCTGTATATCCCCCAGCCTCACAACCTTCTCTCCCTAACTCTGTATATGCCCCAGCCTCACAACCTTTTCTCCCTAACTCTGTATATCCCCCAGCCCCACAACCTTCTCTCCCTAACTCTGTATATCCCCCAGCCCCACAACCTTCTCTCCCTAACTCTGTATATCCCCCAGCCCCACAACCTTATCTCCCTAACTCTGTATATCCTCCAGTCCCACAACCTTCTCTCCCTAACTCTGTATATCCCCCAGCCCCATAACCTTCTCTCCCTAACTCTGTATATCCTCCAGCCCCACAACCGTCTCCCTCCCTAACTCTGTATATCCTCCAGCCCCACAATCGTCTCCCTCCGTAACTCTGTATATCCTCCAGCCCCACAACCTTCTCTCCCTAACTCTGTATATCCCCCAGCCCCACAACCTTCTCTCCCTAACTCTGTATATCCCCCAGCCCCACAACCTTCTCTCCATAACTCTGTATATCCCCCAGCCTCACAACCTTCTCTCCCTAACTCTGTATATCCACCAGCCCCACAACCTTCTCTCCCTAACTCTGTATATCCCCCAGCCCCACAACCTTCTCTCCATAACTCTGTATATCCCCCAGCCTCACAAACGTCTCTCCCTAACTCTGTATATCCCCCAGCCCCACAACCGTCTCTCCCTAACTCTGTATATCCCCCAGCCCCACAACCTTCTCTCCCTAACTCTGTATATCCCCCAGCCCCACAACATTCTCTCCCTAACTCTGTATATCCCCCAGCCCCACAACCTTCTCTCCATAACTCGGTATATCCCCCAGCCTCACAACTTTCTCCCCCTAACTCTGTATATCCCCCAGCCCCGAAACCTTCTTTCCCTAACTCTGTATATCCTCCAGCCCCACAACCTTCTCTCCCTCACCCTCTATATCCTCCAACCTCACAACCTTCCCTCCCTAACTCTGTATATCCTCCTGCCTCACAACCTTCTCTCCCTAACTCTGTATATCCTCCAGCCTCACAATCTTCTCTCCCTAACTCTGTATATCCCCAGCCTCACAACCGTCTCTCCCTAACTCTGTATATCCTCCAGCCCCACAACCTTCTCTCCCTAACTCTGTATATCCCCCAGCCTCACAACCTTCTCTCCCTAACTCTGTATATCCCCCAGCCCCACAACCTTCTCTCCCTCACCCTCTATATCCTCCAACCTCACAACCTTCCCTCCCTAACTCTGTATATCCTCCTGCCTCACAACCTTCTCTCCCTAACTCTGTATATCCCCCAGTCCCACAACCTTTTCTCCCTAACTCTGTATATCCCCCAGCCCCACAACCTTCTCTCCCTAACTCTGTATATCCCCCAGCCCCACAACCTTCTCTCCCTAACTCTGTATATCCCCCAGCCTCACAACCTTCTCTCCCTAACTCTGTATATCCCCCAGCCTCACAACCTTTTCTCCCTAACTCTGTATATCCCCCAGCCCCACAACCTTCTCTCCCTAACTCTGTATATCCCCCAGCCCCACAACCTTCTCTCCCTAACTCTGTATATCCCCCAGCCCCACAACCTTCTCTCCCTAACTCTGTATATCCTCCAGTCCCACAATCTTCTCTCCCTAACTCTGTATATCCCCCAGCCCCATAACCTTCTCTCCCTAACTCTGTATATCCTCCAGCTCCACAACCGTCTCCCTCCCTAACTCTGTATATCCTCCAGCCCCACAATCCTCTCCCTCCGTAACTCTGTATATCCTCCAGCCCCACAACCTTCTCTCCCTAACTCTGTATATCCCCCAGCCCCACAACCTTCTCTCCCTAACTCTGTATATCCCCCAGCCCCACAACCTTCTCTCCATAACTCTGTATATCCCCCAGCCTCACAACCTTCTCTCCCTAACTCTGTATATCCACCAGCCCCACAACCTTCTCTCCCTAACTCTGTATATCCCCCATCCCCACAACCTTCTCTCCATAACTCTGTATATCCCCCAGCCTCACAACCTTCTCTCCCTAACTCTGTATATCCCCCAGCCCCACAACATTCTCTCCCTAACTCTGTATATCCCCCAGCCCCACAACCTTCTCTCCATAACTCTGTATATCCCCCAGCCTCACAATCTTCTCTCCCTAACTCTGTATATCCTCCAGCCTCACAATCTTCTCTCCCAAACTCTGTATATCCTCCAGCCTCACAACCTTCTCTCCCTAAATCTGTATATCCCCCAGCCTCACAACCTTCTCTCCCTAACTCTGTATATCCCCCAGCCTCACAACCTTCTCTCCCTAACTCTGTATATCCCCCAGCCCCACAACATTTTCTCCCGAACTCTGTATGTCCCCCAGCCCCACAACCTTCACTCCCTAACTCTGTATATCCCCCAGCCCCACAACCTTCTCTCCCTAACTCTGTATATCCCCCAGCCTCACAACCTTCTCTCCCTAACTCTGTATATGCCCCAGCCTCACAACCTTTTCTCCCTAACTCTGTATATCCCCCAGCCCCACAACCTTCTCTCCCTAACTCTGTATATCCCCCAGCCCCACAACCTTCTCTCCCTAACTCTGTATATCCCCCAGCCCCACAACCTTATCTCCCTAACTCTGTATATCCTCCAGTCCCACAACCTTCTCTCCCTAACTCTGTATATCCCCCAGCCCCATAACCTTCTCTCCCTAACTCTGTATATCCTCCAGCCCCACAACCGTCTCCCTCCCTAACTCTGTATATCCTCCAGCCCCACAATCGTCTCCCTCCGTAACTCTGTATATCCTCCAGCCCCACAACCTTCTCTCCCTAACTCTGTATATCCCCCAGCCCCACAACCTTCTCTCCCTAACTCTGTATATCCCCCAGCCCCACAACCTTCTCTCCATAACTCTGTATATCCCCCAGCCTCACAACCTTCTCTCCCTAACTCTGTATATCCCCCAGCCCCACAACCTTCTCTCCCTAACTCTGTATATCCCCCAGCCTCACAAACGTCTCTCCCTAACTCTGTATATCCCCCAGCCCCACAACCGTCTCTCCCTAACTCTGTATATCCCCCAGCCCCACAACCTTCTCTCCCTAACTCTGTATATCCCCCAGCCCCACAACATTCTCTCCCTAACTCTGTATATCCCCCAGCCCCACAACCTTCTCTCCATAACTCTGTATATCCCCCAGCCTCACAACTTTCTCCCCCTAACTCTGTATATCCCCCAGCCCCGAAACCTTCTTTCCCTAACTCTGTATATCCTCCAGCCCCACAACCTTCTCTCCCTCACCCTCTATATCCTCCAACCTCACAACCTTCCCTCCCTAACTCTGTATATCCTCCTGCCTCACAACCTTCTCTCCCTAACTCTGTATATCCTCCAGCCTCACAATCTTCTCTCCCTAACTCTGTATATCCCCAGCCTCACAACCGTCTCTCCCTAACTCTGTATATCCTCCAGCCCCACAACCTTCTCTCCCTAACTCTGTATATCCCCCAGCCTCACAACCTTCTCTCCCTAACTCTGTATATCCCCCAGCCCCACAACCTTCTCTCCCTCACCCTCTATATCCTCCAACCTCACAACCTTCCCTCCCTAACTCTGTATATCCTCCTGCCTCACAACCTTCTCTCCCTAACTCTGTATATCCCCCAGTCCCACAACCTTTTCTCCCTAACTCTGTATATCCCCCAGCCCCACAACCTTCTCTCCCTAACTCTGTATATCCCCCAGCCCCACAACCTTCTCTCCCTAACTCTGTATATCCCCCAGCCTCACAACCTTCTCTCCCTAACTCTGTATATCCCCCAGTCTCACAACCTTTTCTCCCTAACTCTGTATATCCCCCAGCCCCACAACCTTCTCTCCCGAACTCTGTATATCCCCCAGCCCCACAACCTTCTCTCCCTAACTCTGTATATCCCCCAGCCCCACAACCTTCTCTCCCTAACTCTGTATATCCTCCAGTCCCACAATCTTCTCTCCCTAACTCTGTATATCCCCCAGCCCCATAACCTTCTCTCCCTAACTCTGTATATCCTCCAGCTCCACAACCGTCTCCCTCCCTAACTCTGTATATCCTCCAGCCCCACAATCCTCTCCCTCCGTAACTCTGTATATCCTCCAGCCCCACAACCTTCTCTCCCTAACTCTGTATATCCCCCAGCCCCACAACCTTCTCTCCCTAACTCTGTATATCCCCCAGCCCCACAACCTTCTCTCCATAACTCTGTATATCCCCCAGCCTCACAACCTTCTCTCCCTAACTCTGTATATCCCCCAGCCCCACAACATTCTCTCCCTAACTCTGTATATCCCCCAGCCCCACAACCTTCTCTCCATAACTCTGTATATCCCCCAGCCTCACAACCTTCTCTCCCTAACTCTGTATATCCCCCAGCCCCACAACCTTCTTTCCCTAACTCTGTATATCCTCCAGCCCCACAACCTCTCTCCCTAACTCTGTATATCCTCCAACCTCACAACCTTCCCTCCCTAACTCTGTATATCCTCCTGCCTCACAACCTTCTCTCCCTAACTCTGTATATCCTCCAGCCTCACAATCTTCTCTCCCTAACTCTGTATATCCCCAGCCTCACAACCGTCTCTCCCTAACTCTGTATATCCTCCAGCCTCACAACCTTCTCTCCCTAACTCTGTATACCCCCAGCCCCACAACCTTCTCTCCCTAACTCTGTATATCCCCCAGCCCCACAACCTTCTCTCCCTAACTCTGTATATCCTCCAGTCCCACAACCTTCTCTCCCTAACTCTGTATATCCCCCAGCCCCATAACCTTCTCTCCCTAACTCTGTATATCCTCCAGCCCCACAACCGTCTCCCTCCCTAACTCTGTATATCCTCCAGCCCCACAATCGTCTCCCTCCGTAACTCTGTATATCCTCCAGCCCCACAACCTTCTCTCCCTAACTCTGTATATCCCCCAGCCCCACAACCTTCTCTCCCTAACTCTGTATATCCCCCAGCCCCACAACCTTCTCTCCCTAACTCTGTATATCCCCCAGCCCCACAACCTTCTCTCCCTAACTCTGTATATCCCCCAGCCCCACAGCCTTCTCTCCCTAACTCTGTATATCCCCCAGCCTCACAACCTTCTCTCCCTTACTCTGTATATCCCCCAGCCTCACAACCTTTTCTCCCTAACTCTGTATATCCCCCAGCCCCACAACCTTCTCTCCCTAACTCTGTATATCCCCCAGCCCCAAAACCTTTTCTCCCTAACTCTGTATATCCCCCAGCCCCACAACCTTCTCTCCCTAACTCTGTATATCCTCCAGTCCCACAACCTTCTCTCCCTAACTCTGTATATCCCCCAGCCCCATAACCTTCTCTCCCTAACTCTGTATATCCTCCAGCCCCACAACCGTCTCCCTCCCTAACTCTGTATATCCTCTAGCCCCACAATCGTCTCCCTCCGTAACTCTGTATATCCTCCAGCCCCACAACCTTCTCTCCCTAACTCTGTATATCCCCCAGCCCCATAACCTTCTCCCCCTAACTCTGTATATCCCCCAGCCTCACAACCTTCTCTCCCTAACTCTGTATATCCCCCAGCCTCACAACCTTTTCTCCCTAACTCTGTATATCCCCCAGCCCCACAACCTTCTCTCCCTAACTCTGTATATCCCCCAGCCCCACAACCTTCTCTCCCTAACTCTGTATATCCCCCAGCCCCACAACCTTCTCTCCCTAACTCTGTATATCCTCCAGTCCCACAATCTTCTCTCCCTAACTCTGTATATCCCCCAGCCCCATAACCTTCTCTCCCTAACTCTGTATATCCTCCAGCTCCACAACCGTCTCCCTCCCTAACTCTGTATATCCTCCAGCCCCACAATCCTCTCCCTCCGTAACTCTGTATATCCTCCAGCCCCACAACCTTCTCTCCCTAACTCTGTATATCCCCCAGCCCCACAACCTTCTCTCCCTAACTCTGTATATCCCCCAGCCCCACAACCTTCTCTCCATAACTCTATATATCCCCCAGCCTCACAACCTTCTCTCCCTAACTCTGTATATCCACCAGCCCCACAACCTTCTCTCCCTAACTCTGTATATCCCCCAGCCCCACAACCTTCTCTCCATAACTCTGTATATCCCCCAGCCTCACAACCTTCTCTCCATAACTCTGTATATCCCCCACCCCCACAACCGTCTCTCCCTAACTCTGTATATCCCCCAGCCCCACAACCTTCTCTCCCGAACTCTGTATATCCCCCAGCCCCACAACATTCTCTCCCTAACTCTGTATATCCCCCAGCCCCACAACCTTCTCTCCATAACTCTGTATATCCCCCAGCCTCACAACCTTCTCTCCCTAACTCTGTATATCCCCCAGCCCCACAACCTTCTTTCCCTAACTCTGTATATCCTCCAGCCCCACAACCTTCTCTCCCTAACTCTGTATATCCTCCAACCTCACAACCTTCCCTCCCTAACTCTGTATATCCTCCTGCCTCACAACCATCTCTCCCTAACTCTGTATATCCTCCAGCCTCACAATCTTCTCTCCCTAACTCTGTATATCCCCAGCCTCACAACCGTCTCTCCCTAACTCTGTATATCCTCCAGCCTCACAACCTTCTCTCCCTAACTCTGTATATCCCCCAGCCCCACAACCTTCTCTCCCTAACTCTGTATATCCCCCAGCCCCACAACCTTCTCTCCCTAACTCTGTATATCCTCCAGTCCCACAACCTTCTCTCCCTAACTCTGTATATCCCCCAGCCCCATAACCTTCTCTCCCTAACTCTGTATATCCTCCAGCCCCACAACCGTCTCCCTCCCTAACTCTGTATATCCTCCAGCCCCACAATCGTCTCCCTCCGTAACTCTGTATATCCTCCAGCCCCACAACCTTCTCTCCCTAACTCTGTATATCCCCCAGCCCCACAACCTTCTCTCCCTAACTCTGTATATCCCCCAGCCCCACAACCTTCTCTCCCTAACTCTGTATATCCCCCAGCCCCACAACCTTCTCTCCCTAACTCTGTATATCCCCCAGCCCCACAGCCTTCTCTCCCTAACTCTGTATATCCCCCAGCCTCACAACCTTCTCTCCCTTACTCTGTATATCCCCCAGCCTCACAACCTTTTCTCCCTAACTCTGTATATCCCCCAGCCCCACAACCTTCTCTCCCTAACTCTGTATATCCCCCAGCCCCAAAACCTTTTCTCCCTAACTCTGTATATCCCCCAGCCCCACAACCTTCTCTCCCTAACCCTGTATATCCTCCAGTCCCACAACCTTCTCTCCCTAACTCTGTATATCCCCCAGCCCCATAACCTTCTCTCCCTAACTCTGTATATCCTCCAGCCCCACAACCGTCTCCCTCCCTAACTCTGTATATCCTCTAGCCCCACAATCGTCTCCCTCCGTAACTCTGTATATCCTCCAGCCCCACAACCTTCTCTCCCTAACTCTGTATATCCCCCAGCCCCACAACCTTCTCTCCATAACTCTGTATATCCCCAAGCCTCACAACCTTCTCTCCCTAACTCTGTATATCCCCCAGCCCCACAACCGTCTCTCCCTAACTCTGTATATCCCCCAGCCCCACAACCTTCTCTCCCTAACTCTGTATATCCCCCAGCCCCACAACCTTCTCTCCCTAACTCTGTATATCCCGCAGCCCCACAACCGTCTCTCCCTAACTCTGTATATCCTCCAGCCTCACAACCTTCTCTCCCTAACTCTGTATATCCTCCAGCCCCACCACCGTCTCCCTCTCTAACTCTGTAAATCCTCCAGCCCCACAACCTTCTCTCCCTAACTCTGTATATCTTCCAGCCCCACAACGTTCTCTCCCTAACTCTGTATATCCTCCAGCCCCACAACCTTCTCTCCATAACTCTGTATATCCTCCAGCCTCACAACCTTCTCTCCCTAACTCTGTATATGCTCCAGCCCCACAACCTTCTCTCCCTAACTCTGTATATCCTCCAGTCCCACAACCTTCTCTCCCTAACTCTGTATATCCTCCAGCCTCACAACCTTCTCTCCCTAACTCTGTATATCCCCAGCCTCACAACCGTCTCTCCCTAACTCTGTATATCCTCCAGCCTCACAACCTTCTCTCCCTAACTCTGTATATCCCCCAGCCTCACAACCTTCTCTCCCTAGCTCTGTATATCCCCCAGCCTCATAACCTTCTCTCCCTAACTCTGTATATCCCCCAGCCCCACAACCTTTTCTCCCTAACTCTGTATATCCCCCAGCCCCACAACCTTCTCTCCCTTACTCTGTATATCCCCCAGCCCCACAACCTTCTCTCCCTAACTCTGTATATCCCCCAGCCTCCCAACCTTCTCTCCCTAACTCTGTATATCCCCCAGCCTCACAACCTTCTCTCCCTACCTCTGTATATCCCCCAGCCTCACAACCTTCTCTCCCTAACTCTGTATATCCCCCAGCCTCACAACCTTCTCTCCCTAACTCTGTATATCCTCCAGCCTCACAATCGTCTCTCCCTAACTCTGTATATCCTCCAGCCCCACAACCTTCTCTCCCTAACTCTCTATATCCCCAGCCTCACAACCTTCTCTCCCTAACTCTGTATATCCTCCAGCCTCACAACCGTCTCTCCCTAACTCTGTATATTCTCCAACCCCACAACCGTCTCTCCCTAACTCTGTATATCCCCCAGCCCCACAACCTTCTCTCCCTAACTCTGTATATCCTCCAGTCCCACAACCTTCTCTCCCTAACTCTGTATATCCCCCAGCCCCATAACCTTCTCTCCCTAACTCTGTATATCCTCCAGCCCCACAACCGTCTCCCTCTCTAACTCTGTATATCCTCCAGCCCCACAATCGTCTCCCTCCGTAACTCTGTATATCCTCCAGCCCCACAACCTTCTCTCCCTAACTCTTTATATCCCCCAGCCCCACAACCTTCTCTCCCTAACTCTGTATATCCCCCAGCCCCACAACCTTCTCTCCCTAACTCTGTATATCCCCCAGCCCCACAACCTTCTCTCCCTAACTCTGTATATCCCCCAGCCCCACAGCCTTCTCTCCCTAACTCTGTATATCCCCCAGCCTCACAACCTTCTCTCCCTTACTCTGTATATCCCCCAACCTCACAACCTTTTCTCCCTAACTCTGTATATCCCCCAGCCCCACAACCTTCTCTCCCTAACTCTGTATATCCCCCAGCCCCACAACCTTTTCTCCCTAACTCTGTATATCCCCCAGCCCCACAACCTTCTCTCCCTAACTCTGTATATCCTCCAGCCTCACAACCTTCTCTCCCTAACTCTGTATATCCTCCAGCCCCACCACCGTCTCCCTCTCTAACTCTGTATATCCTCCAGCCCCACAACCTTCTCTCCCTAACTCTGTATATCTTCCAGCCCCACAACGTTCTCTCCCTAACTCTGTATATCCTCCAGCCCCACAACCTTCTCTCCCTAACTCTGTATATCCTCCAGCCTCACAACCTTCTCTCCCTAACTCTGTATATCCTCCAGCCCCACAACCTTCTCTCCCTAACTCTGTATATCCTCCAGTCCCACAACCTTCTCTCCCTAACTCTGTATATCCTCCAGCCTCACAACCTTCTCTCCCTAACTCTGTATATCCCCAGCCTCACAACCGTCTCTCCCTAACTCTGTATATCCTCCAGCCTCACAACCTTCTCTCCCTAACTCTGTATATCCCCCAGCCTCACAACCTTCTCTCCCTAGCTCTGTATATCCCCCAGCCTCATAACCTTCTCTCCCTAACTCTGTATATCCCCCAGCCCCACAACCTTCTCTCCCTTACTCTGTATATCCCCCAGCCCCACAACCTTCTCTCCCTAACTCTGTACATCCCCCAGCCTCCCAACCTTCGCTCCCTAACTCTGTATATCCCCCAGCCTCACAACCTTCTCTCCCTACCTCTGTATATCCCCCAGCCTCACAACCTTCTCTCCCTAACTCTGTATATCCCCCAGCCTCACAACCTTCTCTCCCTAACTCTGTATATCCTCCAGCCTCACAATCGTCTCTCCCTAACTCTGTATATCCTCCAGCCCCACAACCTTCTCTCCCTAACTCTCTATATCCCCAGCCTCACAACCTTCTCTCCCTAACTCTGTATATCCTCCAGCCTCACAACCGTCTCTCCCTAACTCTGTATATCCTCCAACCCCACAACCGTCTCTCCCTAACTCTGTATATTCTCCAGCCCCACAACCGTCTCCCTCCCTAACTCTGTATATCCTCCAGCCCCACAACCTTCTCTCCCTCACTCTGTATATCCTCCAGCCCCACAACTGTCTGAGACATCTGCGCTCTTCTAACACTTTCCTGATCTTAATCACCCTATGACTGCTTGGCCATGCATTCGGTTGATTCGGCCCTAAGCTCTGCAATGCACTTTCTTCGCCTCTCAGCCCCTCTACCTCGCTTTCTTCCTTTAAGACACTCCATAATAACGACTTCATTGAGCAAGCTTTTGGTCATCTGATATATTTCCTTAAGTGTTTCAGTGTCAAATGTTGTTTTATAAAGCTCCTAAGAAGAAGTTTAAGGACATTTTATTAGGATAAAGGTGACATATAAACATAAGTTGTTGTTGATCCACCCCTTTGCTATTATCATTTCCACATCCTCGCACTCTCCGCTTCTTTCCTTTCTCTAATTTCTTTCATTATTGCCTCATTTTGTCTTAAACTATTAGCATTTCCTTCACTGAATCATTTCTTATCCTCCCCCTAATCACAGACCATTCATTTTATCTTCCCAACCCCTTCACTGTTCAGCTGAAACATCTTCCACTTCCAATAAAAGACCTGCAACTTCAACCACTAATCCTACCTTCCCCTTGCCACAGATGCGGTCTAACCTGTTGAGTCTTTCCAGCATTTCTGGGTTTTATTATCCATTCATTTTATTAAACGTAGTAAATCTTGGATCTTGTATCATGTAATAATTAGAAAAGGGAGGACCTGGATTTATATAATGTCTTTCATTATTTCAAGACATTCCAAAACACTTCACAGCCAGTGAAATACTTTCAGACTAAATACTTGAAAGTACTTTTTAAAAGTGCAACCTCAGGGAAAACAGTCATCAATTTACAGATTGCACGGTCCAAAAATAACAATGAGATAAATGAACAAAGATCTGTTTGTTTAAAATAATGTTAATTGATGGATAACAGTGGTCTGCGAGATCCAGGAATACTCTCCTGCCCTTCTTCAAAAACTGCTGTGCAATCTTTTCCATTCATTCATGGGGTCAGCATCATTTTAATGTTTCATCGAAAGACAGTGCAGCACCGACTCAGTACTTGTCTTTGAAATTGGAGCCATGACCTCTTGACTCATAGGGAGTCAATGAACAAAGAGCAATACCTTGTAACTCCTTTGTCCATAAATGCACCCAATATATCTTATTCAATACAGAACTACTATTAGACTACCGTTACGATTTGAAAATTGTCAAATTAGCAACTAAAATGTGATCTCTTTTGTGAGTTATTCTTTCTCTTGGAGCTTAGAAATGGGTGGCACGGTGGCACAGTGGTTAGCACTGCTGTCTCACAGCATCAGGGACCCAGGTTCAATTCCGGCCTTGGGTGACTGTGTGGCGTTTGCGCGTTCTCCTCGTGTCTGTGTGGGATTCCTCTGGATGCTCCAGTTTCCTCCCACAAGATGTACAGGTGAGGTGGATTGGCCTTGCTAAATATCCCCTTAGTGTCCAATAATATGCAGGTTAGGTGGGGTTCTGGGATAGGGCAGGGGGGAATGCGCCTAGTGATGATCTTTCGGAGGGTTGGTGCAGACACGATGGGATGAATGGTCTCTTTCTGCACTGTGGGATTCCATGAATTGCTGGTTAAAAATAGACCAAAGTGCATCTATTTTGCCTTCTGTCATCCTGGATGATATCCGTGGTTTTGCTGTAAATGCCAATAATCTACATCAACCATAAATAATTTTCTGTTAATCAAACTAACCTGTATATAATGTGCTGCAATCTCAGGAAATGCTCGCCGGAGATCATGTCCATTAATGGCCAGAACTCTGTCATTCACTTGCAACTGGCCATCCTGGGCTGCTCGGCCTCCTTCAAGTAAATTACAGATAAAAACCCCAGCTTCATCAGGCTTACTGACCAATTTAATTCCCAGCGGCTGGTCCTGACACTTGTGGAGAATAACATGGAAGCTGTCGTCTCTGGAGCAGTTACTTTCAACGTTGCTCCTGCGCTTATAGAGCTGTTCTCGAAGTACATTTAGCAACAGGATCTGACAGGGCTGTTTCAATACTGCCACTGCATAGTTATGAGGTACACTGCTTATGTCAGTACCATTTACCTGGATCAGAAAAAAAACATAAACGCAAAAATAAATTAAGACATTGAAACCTGAGGAAATACATATATTACTTGTAGTTAGCTAGAGCACATACGGGTAATGTTAACAAACCATGATGATGAAAGTGTTCCATGAAATATGAGTGACATTTACAGGAAATACATTCTTAATGCAAGACTTTTATATATATATATATATATACAAAACGTGATTGGGTGGGGAATCGCTCGTGAGGTGAAAATCATGGCCGGTGCTGGCCGCCTGACAGAATGCCATGCTCCGGTGCCTCGAAAGCGACGAGAATGCATTCTACTCCACACATACAGTAAACGCCGTTAGCATATCATTAATGGGCCCTACCCGCAATAGCCAAGGGCTCTTTCACCAGTGCAAACAAGAAGGGGGACACGGAACATCCCTGTCTCGTTCACCTGTGCAGTTGAAAGTAACCCAAGTTCACTTCATTCATATGAACATTCGTCTTTGGTTCCTTATATAACAATTTGACCCATGCCACAAACTTAGGCCCAATCCCAAATCATTCCAACGCTGCAAACAAATAACTCCACTCTCCTCAATCAAATGCCTTGTCCGCATCCAGCGTCACCACCACATCCTGCTCCCCCGCTTCTGACGGGGAAAGCACACGTTTAGCAAGCACCGCACATTTGAAGACAACTGTCCACCCTTTACTAACCCTGTCTGGTCCTTCCCAGCCACCTGTGGGAGCTGTTCCTCCAGCCTAAGCGCCAACACTTTGGCAAGGACCTTGGCATCTACATTCAACCGGGAAATTGTCCGACAAGACCCACCCGCCACTGGGTCCTTATCTTTCTTTGACAAAAGTGAAATCGATGCCTGCCTCATTGTCTCCGGAAGTGACCCACCTTGCTACCGTGCCTTCAAACAGCTCCACCAACATCAGTGGCAGCTGGTCCACAAACGTCTTATAAAATTCCACCGGGAACCCGTCCGGCCCTGGTGCCTTACATGTCTGCATTTTCCCTATCGCCGTCCGAACCTCCTCGATCCCCACTGGCACTTCCGTCCCTGCCCTATCCTCCTTTTCCACTGTGGGACACTACAACCCCTCCAGAAATTCCCTCATATCCAACTCGTCATCCAGGGGCTCCAACCTATACAATTTACTATAAAATTCTTTAAATCCCCTATTTACCTGGTCCGGTGCAGTCACCAGACCCTTCACCCCATCCCACACCTGAACAATCTCCCATGAGGCCATCTGTTGACTGAGATGGCCCGCCAACAAGCGACTGGCCTTCACCCCGTACTCATTTTTATTTTTAAATTTAGTGTACCCAATTCATTTTTTCCAATTAAGGGGCAATTTAGCGTGGCCAATCCACCTAGCCTGCACATCTTTAGGTTGTGGGGGCGAAACCGACGCAGACACGGGGAGAATGTGCAAACCCCACACGGACAGTGACCCAGAGCCGGGACCGAACCTGGGACCTCGGCGTCGTGAAGCATCAGCGCTAACCCACTGCGCCACCGTGCTGCCCTCCACGTACTCATATACCGCATCATTTGCACGCCTTAACTAGCACATCGCTTTTCCTGTGTACAAAAGATCAAAGTGGGTCCGCAGTACCTTTCTGCAGGCCGAACGTTCTGAAGTGGGAGCCTCCGCATACTTCCCATCAACTTCCAGAATTTCATCCACCAGCCGCTGCCTCCTGTCAACCTGCGCCTTATACGAGATGATCTCACCCCTCACCACCGTCTTCAGTGCCTCCAATAGCACTGAGGGCAAGACCTCCCCATTCTTATTAAACCCCACATAATCACCATCGCCACCCTCACACAAAATGTCAGATTTGCAAGCAGCCCCACGTCCAACCTCCACACCAGCCTCTGTGCCAGCCCCCTCTCCAGGACCACATCCACCAGGTGCAGAGCGTGATCTGAAATAACGATCGCCGGATTTTCTGCTTTCCTTACCCCCGACAACAAGGACCTCTCCTTAATAAAGAAAATCAATCCTCGAATTTACATTATGCACTGGCAAGACAAAGGGATACTCTCTAACCCCTGGATGCAAGAACCGCCACAGTTGCGCCAGCCATTGGAGAAGCTGGATTTGAACGTCAAGGACGCCAAGAAGCCAGACCAGGTCCCACCAAGCTCCGATTATGAGACTGACATGCACACATTGCCACCGCTGGAGCCCACCCTGTTGGCGCCCATGGCCGCCTCTGTTCCACCGACCCCGCCCAGGCGTCCACTGACAACGCCGCTCCCTGGTTCAGTAAACAGCTCTGGATGCCACGAGGTCGGTCCCTGAAGATTGTTCTCGGATTAAGAAAACTTGGACCCGTCTGTGGTCGAGGAACTGTCAGCCATGTTGGGAGCGAGACGCCAGAGGTGGACTTCCTGGGGAAGGCAAAGAGACGTTCATGGGGGGTTTCGTTAGTCGTGGTGCAGAGGAGCGATCGGATGGAGTGGAATGCCTCAGGGAGGACCTCCTGCCAGTGGGAGACTGGGAGATGTTTAGACCGCAGGGCCAGCAGGACGGCCTTCCAGACCGTCCCGTTTTCCCTCTCTACCTGCCCGTTTCCCCCGGGGGATGTAGCTGGTCGTCCTGCTCGAGGCCACCCCCTTCCAATAGGCGCTGGCGGACGTACGCAGACCTCATGCCCATAACGAAGGCGTCTTGGATTAAAAGTTCTGTGTGCTGGACTGCCGAAACTGCCTGGCAGTCACAGTTCCGCCCCAGGATGTACAGGGCACGCCAGAAATCGTCTAGGGACTCACCGGGGAGTTGCTGTCTTGTGGACAGGTGGTGCCTGGCGTTTAGTTGGTTGACTGGCCGAACGTAATGTCCTTTCAGGAGCTCCATTGCTTCGGAGTAAGTGGGCGCATCCCGGCTGAGAGGAAAAATGTCAGGGCTCACCCGTGAATAAAGGACTTGGAGATTCTGCGCGTCCGAGGGTTCCGCAGCGGATGTTCGGAGGTAGCTTTCGAAGCAGGTTAGCCAGTGGTCAAAAGCGGACAAAGCATTGGCTGCTTGAGGGCTCAGCTGCAGGCGATCAGGCTTAATGTGAAGATCCATCGTTTTAAAAATCTTTGCTCAATAAATTGATGCATTATCAATTACCATAAGATGAGAGTAGTGGAATAATCGAGGCTTTATTGAGCAAAGATGTTGTGCCTCCTGTAGCTGGAACCAGAATGGCTGCAGCACCGGAGATCACACACATTTATACGCCACCTACTGGGCGGAGCCAGGCAGGGATTTACCCCCGTACCTCTATTATCCGTGTCTTACCGTAATACATATAATACTGCTAGTGGTGACTACCACACTAACTATACCATTCTCTCCCCATAGCAGCCAGTTATAAATTATTCGGAATCAGGGGGAGCAATGGACAGTTTCCTAACACCTTTCTCTACTGTGTACCATACTGTAAGGAGCCTAAAGTTCATAAGTTCATAAGATATAGAGGCAGAATTAGGCCATTCAGCCCATCGAGTCTGCTCTGCCATTCGATCATGGCTGATATGTTCCTCATCTGTTACCTACAATGCTACAGACCAAGAGCTGGATGGCGAAATCAACCAGAGCATCTCCTTCCGAGAACACGTGATCTAGGAGCAGGAGTATGCAATTTAGCCTCCCGAGCCTAACACCCTCAATGTGATCATGGCTGAAAGGAAGGAGGATACAATTGATTCTTAGAAATAAATTCACAATGTGCAGTACCTCTAGAATCATGTCTCCTGGTAGAAGTCTGCCATCTTTAGCAAGAGCACCATCTCGATAAATGTCTTGTACGACAATATTCCCCACAGGAGTTTCACATCCTCCCACAATAGTGATACCAAGGCTTTCATGTGCATCAGAACGATTAATCTTGATAGTTGTAACTTCACCATCTGGAATTAAATGATGTAGTCTGGGAAATGCTGCAAACATAAGAACAAATATATTTGAATGTCTCAGTCTGTCTTTGTTTCATCTAGTTTATTATCTTACATTGCAAATCGCACTAGTTTATGTTACATTCTGTTTTAGTGAAACACCAATACTTTGGCTAAACTTAACCAAGGGGCGACCACAGATGATAACTTCTCTATAAACGTGGGCATATTGTATACACAATGAAATAAACAACACTGGATTAAATCACTTCATGTGGTAGTAGACAAAGTATTTCCAGCACAGAAACTGGCCATTCAGTCCAGTAGGTCGATGCCAGGCTTTCTGCCTTCACACAAGCCCCTTCTCACATTTCTTCCTTTAACGGAAAATGGAATGATTATTACAATTTGTCTATGAGTTTGTGCATTAACTTTACTAGATCTCTGTAGACCTCTCTAATCAAATCCCACTACCCACCAATCAAAGCTCAGGGAGATGGTGATGTAGTAGTAATAACACTGGGCTAACAATTTAGCAGCTCAGGCAAATGCTTTGGGGGCATGCATTCAAATCCCACCACAGCAGCTGATGGAATTTCAATTCAACTTTAAAACATAGGGCACGATTTAACGCCCAAAAAGCAGAGTCCCGTTTTGGGTGAGTTTAGCAGGGTATTTCTCAGTGCCTGCAGCGCCAGGAACGACTCTGCAATCAATGGGACTCTGTTTTATTTCAGCCTCGGTAGGGAACGCCAAGGCTGTACTTACCTCACTTCCTGCACAGATGAGTGAGACGACCACATGTTTAAATGCCGCCCAAACTCTCAACCCAACTCGGCATCCCCATTGCGGCTTCTGGACATCCCCCCAATACCCCAATGTACCTATTAGGGGGCCCTTAAGACACCCCCTTACCTCACCAGGGCAGGGCAGTCCCAGGCTCGATCCCTGGCATAGGCAACCTGGCACCTTGACACTGCCAAGGTGCCCAGGTGGCAGCGGGAGTACCAGGGTACCACCCTGCCCAGTGAGCGACCACCAGGGGACCTCCGATGGCCTGGGAACCCCCCCCCCCCCCCCGCAGATGCTGTTACGCCTGGTTCCACATTTGTGTGGGCCAGTGCTAAACAGCGCCATGGCGAATCTAACTGCTCACTTAAATATGCAAATCTGGATCTCACCCAGTGAAGGCGAGATCCAGATTGCAAGTCTCTGATGCACTATCAATTACGACAAGACGAGAGTAGAATGTAATCAAGGCTTTATTACGCAGAGATGTGTAGCCTCCCGCAGCTGCTGCCGAAATGGCTGCAGCTCGGAGAGCCCACACATTTATACTCCGATTCGCTTCAGGGGCCTCCAAGGTAAGAACACCATTTAAAAATGGTGTCCTGATCTCTCGCTACACTAGGAGCCACACAGTAGCACAGCTCCAGTGTCCCAGGTTCAATTCCCGGCTTGGATCACTGTCTGTGTGGAGTCTGCATGTTCTCCCCGTGTCTGCGTGGGTTTCCTCCGGGTGCTCCGGTTTCCTCCCACAGTCCAAAGTTGTGCAGGTTAAATGGATTGACCATGATAAATTGCCCTTAGTGTCCAAAAAGGTTAGGTGGGTTACTGGGTTACAGGCATAGGGTGGAGGTGTGGGCTTAAGTTGGGTGGTCTTTCCAAGGGCCGGTGCATTTGATGCGCCGAATGGTTTCCTTTTGCACTGTAGATTCTATGATTCCGCTCACTGGAACTCCCCACTGTACAAAACGGGGCTATGTGCGGCCTCGGCAGCGCGTTCCCCGTTCAGACCCCTGATACGACGCGAGTCAAGTTGAATAGCTATGCGTTTCTTACCATTGCGTGCGCCGGGAAACACGCGCCTAAATGCGCCTGCTTTCGGACTTTGTACCCATTTGGTTGAATCGAGCCCATTGTCTCCCAAATGGAGAATTTCGCCCAACATCTTTGCTGTTCTCTTTCACGTCTCAGGCACTGATTGTGCTTGCTGATAGTATGGCTTTGTAGGGTGGGACTTACTGATAGTATGGATTTGTAGGGTGGGACTTGCTGATAGTATGGATTTGTAGGGTGGGACTTGCTGATAGTATGGATTTGTAGGGTGGGACTTGCTGATAGTATGGATTTGTAGGGTGGGACTTGCTGATAGTATGGATTTGTAGGGTGGGACTTGCTCATAGTATGGATTTGTAGGGTGGGACTTGCTGATAGTATGGATTTGTAGGGTGGGACTTGCTGATAGTATGGATTTGTAGGGAGGGATTTCTCCACCCCCCCTCATATGGCATGTTTTACAGTGGTGGAGGTGGTCTGATGGCTGATGGCCAGATTTTCCCACTGATGTCAATGGCTTATTTCATGGCTCACAACCTTCTTCACCGGGGAATCCGCCACAGGTGGTCATCGTCGCCTGGACCGGAAAATCCGTTGGCAGGAAGAGACGGATAATTTTGCCGATCGAGTCACAGCTTCGTGGTTGTGTTTTTAGAGTTGGATGCCAACTTGAAGCTTGGGTTAAATAGCCAGTATTAGAATCAGGGGAACAGTGGATGAGATGATTTAGGGGGAGAAAGGACAACAGATGGCAGCAGATCGTCAAGGACAGTGAGGAGCTCTCTATGGAGTTGACTGCCCAGCAGCCACCTTGAGCTTGAACCATCGAATAAATAAATATATACTTAATGACAGCTGGAATTGGGGCACAATGTACCAGCTCAGTTTGCAGCAACCTTGTGTCCAAATCAAAAGATTGTATTTAAAATAAGATTTTAACCAAGGGTCTGTCTGCCCTCTCAGGTGAAAGATCCCATGACACACCACAGTCAATATTTATCCCTTGATTAACATCACGGAAAAAACAGATTATCGGGTCATTAACTCTGCTATTTGTGGGAGTTTGCTTTGTGCAAAGTGGCTGTCACATTCCCTGCGTTATAACAGTGACTACAACTCCAAAATATCTAATTGCCTGTAAAGCAGTTTGAGACATTCACAGGTCATGATAGGTGCTAAATGTGGAGATGGTATTCCAAAAGGATCGATGCTGGGACCATTGACAGAAAAATTTGCAGAAGACAATTGGGGGTGTTATTTAAACAGTGAATGTCTGCAACAAATCAAATGAAAAATGAAATGAAATGAAAATCGCTTACTGTCACCAGTAGGCTTCAAATGAAGTTACTGTGAAATACCCCTAGTCGCCACATTCCGGCGCCTGTTCGGGGAGGCTGGTACGGGAATTGATCCATAGTAATCTTGCAGAATGGTGTGTAAATGATAAATGAACTTCAACATAAATAAGTTTGAGGTAGTACCATTTTGCAGGGAGGCTATGGAGGCCAAATACTTCTTGGAAAATAATGTCTAAATAGGGTAAAGGAACAAAGGTATTCAGGGGTAGGTTTGCACATGTAGTGGTGCAGGTTAAGACCATACAAAACGAGGGCAGCACGGTGGCGCAGTGGTAGCACTGCAGTCTCATGGCGCTGAGATCCTAGGTTTCATCCTGGCTCTGGGTCACTGTCCGTGTGGAGTTTGCACATTCTCCCCGTGTTTGCGTGGGTTTCGCCCCCACAACCCAAAGGTGTGCAAGGTAGGTGGAGTGAACATGCTAAACTTGTCCCTTAATTGGAAAAAATGAATTGGGTACTCTAAATTTGTTTTAAAAAAAGACCATAAAAAACAAAGCACTGGAGTTCATTTCTGCAGGATAGAATTGAAAAACAAAAACCTGTATAGAAATTTGGTTAGAAGAAAATCGAAGAACTGTAAACAATTTTGGTCTCCATATTCTAAATAGTTGATAAAGGTTCGGAGAAAGTGCAAAAATAAATACTAGAATGATACCAGAACCACGAGGTTCCAGTGATCGCAAAGATTGAACAAGCTTTTTTTAAATTCATTTACGGGATGTGGGCGTCATTGGTTAGGCTAGCCTTTATTGCCCATCCTTAGTTACCCTTCAGAAGGTGGTGGTGAGTTGTCTTCTTGAACTGCTGCAGTCCTTGAGGTGTAGGGACACCCACTGTGCTATTAGTGAGGGAGTTCCAGGATGTTGCCCCAGCCACAATAAAGGAATGACGATATATTTCCAAGTCAGGGTGGTGAGTGACTTGGAGGGGAATCTACAGGTGGTGGGGTTCCTGGGTATCTGCTGCTCTTGTCCTTCTAGATGGTAGTGGTCGTGGATTTGGAAGGTGCTGTCTAAGGAACCTTGGTGAGTTACTGCAATGCATCTTGTAGATGGTACACACAGCTGTCATTGTTCATTGGTGGTGGAGTGTTTGAATGTTTGTGGAAGGGGGAGCAATCAAGCGGGCTGCTTTGTCCTGGATAATGTTGAGCGTTTTGAGTGTTGTTGGAGCTACACTCATCCAGGCAAGTGGAGAGTATTCCATTACACTCCTGACTTGTGCCTTGTAGATGGTGGAAAGGCTTTGGGGGAGTCAGGGGGTGAGTTAATCACCATAGGATTCCTAACCTTTGGCCTGTCCTGGTAGCCACGGTATTAATGTGAGTAGTCCAGTTCAGTTTCTGATCAATGGTAACCCCCAGTATGTTGTTTGTGGGGGATTCAGCGATGGTAATGCCATTGAACGTCAAGGGGTGATGGTTAGATCCTCTCTTGTATGAGATGGTTATTTCCATGTCATTTGTGGGGTGCAAATGTACTTACCACTTGTCAGCCCAAGGTTGGATATTGTCCAGTTCTTGCTGTATTTGTACATGTAATGCTTCATTATCTGAAGAGTTGCGAAAGGTGCTGAACATTGTGCAGTCATCCGAAAACATCCCCACCTTATGATGGAAGGGAGGTCATTGATGAAGTAGTTGAAGATGGTTGGGCCTAGGACACTACCCTGAGGAACTCCTGCAGTGATGTCCTGCAGTTGAGATGATTGACCTCCAACCACCACAACCATCTTCCTTTGTGACGGGTATGACTCCATCCAGCGGGGAGCTTTCCCCCTGATTCCAATTGACTAGTTTAGCTAGGCTCCTTGATGTCAAACTCTGTCAAATGCTGCCTTGATGTCAAGGGCAGTCATTCTCACCTCACCTCTGGCATTCAGCTCTTTGTCCATGTTTGAACAAAGGCTGTAATGAGGTCAGCAGCTGAGTGATCCTGGCTGAAGCTCTTCTCTCTAGAAAAGAGACGATTGAGGGGCGATCTGATAGAGTTCCTCAAGATTAAGAAAACGTTTGACAGGATAAATGTGGAGAATTTGTTTCCACTTGCAAGTGAGACCAGAAATATTTTTTTAAATTTGTGCATAAGATGTGGACATTGATGGCAAGACCAGCATTTATTAACCATCTCTAATTACCCTTAATAAGAGGGTGGTGAGCCAGTGTCTTGAACCATATGCTGTAAGTACACCCAAAGTATTGCTAGTTAGATGGGGAGTTGCAGGATTTCAACCCATGCATTTGCTGCCCTTGTTCTCCTCGGTGGTAAAGGCCAAGTGTTTGGAAGGTGATGCCGAAGAAACCTTGATGAATTGAATCTTGTAAATGATATACACAGCTGCCATTGTGTGTTGGTGGTGGAGGGAGTGAATGTTTAAGGTGGTGGGTGGATAGGATGCCAATCAAGTGGATTCCTTTCTCCTGGATTTTGCTGAGCTTCGTGAGGATTGTTGGCGTTATACTCATCCAGGCAATTGTAGATTATTTCATCCCACCCCTGACTCGTGCGTTGTAAATGGTGGCCAGCATTGGGGAGTCAGAGATGAGGCACTCAGCACAAAATTCCCAGCTTGGGGGGGCGAGATTCTCCACTCCCGCGCCGTTTGGGAGAATCGCCTGGGCCTCCAAAATTTCCCGGGACGCCGGTCCGACGCCCTTCCGCGATTCTCCCAAGTGGCGGGAATGGCCCCGTCGAGTTCCGCGGGATGCAGGCCGGAGAATCGCCGGAGACACTCAAAATGGTGATTCTCTGGCATCCCTGCTATTCTCAGGGCCGGATGGGCAAAGCGGCCAGGCCAAAACGGCGGGTTCCCCCCGGCGCCGTCCACACCTGGTCGTTGCCATTGGGAACAGCGCGGGAACGCTGGGGGGGGGGGGGGGGGGCGGCCTGTGGGGGGGGGCGAGGGTGGATCCTGCACCGGGGGGTACCTCAAATGTGGCATGGCCCGCGATCGGTGCCCACCGATCGTCGGCCTGTCCTCTCTGAAGGAGGACCTCCTTCCTTCCGCTGCCCCGCAAGATCCGTCCGCCATCTTCTTGCGGGGCGGACTCAGAGAGGACGGCAACCACGCATGCGCGGGTGACGCCAGTTATGCGCCGCCGGCCGCGTCATTTATGCGTCGCCGCCTTTACGCGGCGACAAGGCCTGCCGCGTGTAGATGACGTGGCCCCGATCCTAGCCCATTGTCGGGGCCTGAATTGATCGGGATCGGGGCCGTTTCGCGCCGTCATGAACCTCGACGGCGTTCACGACGGCGTGGGCACTTCGGCGCGGGAGTGGAGAATCCCGCCCCTGATCTTCCCTTTCACAGTATTTATGTGGCTGGTCCAGTTCAGTTTCTGGTCAATGGTAACACTGAGGATGTTGGTATTGGGAAATTCAACAATGATAATGCCATTGAATGTCATGGAGAGAGGGTTAGATTGTCTTTTGTTGGCTATCCAGAGGTACTTTATTGGCCACATGCATGCAAGTCTACTATGGCCGGCACCTTTGGAAAACTGGCAGTACAGCTGGAGCCTCTGGATCTTTCAACCTGCCTGGTGTTGTCGTCAGTAAATGAAAGAAGTTCATTGCATGCTGAACGGGGCATCAGTCACTACCTAGGTGGGTAGTGGTGGGCAGCCGCTGAAAGACCCCACACAGGTTTCCAGTTGAGGCCTGGATGGACTAGATGGTGAAAAAGTGAGGGCCACAGGCATTTAGTGGCCATCAGCACAATTGGTTGTAATGTTGGCAGCCAGCATGTCACAGATTACTGTGATTCTCTGCCTGGACAGTCGGAATCTTCAGAGGAACTGGCGCCCCGTCATCTGTAAGTATGTCAGCCTTGTCCGGTACACTCTATTGGCTGAATAATGGCTTTTCTTTATTCTGCCTGCCTGCTGCTGCCTCCCCTCCATGGGTCCTTGCGCTGCTGCAGATTGCCCACCTTGCAGGACCAAAGAGTGCACCCGTCCTTGACTTCCTCCCCCCATCTTTGCACTGGAGAAAGAACCTCCCACTGAATCTATGATTTGCAGTTAGAGACAATGAGGTTCAGCACAAGTACTTTACTGCAAAATGTTGGTGGTAGCATTTCCGGATAGATCCCTTCCCTCAAGAGTAGCTTTAATGCAGTTAAATTAATGAAAAGCTAAATTACCATCAACAGAAAGGTCTCCCAACATCTGCTCTGGTGAAGTCCCACTTGTAGTCTTGATACCCCTTTTGCAACACTTATCGGCAAAAAATGTAACTATGACCCAATGTGTTTCCCGTACACCCTTTGAATTATGGCATGGGCAATGTGAAATTCTGGTTAATTACCTTGGTAACAAGCTTAAACACTTGTTAATTAATTTTTTAAACGTCAGTCTGGCAGCCAATTTTGGCGCCTGCCCGACTTCCATATTAGGGCAGACAACCCAATGTCATCATGCCAGATGTTACTCATGTGCAGGACAGCAGTAGACCCGATTCCCAAAGACGAAATTCACCCCCAGGTCTGACTGTATGCAGGCATGAACTTCTCCATTACTCAAGGAGCTGTGACTGGCACTGAACACTGTGCAATCATCACCCAACATCTGCCCCTGTGATGGAGGGAAGATCATTGATGAAGTAGCTGAAGATGACTGAGCCTTGGACACAGTGTAGTACAATGGCCCTTAAATATAAAATAGTCACTAATAAATCCAACAGGGAATTCAGGAGAAACTTCTTTATCCAGAGAATGGCTAGAATGTGGAATAGCATAGCATGAGAAATAACCAACCTATTTAAGAGGACGCTGGGTAAAAACATGAGGGAAATAGAAGAATATGTTGTTGGAGTTAGATGAAGGAGGATGAGAGGAGGCCCATGTGGATCATAAACAATTGTATGGATCTATTGAGTTCACTGACCTGTCTCAATGTTGTAAATACTTTCAAGTCTTTCTTTCATTTTATCACGGCAGCTGCATCACTTCGTTCTCCTGTATTTACTCAACTTATTAATTTGTTTGTTTCAAGGCAATTTAATATGCACCATTGTACCTTCAACACACTATAAAGGAATCAAAGTCAAAGTTTTCTTTTTACCTTCTTCAGGAAGTGTTTCAGTCTGTATTTTCTCTCCAGGATCACGGTTAGCTAGGTTTTCACTGTTACTCCGACGGAGGTAGCTGAAAGCTCGATTCAGTTTTTTAAAGGATCTGCTTCTCATAGGTGTGCGATCTAAAGGTCGGTCTATGTGAAAATGGAAATTTGTGACATTATAAAATTGATCATATCATAGAATATGCTGTCTAATATCATAAAAGATGATGTCAATCTTTTGATTTTTGTATAAACTGCAAATTAAATATTACATGCTTAATGTAATATTGTACTGTGTTTTAATGAAGTTAATTAACCGGGAAGCAATTTTAAAGTAGAGGCTCTGTGATATATTAGAAATCATTGTTTCTTTCCATCTCTGCATTTCATTCCTTCCTTTGCTAATGGCATTGCCTCATGTTTGGGGTATAGTTTAACAGGTGCAAGTGACCCTGGCATCTTGTCTAATTGACTATTATTCATGTGTGAACTGTTCAACTGTGAGAGTTCTCAACAGTTCAGGGCAAACCGGACACGGGCTTTCTTAGCCTGGAGGCTGAGCTCAATCATTACATTCCTACCAATGTCTAGCCTGAGATTCATTAACAGACTCGTACTCTTTATCAACCAAGGTTAACCTCAATACATAGAAAAAGTGATGGTCTGGATTGTGGAACAAGAGGTTTGGAATAATATAATCAGAATCACAAAAGTAGGTTGGAACCTCAAACATAATTCATGTCATTTTTGATATTGTTCCTATTGCCTACATTTCTGATTAGAAATTTATCAGCTTCCATCCTTCCATTGCCAGGCACATCAAATCTCATGCATTGCAGAATAAAAAGAAACCTATTTAAATATATATCCATATTATTAATGCAGTTACAAATTTTTTTAAGGGTTTGTGGTTCGTTCCCTTTTTTTAATCTTAAATGTAATTCCTTAGAATGTTGTGAATCTGGAGGTTGTACCATTATTGCCAATGAGTTCAGTATTTTACATATTAAAATGACACAATGGGAATAACTGAAAGACAACGTGTTCTATACTAAACAATGGTGCACTGTTGTATACAGTGTGCTGTGTACTCGTGTCAATTTCCATAATAGGTAGGTAACAAAGCATGGATTGGTTAGCTGCTGATTTAACCTTTAGCCTGCTACTTCTAGATTTCTGTTGTGTATGCTGAATACTTAGCAGCACAAAGATCTAAACTCTGAGAACTTTACTTCTTGAAACTAGAAATAGGCATTGAACAGGATGATACCATGGTTTAAGTCACTAATTGATGAGGGGTTCATGTTACTTAGGATGTCAAAAATGGCTTGTAGACAAAGGTTGGCCACAATTTATTGAGTACAATTGGAATTGGTAAGAATCATTTTGTATTATTTCATGGAATGTATGCATTGGAGGCAAGACCAACATTTATTGCCCATCCCTAGTTGCCCTTCAGAAGGTGGTGGAGAGCTGCCTTCTTGGGCCGCTGCAGTCCGTGTGGTGTTGGTTGACCCACAATGCTGTTAGGGAGGGAGTTCCAGGATTTTGACCCCGAGACAGTGAAGGACTGGTGTTATATTTCCAAGTCAGGGTGGGGAGTGACTTGGAGGGGACCTTCCAGATGGTGGTGTTCCCATGTGTCTGCAGTCCTTGTCCTTCAGGGTGGTAGAGGTCGCAGGTTTAGAAAGTGATGGTGGTGAGTTGCCGCAGTGCACCTTGTATTTTAGTACGCACTGCTGCCAATGTGCATCGGTGGTGGAGGGATTGAATGTTTAAGTTGGTAGATGGGGTGCTGATCAAGCAGGCTGTTTTGACCTGGATGTTATCGAGTTTCTTGAGTGTTGTTGGAGCCATAATAATCCAAGCAAGTGGTGAGTATTCCATCACACCTCTGACTTGTGTCTTGTAATGGTGGACAGGCTTTAAGGAGTCAAGAGATGAGGTACCTGCTGCAGAATACACAGTCTCTAACCTGCTCTTGTAGCCACAGTATTTATATGGCTAGTCCAATTCAGTTTCTGGTCATGGTAACTCCCAGGATCTTGATAAAGGGAGATTTGTTGAATGTCTTGGGAAGATGGTTAGATTCTCTCCTGTTGAAGATTGCTTTATACTTGTGTGGCATGACTGTCACTTGCCATTTGTCAGCCCAAGCCTGAATGTTGTCCATATCTTGCTATATATGGACATGGACTGCTTCAGTGTCTAAGGAGTTGAGAATGGTGCTGCAAATTGCAGTCATCCCCACTTCTGACCTTATGATGGAAGGAAGGTCATTGATCAAGCGGCTGAAGATGGTTCAGAGAATCATAGATTTCCTACAGTGCAGAAGGAGGCCACTCAGGCCATCGAGTCTGTACTGGCACTCTGAAAGAGCACCCCTACCTAGGCCCACTCCCCCACCCTATCCCTGTAGCCCCATAACCCCTACCTAACTTGCATATATTTGGACACTAAGGGGCAATTTAGCATAGCCAATCCACCTAACCTGCTCATCTTTGGACTGTGGGAGGAAACCAGGCCACCCGGAGGAAACCCATGCAGACACGGGGAGAAAGTGCAAGCTCCACACAGACGGTCATCCAAGGCCTACGTTACTTGCATGAGGAACTCCTGCAATGATGTCCTGGGTTGAGATGATTTTCCTCCAACAACCACAACCATCTTCCTTTGTGCCAGGCATTAGGAGGGTTTTTCCCTTGACTCTCACTGACTCCAATTTAGATGCCACACTCTGCCTTGAAGCCACACTCAGTCAAATAGTGCCTTGATGTCAAGGGCAATCACTTTCAACTCACCTCTTGAGTTCAGCTCTTTTGTCTATGTTTGGACTAAGGCTGTAATGAGGTCTGGAGCTCAATGGCCCTGGTGGAATCAAAATTGAGGATAATTCCGCAGGTTATTGCTGAGTAAATGCTGAGATAGCACTATCGATAACTCCTTCCATCACTTTACTGATGATCAAGAATGGGCTGATGGAGCAGTATTTGGTCAGCTTGGATTTGTCCTGCTTTTGTGTACAGGTCACACCTGGGCAATTTTCACATTTCCGGGTAGATGCTTATATTGTAGCTGTACTGTATTGTAGCTTGGCCAAGGGTGCGGCAAGTTCTGGAGCACAAGTCTTCAGTATTATCGCTGGGATGCTGTCAGGGCCTTTGCAGTATTGAATGCTTCAGCTATTTCTTGATATCACGTGGAGTGAATCGAATTGACTGAAGACTGGCATCTATGATGCTGGAGACATCAGGAGGAGATGGGGATGGTTCATCCTCTTGGCACTTCTGGCTGAAGATGTTTGCAACTGCTTCAGCCAGAGGAATCTCAAGTAGACATGCTAACTGTTGTAGTAAAATATATTCTAGAAAGGGAGAGGCACAAAATATATCATTTGTTTTATTTCACTTGGGGAAAATATCCCAATTTTGAAATGAGGCCAACCAGCTAACCGGCACGGTAGCACAGTGGGTAGCACTGTTGCTTCATAGTGCCAGGATCCCAGTTTCGATTCCCGCTTGGGTCACTGTCTGTGTGGAGTCTGTACATTCTCTCTGCGTGGGGTCCTCCGGGTGCTCCGGTTTCCTTCCACAAGTCCCGAAAGACACGCTGTTAGGTAATTTGGACATTCTGAACAGGCGTCGGAATGTGGCGACTAGGGGCTTTTCACAGTAACTTCATTGCAGTGTTAATGTAAGCCTACTTGTGGCAATATAGATTATTATTGTTAACAGATTATCCCCAATGATCAATGCCTATCTTGCTCCCTCTTAAAGGCAAAACTCTTTGCAGGTCAGACAGACATTTTTAATAGTTCACATCCAAAATTCTTTCAATTCAAATTTATTTTGTCCATCTTTGAAAAACCCTAGAAACTAGCGCAGTTTTCAAATTGCATACAGTTTGTACGTATACTTACGCTTCTTTACATTACTTTTGCTCTGGGCGCTGGAATTGTTTTCTGACTGGCTGTCCTCTGTGCTTGACACAGAATCTGGGTTTGTCAGACCCGAGTCATCTGTCTTCAAGGCCACCGCTGCAGATGCTGACAGTTGAGCAGGGGGTAGCGGTTTGGTCAAGTCATTTTTATCCTCAGCCCGCCTTGGATCAAAATCTGCATCATTTGTTGAAGAATCCTCTCGCGAATTTCGCTTTCGTTCTCCCAAAAGTCCACATTGGATTGCTCCTTTACACCTAAAACAAGATTTTGATTTTCACAAAACATGGAAAGGCATATTGCAAACCTGTCATATTTGTGAAACAATTTAATCAAAATTAGCATTTTGATTCGCTACTACTTTCAGGTGTTTGTCGGCTGACTCATTGAATCTTTTCAAATGAATTACCAGGATGTGGGCGTCACTGGCTAGGCCAGTATTCGCAGCCCATCCTGGTATGCTTTCATTCAGATGTGCATCCCTTCAAATCTCACAAAATACAACACTATTTAGCAAGTGATTCAGGACAATATACAAGCTGATAAAGTAGTGCAGTTGATGAGTTTAATAATGTTATGCTGCAGAGCTAAATCATATAACCTACCAATGGAGGGAACATGAGACTAGTTAAGTAATTAGCCGTATTCCACACAGGACCACAGGCGTCTCTCTCAATTAGAGAAAGGCAGTTAGTTTTATATATAGCTTTCGGGGCACCACTCTGCAAGCATGAGGCAAGGAGAAGATACATGCCTCCATGAACTATCACTGCCAATATGGGGATTTAACCCGTGCCATTGGCATCATTCTGCAACACGCACTAAGTAGAAAGGTACATCAGTGAATTGATCCGCAAAGTATTAAAAAATATATATTTTTATTCTCCTTTTTCACATTTTCTCCCAAATTTACACCCACCAACAATAAACAATAATCAGTAACAAATATGTCAATCCCCATATCAATAGCAACGATCCCACCCTCCCACCAAACCCCAAACATTAGCCCGCATGTTCACATAAACAAATGACAAAAAGGAATCAGGAATCACCCATAGTCACCATTAACACACACAGCCCCCGATCAGCAAAGTATTTGATGTGAAATTGGTTACTTCAGCACCAATACAATACTATCAATCAATTTAATCTGACCTATCGTGTATGTATCTCAAAGGGCTGATCCAACTGGAAATGTTACACAGTTCTCATTTTACACCCAAGTGTCACCTGAATTTAAGAAGCCTGGTATCACAAGGAATACAAAGGTGTGCAGGTTAGCATGGATTGGCCATGTTAAATTGCCCCTCAGTATCAGGGATGTGCAGGTTAGGTTACGGGAATAGGGTGGGGTGGAGTGGGACACGGACCTGGATAGAGTGCTCTTTTGGAAGATCGGTGCATACTCAATGGGTCGAATGGCCTCCTTCTGCACTGTACGGTTTCTATGATTGTGAACACAAGTGTTTGGTTTTTAAAAAAAAAATATTTATCAGGGTTTTTTAACACAATTTTTCTCCCTTACAAACAATAACCACCCCCCCCCCCCGTAACAAAAAAAACCGAGAAATCACGCAGAGCAAGATATATACATGCCAAAATGATATATTTACACAGCTTTGTACACTGGCCCTCACCCGTACGTGCCAGTTTCCCCAACCCTTCATGTTATCTCTTGCTCATCCACCCTCCCAAAACATATGGACATGGTTCGCCGGGCTCCCTGAGCACCTTCCACATCTGTCCTCTACCCCAAAGAACCTACTCAACCTCGCCCCCGTCAAGTGCGCTCTGTGGACCACCTTAAATTGTATCAGGCTGAGCCTGGCACACGAGGAGGAGGAATTAACCCTACCTAGGGCATCAGCCCACAGACCTTCCTCGATCTCCTCCCCCAGCTCCTCCTCCCATTTACCCTTCAACTCTTCTACCAGCGTTTCCCCCTCTTCTTTCAACCCCTGGTGTATTTCCGACACCTTGCCCTCCCCGACCCATACACCCGAGAACACCCTATCTTGAACTTCTTGTGCCGGGAGCAACGGGAATTCCCTCACCTGTCGCCTCACAAAAGCCCTCACCTGCATATATCTAAAGGCATTTCCCGGGGGTAACTCAAACTTCTCCTCCAGTGCCCCTAGGCTCGCAAACGTCCCATCGATGAACAGGTCCCCCATTCTTCCAATCCCCGCCCGATGCCAGCTCTGGAACCCCCCGTCCATCTTCCCCGGGACAAACCCTGATCGGGGACCACACCGATGCTCCCATTGCACCCAGGTGCCGTCTCCACTGGCCCCAGATCCTTAGCGTTGCCGCCACCACCGGGCTCGTGGTATACTTTGTCGGCGAGAGCGGCAGCGGTGCCGTCACCAACGCCCCCAGGCTCGTTCCTTTACAGGACGCCATCTCCATCCTCTTCCGTGCCGCCCCCTCTCCCTCCATAACCCACTTGCGAATCATCGCCACATTTGCTGCCCGGTAGTAGCACCCCAGGTTTGGCAGCGCCAACCCTCCTCGGTCCCTACTTTGTTCCAGGAACCCTCTCCTTACTCTCGGGGTCTTATTCGCCCACACAAACCCCATAATACTCCTGCCTACTCTCTTAAAAAAGGCCTCAGTGATCACGATGGGAAGGCACTGAAACACAAACAGAAACCTCGGAAGGACCACCATTTTGACCGACTGCACTCTACCCGCCAGCGAGAGCGGTAACATGTCCCATCTTTTGAAATCCTCCTCCATTTGCTCCACCAACCTCATCAGATTCAGGTGAACACAATTGTTCATGGAGATGAGGGGGTGGAACCGGAAGTGAGGTGGGGAACAATGTGTTATAGAAATCTCTAACTGTTTTGCCTTTCCAGTGTGGGCATTAATGGGCCGGCTGCTCTGTGGAATGGCAATCACCGTCCGATTGCTACTTCACTCCTATTTCTCTACCACAGTCTGCAGCTGCACATTTCCCCCCTTGGCTTCTGGAGGGTAGTTGCTCCTGGAGTGCACGTTCATCAGCGGAAATGAAACCATGTCCCCCTTTTTACAGAACTAGCTGCCATACTCTGGTCGGTTTAAATATCCCAGACACTTAAGACAGGAGAGAGGGTAAGTGTATAAGGGAAGTGTACAAGGTTCTGTGTCGGTGAACTGCGGGGCCGCACATCTTGTTGCCATCTTGTTGGCTGGGATAGTGTGTGTGGGGAGTGAAGTGTGTATATGGGGCAGCAACTTGTCAGCCTCCTGAGTGTCAATCTCGGACCCGACGAATCCGGCACCGTTTTACATTGGAATTGATTGTGTTCCACATGGCGCCCATGAAAGGTCGCTGAATCGGTCCTGGTGGAGTGTCAGTTTTGCTGTTGTAGATGTCCCTGGCATCAACACTTAGTCTCAGGAACGGAGAATCCGGCTGCTGATGTCTCTGAGTTTAAATTGGAGTCCCGGTGGGTTCTAGATGCAGAGTAATTACCCAACGGAAGTTGAAACTTCTCAGGCAATTCCCGTGCAGCTCCTGTATGGGGATTTCTTAGAGGCCCCCCAGCATATTTCAGAAGTAACTCTGGCATATGACCCTCCGGAGAAGGGACGATCTGGGCCATTATTTCTTAACATTGGTTGCAGGGACTCATGTCTCTTTTTTTTGGCAGTTCAGTGAAATTTGTCATACGCCACAGCTGTCACAATAACTTGAAAATGATGCTAATGTTTTTGTTGGTAGCAAAGCATAAAACTGTCTTCATTCACCCTCCAGGCAATGAGATCAATTTACTCATGTTCATAATTAATTGTGTGATGTTAGCATCTAGGTGAAAAGGCTGACTGTCATGACACGAAACGAATTTCGGAGAAGCCCCATAGAAGATCAATGGTAAGTTCTCAAATGAAGTAAAGACCACCCTGATCGACCGTTCAATGAAATAAATAGAACTAAACAGAACAGTAAATATGTATGACAATTTAAGTCTAAAGTAAGAAGTAATGGGATATGACTATTGTACTGGATATGTCCATTTGCCATTAGATGATAGTCAAGCTTTATCCATATCATGACGCATTCAGACACACTCGTACAATCTTGACAAATGTTTATTGGACTACTGAGGTTTATAGGATTAAAATCTGACTAGACTTTTATGGCATACCGTACACTTGTGATAAACTACTGAGGAACACAAACATGCAGTGTAATGAGTCATAAATTGCCAGACAATTTCAGATTCAAAAGCAAGAGAAACTTTAAAAAACTAAATTAACATTTTAATCTGATGTCGAAATGTTCTGTACAACAAAACAGGATAATACAAAGTACACAGGGACAGCACGTCTCATTAAATATCTTCATTTTTCTCCAACTCTGCTGAATAGCGTCTCTTGCTGCCACCATCTCTCCTGCTGATTTTGTGGGGATTTTTTAAATGAATTTTTCCACTGTTATTTTTTCTTACTAATAACTCCTGCTTTCAGCTGTTCTACACTGTCTTAGCTCCTTCTTGCTATTTTGCTTTTTATTCTCCATCAATTATTTTGATCGAGCTGATGTTCAATTTCCACGCATATGTATTATGAAACAACAAGGGTGGAATTTTACCATAATTTGTCAAATTTGTCTGAGTGTCAGCTTCGGACTGAAAACCACCGTGTATCTCCCAGATTTCAGACCATGTTTTCTGGCATTCTGACAAAAAAAGTACTGGGGGTGCGTTTCACGCTGTCAGTCTGGCAAGGCAAGGCCTGACAGAGATCAGGGCGCCTTATTTAAAGGGTGCCCCGATCGGCAGCGAGGTAAAATTTCCCCAGCACAATCTCCCCACCCCACCACAAAGAAATCGGGGTTCTCTTCCCTGCTCTCAAGGCACAATCATCGGTGGCTCTTCCCTCCCCCCCCCCCCAACCACTGCGCCATCATTTGGGGCTCTTCCCCTCCCCCCATGGCCAACAACCACAGCAGGATCACCAGCGCTCCACCCCCTCATGTACTCTCACTCATTGTCAGCTCCCAGCCTCATTGTCTACTCACCCCCTCAATTCCAAGTCACCTCCTCAATGTCAGATGCCCCCCCTCACTGGCCGCTCACTCACTCAATGCCCTTTCCTCCTTCACTGCTAAGTCTCACCCCCTTCAAAGGCCTTGGTGCTCTCCCCACTCACAGCACACATAACGTAAGCCCCCCACAAATTGGGACAGCCCCCTGCAACTGGCTGGGACTGCCAGTTTGGACTTGACAGCGCCACTCTTGGTGGGCCCTCTTCCTTCAGGGAATGTTTACCTTGGCGGCCCCAGCAGGAACCCTTCAACTTCTTCCTGTCCTCTCATGTGATGTCACACTGATGAGGTTTCAATATTCTGCTGGGGGATTATCTGGCAGGGAAGGCCCTTCATAGAATTTAACATAGAATTTACAGTGCAGAAGGAGGCCATTTGGCCCATCGAGTCTGCACCGGCCCCTGGAAAGAGCACCCTACCCAAGGTCAACACCTCCACCCCATCCCCGCAACCCAGCAACCCCACCCAACACTAAGGGCAATTTTGGACACAAAGGGCAATTTATCACAGCCAATCCACCTAACCTGCACATCTTTGGACTGTGGGAGGAAACCGGAGCACCCGGAGGAAACCCACGCATACACGGGGAGGACGTGCAGACTCCGCACAGACAGTGACCCAAGCCGGAATCGAACCTGGGACCCTGGAGCTGTGAAGCAATTGTGCTATCCACAATGCTACCGTGCTGCCCTAATAGTATTAAGATTAATTTAGATGTATTTAAATGAGGTTCCCACCCTTTCCGGGCAGGAAATTTGTTCCATCACCGGTGAGGGGCGGGAAAATCAAGAAATGTGGACCAGGAGTCTCCATTCAGGAGTTTAAGTGCTCCCACCAGTGGAGATTTGGGACTGGTGTCTGCTGGCATTGGGAGTAGGGTCCAGGTGTGAGTCTCTCTCCTTTACCATACATACATATGCATGCAGAAATCCCCAGCCAATGGTAAGCAGGCAGGTTATAACATCCCTCCCCCTCAAAGTCCAAGGAATCCACCGAAGACCCTGGCGAAGGAGGGCGTCGGACTCGTTTTGCCGCAGGCCGGACACCATTTGCACGCGGCGCTGGATCAGGCGGCGTGTAACGAGACGGAGACCACCGCTTCCGTGATGAATGGTGTAACGGTTGTACATCCACGGCCAGTGAGCCCAAGGATTCCCCCTCTGATGCGTCCTGTGTCTCCATCTCGGAGTCAGAGTCTGCTGTCCTGTCGGCCGTCTGGGAACGCCACGCAGAGCGCAGTAGGCGTACTGCGGGTTGGCGTGGAGTAGATGTACCTTTTCCACCAGTGGGTCTGATTTGTGCGCCCGCACATGTTTCCGGAGCAGGATGGGTCACGGGGCTGCCAGCCAGGTCGGAAGTGACGTTCCAGAAGCGGACTTCCTAGGGAAGACAAGGAGGCGCTCGTGAGGCGTTTGGTTCGTGGTGGTGCACAGCAGGGACCGGATAGAATGAAGGGCATCCGGGAGGACTTCCTGCCAGCGGGAAGTTGGGAGACGCCTAGACTGTAGGGCCAGTAGGACGGTCTTCCAGACTGTTCTGTTCTCCCTCTCTACCTGCCCGTTCCCCCGGGGGGTTGTAGCTGGTCGTCCTGCTCGAGGCTATGCCCTTGCTGAGCAGGAATTGGCGCAGCTCGTCACTCATGAAGGAGGATCCCCTATCGCTATGGATGTAGGCGGGGAAACCGAACAGGGTAAAGATGGTGCCGAGGGCTTTAATGACCGTGGCCGCGGTCATGTCGGGGCAGGGGATGGTGAAGGGGAAACGGGAGTATTCGTCAACGACGTTAAGAAAGTACGTGTTGCGATCGGTGGAGGGGAGGGGGCCTTTGAAATCCAGACTGAGGCGTTCAAAGGGACGGGAAGCCTTTATCAGGTGAGCTCTATCTGGCCTGAAAAAATGCAGTTTGCACTCTGCGCAGATTTGGCAGCTCCTGGTGACTGTTCGGACCTCCTCGACGGAGTACGGGAGGTTGCGTGCCTTTATAAAGTGGTAGAAGCTAGTGACCCCCGGGTGGCAGAGGTCCTCGTGGAGGGCTTGGAGGCGGTCCACTTGTGCGTTGGCACATGTGCCGCGGGATAGGGCATCGGACGGCTCATTCAGCTTTCCGGGACGGTACAAGATCTCATAGTTGTAGGTGGAGAGTTCGATCCTCCACCGCAGGATTTTGTCGTTCTTTTTCTTGCCCCGCTGTGCATTATCGACCATGAAGGCTACCGACCGTTGGTCAGTGAGGAGAGTGAATCTCCTACCAGCCAGGTAATGCCTCCAATGTCGCACAGCTTCCACTATGGCTTGGGCCTCCTTTTCTACTGAGGAGTGGCGAATTTCTGAAGCGTGGAGGGTCCGGGAGAAAAAGGCCACAGGTCTGCCCGCTTGGTTGAGAGTGGCCGCCAGAGCTACGTCGGATGCGTCGCTCTCGACTTGGAAGGGGAGGGACTAGTCGATGGCGCGCATTGTGGCCTTTGCGATATCCGCTTTGATGCGGCTGAAGGCCTGGCGGGCCTCTGTCGACAGGGGAAAAGTAGTGGACTGGATTAATGGGCGTGCCTTGTCTGCGTACTGGGGGACCCACTTGGCGTAATAAGAAAAGAAGCCCAGGCAGCGTTTCAGGGCTTTGGCACAGTGGGGAAGAGGGAACTCCATGAGGGGGCGCATGCGTTCAGGGTCGGGGCCTATCCCGCCATTACGCACTACGTAGCCCAAGATGGCTAGACGGTCGGTGCTAAACATGCATTTTTCCTCGTTGTAGGTGAGGTTGAGGGCGTTAGCGGTCTGGAGGAATTTGCGGAGGTTGGCGTCGTGGTCCTGCTGGTCGTGGCCGCAGATGGTGACGTGGTCGAGGTACAGGAACGTGGCCCGTAAACCGTGCTGGTCAACCATTCGGTCCATCTCCCGTTGGAAGACCGAGACTCCGTTCGTGACGCCGAATGGAACCCTTAAGAAGTGGTATAGCCGCCCGTCTGCTTCGAAGGCAGTATACTTGCGGTCACCGGGGCGAATGGGGAGCTGGTGGTAGGCGGACTTAAGGTCCACGGTGGAGAAGACCTTGTACTGTGCAATCCGATTTACCATGTCGGATATGTGGGGAAGAGGGTACGCATCTAGCTGCGTGTACCTGTTGATGGTCTGACTGTAGTCTTGGACCATCCTCTGCTTCTCCCGCCTTCTCTACTACCACCTGAGTTCTCCAGGGACTATTGCTGGCCTGGATTATGCCTTCCTTCAGCAGCTGCTGGACTTCGGACCTGATAAACGTCCGGTCCTGGGTGCTGTACTGTCTGCTCCTAGTGGCGACGGGTTTGCAATCCGGGGTGAGGTTCGCAAACAAGGAGGGCGGTTCGACCTTGAGTGTCGCGAGACCGCAGATAGTCAGTGGGGGTATAGGGCCGCCAAATTTAAATGTTAAGCTCTGGAGGTTGCATTGGAAGTCCAACCCCAGGAGAGTGGGAGTGCAGAGATGTAATAACATACAGCCGGTAATTTTTGAACTCTCTCCCCTGCACCGTTAGGTTTGCGATGCAGAACCCTTTGATTGCAACGGAGTGGGACCCCGCCGCCAGGAAAATATTTTGGGTGCTTGGCCGAATTACAAGGGAACAGCGTCTTACCGTGTCCGGATGAATAAAACTCTCCGTGCTCACCCGAGTCGATCAAACACAGTGTCTCTTGCCCGTTCACCAGCACCTTTGTCGTTGTCGTCAGGAGCGTCCAGGGCCGCGACTGGTCGAGGGTCACCGTTGCCAAGCGTGGTTGGTGCATCAGATCGTTGTCGTCAGGCAGTGTGGAGCCATCCACGCTGGGGTCCTTGCCTGTCAGCCAAGATGGCGGCGTCCATGGATCGCCGCTGACGGGGGTGGACAAAATGGCCGCTCCCATGGGTCGCACGCGGCCAGGTGTGGACAAAATGGCCGCTCCCATGGATCGCACGCGACCCGTAGGTAGGAAGATGGCAGCGCCCGTCCCCCCCTCGTGGTGTCCGGGGTCCAAAATGGCGGCGCCCGTTGGCTGCCCGTGGGTCGCTGGGGGGGTTGAGCCCGTGGTCCCGTTTCTTCCCCGGAGATAGCGGCGACCCCATGGGACTGGCACACCGCTGTGTACTGCCCCTTTTTGCCGCAGCTTTTACAGGTGGCCCAGCGGGCCGGGCAGTGCTGGCGGGGGTGTTTCGGCTGCCCGCAAAAGTAGCAGCGGGGCCCCCCCGGGTGGTCTGGCATTCTGGCCGCGCACGCTTGCGGAGGGGTGGGGGGTGCCGGGGGGTCGGTCGCGGCGGGGGTCCACGGAGCCCAAGGGGCTGCAGCGCGGTCGGTGGCATAGGCGCGGGCGTTTTGGGAGGCCACGTTGAGGGAGGCTGCAAGGGCTCGTACCTCTGTGAGTTCGAGAGAGTCTTTCTCTAAAAGTCTCTGGCGAATTTGCGACGATGCCAAACCTGCTACGTAAGCGATTCTGATCAGGAGGTCCGTATGTTCATTCGCAGTTACCGCTGGGAAGTCGCAGTTTCTTCCCAGGATCGTCAGCGCATTGAAGAATTCGTCCAGCGATTCCCCGGGGATTTGTCGTCTCGTTGCGAGCTGGTAGCGTGCGTAGACCTGGTTGACGGGCCTAATGTAGGTCTGTTTCAGCAAGTTGATCGCGGCTGGGAATTCTTACGCGTCCTCGATGAGTGCGTAGATTTCGGGACTCACTCTGGAATGCAGGACCTGCATCTTCTGGTCTTCCGTTGGTCTGCCGGGGGCCGTTCGGAGGGACCCCTCAAAGCACGCCAGCCAGTGTTTAAACGCCGATGTTGCATTAGCTACTTGGGGGCCGATTCGCAGGCACTCCGGGGCGATCCGGAGCACCATATTCCTTTTTAAGTCTGCTCAATAAATTGCAGCACCATCGATCACACACGAGGCGAGACGTAGAGAACTTCAATCGAGGCTTTATTGAGCAGACTTGTTCAGACTTGTTCCCCAGCAGCTCAGTCACAGAATGCAGCTGCGGGGAGTAAACCGGGTTCTTATACCCCGCGTATCTGGGTGGAGCCCAGTAGGCGGCAGATCCAATCGGGACCCAGCATCTGTCCTCCAATAGCTCCTCGGCATTCATGGTGTACCGTATTACCCCTAATACATACCACCACATGGCTTATCCTCTCTGAAAAGTCCCAGCAGAGGCTTATGATCAGTCACGATAGTGAAATGGCGGCCATACACGTACTGGTGGAAGCGTTTCACCGCAAAAACCACTGCCAGGCCCTCCTTCTCGATCTGCGCGTACTTTTTCTCCGCTGCAGTAAATGTGCGGGAGGCGAAAGCTATCGGCCGCTCGGCCCCGTTCTCCATCTTGTGGGACAGGACGGCCCCAATACCATACGGGGATGCATCACATGTGACGAGCAAAGGCTTTCCAAGATCATAGTGGGTCAGTAACCCAGACGACGACAATTGTTGCTTTGCCCGCCGGAAAGCGGTTTCTTGCGGCTGACCCCAAACCCAGGTGTGATTTTTCTTTAGCAGCAGGTGCAACGGGGCCAGCGTAGTTGCCAGATTGGGGAGGAACTTCCCGTAATAGTTTACGAGACCGAGAAAAGAACGAAGATGCGAAGTGTCAGTCGGGGCGGGGGCCTGTTGAATCGCACGCACCTTCTCTGCGACGGGGTGCAAACCTTCGCGGTCCACCCGATAACCTAGGTAGACTACTTCCTTTGCCTGAAATACGCACTTTGTGCGACGTAAACGGACTCGAGCCTCCGAAAAGCGTCTAAGGACAGCCTCCAGATTTTCCAAATGTTCCTACTCCGACGTCCCTGTAATCAAAACGTCATCTAAGTAGACAGCGACACGCGGTAAACCTTTCAAAATGCCCTCCATAACACGTTGAAAAATAGCGCAGGCAGAGGATACTCCAAAGGGCAACTGTGTATATTCATACAGGCCCCGGTGTGTGTTAATTGTTACATATGGTCGGGAGGCAGGGTCCAGCTCCAAATGTAGGTAGGCGTGACTCATATCTAATTTTGTGAACAAGAGTCCGCCTGCAAGCTTCGCATAGAGATCCTCTATGCGAGGCACTGGATATCGGTCGAGTCGGGAAGCCGTATTCACTGTAAGTTTATAGTCGCCACTCAAGCGAACTGTGGCATCTGGCTTCATTACAGGTACAATTGGTGCTGCCCAGTCAGCGAAATGGACGGGCCTGATAATACCCAAACTCTCCAAACGAGTGAGCTCCCCTTCTACCTTCTCGAGCAAAGCGTAAGGCACCGGGCGTGCCCGGAAATAGCGCGGCGTGGCTCCTGGTTCGACTTGGATACGGGCCAAGGCCCCTTTTATTTTCCCCAAACCGGGCTGGAATACCTCTGGGTATCGTCCTAGCACCTCAGTCAACCCTCCAGAAACTGTTTGGAGGATGTGCTGCCATTGCAACCGCAAATAGTGCAACCAGTCCCGACCCAACAGGCTGGGCCCATGGCCGCGCACCACGATAAGTGGGTAACGCCCCTCCTGGCATCCATAAACAACAGGGGTCATTGTAGTTCCTGCAATGTCCAGTGGTTCCCCCGTGTAGGTGGCCAACCTGGCCTGTGAATCGGTTAATGTAAGGGTCTGTATACTCTGCTTGATGCGGTCGAATGTCCTCTGGGCGATCACGGAGACCGCTGCGCCAGTGTCCAACTCCATCTCAAGCGGGTGACCATTGACCCGTACTGTCACCTTAATGGGGGCCACACGGGGAGCTGCCACATAATGCAGCTGCAGGCAGTCGTCCTCCGTCTCCACGTCCTCAGGAGTAGTTGCCGCAGGTTCATCCACATGGAAGGTACGGCCCCTGGGCTGGTCCCAGTTTCGGTCGGAACGACGGCGCCTCAGGCGCCCCCAGGACCGGTGTCCGCGACGGGGTCAGCGCCTACAAGTCTGACACGGACATGGCTCCTCATCCATTGGTTCTGGAGAAGGCTCCCTTCGGGGAGGAATGTCCGACGGCCACTGGCGTCCATCCGGACGTCGCCTCGCCCAAGGTACCGAAGGAGTGCGGGGGGATGTTTTCGGATGGAAGGGGTTGCGCCCCAAGGCATGTACCTCCATTCCCTGTAGCTCCTGCACTCCTCGTTCTGCGCTTTCTCGGGACAATACTATTTGAATGGCCTGTTGAAAAGTCTATGTTGGCTCAGCTAACAACTTTCTCTGGGTGGCCGCATTGTTAATACCGCAAACCAAACGGTCGCGTAACATTTCTGACAAGGTCTCACCATAGTCACAGTACTCTGCAATCCTGCATAGCCTGGATAGAAAGTCGGCAAGGGATTCTCCTGGGGTCCTCTCAGCAGTATTAAACCAGTGACGCTGGACTATCGTGGACGGGGTTGGGTTAAAATGTTGTCCCACTAAATTCACAAGTTCATCAAACGTTTTGGTGTCCGGCGCAGCTGGGTACGTAAGGCTCCTAATCACCCCAAACGTATGCGAGCCGCAGGCGGTGAGCAATATGACCACCTGCCGCTCGTTTTGGTGATATTGTTTGCCCGGAAATAGTAACGCATCCGTTGTGCGTACTGGTTCCAGCTTTCCAGCGCAGCATCAAAAACATCCAAACGTCCATACAGAGGCATGGTATAATAGAAAACAATTTCCAACCTGTATCCAACAAAAAATCCAGGGAGGTGCCTTCAGCAGTCTAGGCAGCTATTCACTTTAACCCTCGTCGCCAGTTTTGTGAGGGCCACAAAGAATCCAGCACGTGTTTTAAGGATACAAAGTAATAACATTTATTTACAATAACATATATATGCTTCCCTTGCTGCACACTCCTTCCTGCTGGTTCCAAACTGGCCAGCTTTATTTATACATGGAGTTTACTAATGGTTTCTCGGCCCCATTCATTGGGGAAGCTCATACTCCCACAGGATTGTGGGTTTGTCATTAGTCCCCAGCCAATGGTCAGCAGGCAGGTTATAACAGAAACCTTCCCCCTCATCTACAGCATATATGCTCAAGAGTGACCTGACCCCACAACACCAACCACCTCAGCCCCCCATCAGTCATCCCAATCAGACACCCCCTCCATCAGACCCGCAATCGTTCACCCAGTCAGAGACCCGCATATCAGACCCTCCCATCAAAGACCTCCATCAGAACCCCCATCAGGCACCCCTGCCTGAAATCTGAAGAGCAGTCCTGGCAGTACAGTGAAAGATTACGGCATTTTCACTTACCCTTTCCTAACACTGCTGCCTCAGACAAAAGTCTTTAAAGCAGCAGCTGTTATAAGTGTCTGAGGCCTCTTTGAAAGCCAAGTACACCTCAAAGAGCTTCAAATCCCCTGACAGCCTTTGAAATACAAATCTTCCATACAATTTCACACAGCAATACATTTCACGAGCCAATCATTGACAGTTTTATTGATCCAGGCACAGGTGCTTGGTGGATTGTTTATTTATCTTTCCCTTCACGCTTGAATGCATCTCCATTACCCTGTTTTTGATGCTAACCACAATATTTATAAACACTCTTGCTATGATTGACAGCTCCTCACCATGTCAAAAGTAGCTGAATGGTTTCACTTCCTCTTTATCAGAACAGAAACCATTTAGCTGCTGTATGAAATTGAATGGAAAATTTGCATTTAAAAGACTGATAGATGGGGGGGGGCTGACTGATGGGAGCGTCAGATGGAGGTGTCAGATTGGGGCCTCTGATGGGGGGGTGGGGGGACCAAACCAAACCTCCAGGACCCTTGGGACCCCTCTCGGCAGCCTGGCAGTGGCAGAGGGGCATTTTATCAGTGCCCTGACTATATTGACCTTCCGCCCCTCTGCCCCCAGGATCCAGCAGAGCAGGGCTGCGTTTGGCCAACTATGCACCAAAGCCGGCCTAGAGAATTTCCCGATGCGATGAGGGGGTGGAGCATCACGGTGGGGTGGGGATGGCAAGGGAGGAGCCTTGAGCTTCAAGTCTGTTAATTGAATGCATATGCAACCATCGGTTTGTCCCGGGGAGAATGGATGGGGGATTCCTGAGCTGGCACAGGGCAGGTATTAGAAGGATGGGGGACCTGTTTATAGATGGGACGTTTGCGAGCCTTGGGGTGTAGGAGGAAAAATTTGGGCTCCCCCCCCGGAAATGCCTTCAGGTACATGCAGGTAAGGGCGTTTGTAAGACGGCAGGTGAGGGAATTTCCGCTGCTGCCAGCACGTAGGATCCAGGATAGGGTGCTCTCGGGGGTGTGGGTTGGAGAAGGCAAGGTCTCGGCGATCTACCAGGAGATGCAGGAGGAGGAGGAGGCCTCGGTGGAGGAGCTGAAAGGTAAATGGGAGGAGGAGCTGGGGGGGGGAGATAGACGAGGGTACGTGGGAGGACACCCTGGGTAGGGTAAATTCTTCCTCCTCTTGCGCCAGGCTTAGCCTGATACAATTTAAGGTTCTGCACAGGACGCACATGACTGGGGCAAGGCTGAGTCGTTTTTTTGGAGTAGAGGACAGGTGTGTGAGGTGTTCGGGGAGCCCAGCAAATCACGGCCACATGTTCTGGGTGTGCCCAGCGCTGGATGGGTTCTGGAGGGGGGTTGCGAGGACGGTGTCTAAGGTGGTAAACACCCGGGTTAAGCCGAGTTGGGGGCTCGCACTATTTGGGGTATCGGACGAGCCGGGACTGCAGGAGGCGAAAGAGGCCGGTATTCTGGCCTTTGCATCCCTGGTAGCCCGGCGGAGAATTCTGGTACAGTTGAAGGATGCGAGGTCCCCAAGCGTGGAAGCCTGGATGTGTTCTTTGGTTTTTCTTATTTCTGTAAGTGGTTTTGTTGAAAATATGTAAAACTTTTAATAAAAATATATTTTTTTAAATAAAAAATTGAATGCATGTTCATGCTTTACTTTGATTTATATGCTCACACTGGCGCAGGACGGGTAGCGCGCTGCATCCACTGGTGAGGCAGCAGAGCATAGCAATGGGTCTGGGGCTTGGCATTGATCCCATTTTTGGGGTGGCCCACCATTCTCTGCCCAATTGGGAATCCTGATCGCGGCATCAAGCAATGGAGAATGCACCCCATTATCTCGCCGGTGAATATCGGGGCTGGATTCTCCGATCCCCGACGCCGAATTCTAGGAGTACGCCACATGCCGTGTCCACTGCCTCAGGCCATTGCCTGAGGCCCTCCCCGTGATGCTCCATCCCCGACCGGCCGAGTTCCTGACGGCGTGGTACACGTGTGGTCTCACCCGTCGGGAACTCAGCGTGGCGGCTGTGGACTCAGTCCAGCGCCGCCATAGTCGGGGGAGGGCTGATCTGTGGGCAGGGGGGCATTATTGGGACTGGTGGCACTATGGGGGGGTGGGGGATCTGGGCACGCGAGGCAGCTGAAGGGGGGGGGGACTATTTTAGCGGGCTGGGTCTGCAGGCTACGTCCGCCATGAAGCACGGCGTGGCTGCTACAGGCCACCACTGTGCGCATGCGCAACCACGGACCCTGCAATGCGCCTGGCCGAATCGGCAACTAGAGCTGGGAGCTCTACTCTGCCTGGCTGCTAGCCCCCCCCCCCCCCCGGGAGCAGGGATTCGGTGGCCGTTTTGCGCCAGTTTTCCTGGTAAAACACCACCGTTTTCAGGCCGGCGTGGAGACTTAGACTTAGTCTCCCAAACGGAGAACGTGTTCCCTGACTCTCGTGACTGTTTGCGCCCACGTTGCTGTTCTCATTGACGGCTAACGTGGGCACAAAACCACCCCACAAGTGCGGAATTCTTTGACCCTGTCAGGGTGGGGGTAGGGCTGGGAAATGCAGCAAACAATTCAATGATCTATTGGCTTTGGCAGGAGCGGAAAACTCCACTGGCAGGAGGGGATATAAAATTTGGCTCGAAGGCTTTGTGCATCGTTTATCAATCAGCCTATTCAACCCTCTTAACTGGTTCTTCTTTAGTGAGTGCTCTGAAGAGATCCCAGCAGAGAGGAAAATGACAATGGTACAATAAGAACAAATACTACAACAATTAATGTTCACCAAGATTGCAACAACTGTTTCATTGTATCCTCTATTTTTCCTTGAAGTGTCTTTCGTTTCTGTGCAGTGGGATTTATTTTAGAACTTAAATGTTAGGAAATGTTCCACAGATGTAATACACTGCTATTGTTCAACTGGGTGTGGAAACCTCTGCTTGTTTTTTCCAGTGATTTCACATGTCCTTATAGATGAGTCAGGGATCTCGCAAAATACTAAAATTCCTGTGAGAATGGTAAATGATACCAATGAAGTGTGAAGTATAGAATTATAGAATTTACAGTACAGAAGAAGGCCATTCGGCCCATCGAGTCTGCACCAGTCCTTGGAAAGAATACCCTACTTAAGCCCAGGCTTCCACCCTATCCTGTAACCCAGTAACCCCACCTAACCTTTTGGACACTAAGGGGCAATTTAGCATAGCCAATCCACCTAACCATCTTTGGATTGTGGGAGGAAACCGGAGAACCTGGAGGAAACCAACACAGACACGGGGGAAAAGTGCAAACTCCATATAGACAGTCACCCGAGGTCGGAATTGAACCTGGGACCCTGGAGTTGTGAGTCAGCAGTGCTAACCACTGTGCCACCGTGCCGCTCAAGTGATACATTTTGGTGGGAAGAATGAGGCAAGGCAGTATGACTCAAAAGATACAATATACAATGTACATAATATACAGTGTATTGTATAAATGGTACAATTTAAAATAGTGTGGAGCAGATAAACCTGGGGTGCATGTGCTCAAGTCTTTGAAGGTGGCATGCCGAATTGAGAGGCTGGTAAAAAAAAAAAGAGATTGTGGGCTTTGTTAAAAGAATACAAAAGCAAGAATATTCTGCTAAATCTTTATGAAAACACTGATCAGGCCTCAGCTGAGCACCACACTTTAAGATAGAAGTCGAGGGTCTGGAATTTACAGGCTGCCATGATATCAGTGTTACAAAGTGAGGGGGCAGCGTGCCCATGACCCCATAAATTGCACTGCAGCAATTTAACATTGGGAGCGGTGTTAATTGCTTTAAGGCAAGATTTTGACCCCTTTCCCAGGTGGAAGTTCCACCCTAGGGAACTGCTGACAACCCGATGGCCGGCAACTCTTGTAGTCTCAACAGCACCAGATTGGGGCAGTGGCCATTGCTGGGATTACAGGCAGTCCCATCATGCTGCTGTAGGTAGTCTGGGGTGAACGGGGGTGGGGTGGGGGTGGGGCTGGGGGGGGGGGGTTGTGACAGGTTCAAGAGGCCAGGGTGGAGGGCTAAAGGGGGGGATGTGGTTGGGAGTGGAATGCCTGCAATTGGCCAATAGACCCGAAGCGAGGGCTCCCCCCTTACCCAAATTGATCCCACATGACTAAAGCTGTCTGGCTTCTCACATGGTGTTGACCTACCCCACTGTAGGTACAATATTGATGGTGATGGAATGAGGCCCTTTAGTAACCATTAATTGACCACTTAAGGGTCTCAGTAGGCCCAAAGCAGGTGATCCACTGGACGCCTCTTTCACTGTAAAATGTTAGATTGGTTGTGGGGGGGGATGCAGACGCAGCAGAAAGGCCGTGGGAATGGAAGCAGAATTGAGGAAGTTCAGTTTTGTGTAGAGACATGAGAAACTAGGGTTATTCTCCACGACTTGGAGAAAGTTGAGGCGATTTCATAAGACTTGTTGAAAATTCTGAATGGTTTTAACAGGATAATCAAGAAGACTGTTTCCAGTGGCTGAAGGGGCTGTAACCAGAAGACACAGATTTAAGGTAATTGGAAAAAAGAACCAGTGGCTACATGAAGGGAACAAGTTACAGAGTAGGTTGTAATCTGGATTGCACTGCCTGAAAGGATGGTTCAAATAGATTCAATGGTTTAAGGGGAATTGGAGAAATGCTTCAAGCAGGAAGAAATACACAGCAATGCAGAGCGAGAAATGCTGTGGGACTAATTGGATCATTCTACGATTCAATAATATTAAACGTTTTTGCAGTCTCCCTAATCATTGGGTTAAATTTGAAATTTAGCCCTGTAGTCTGCTTGTTCGAAACTGCAATAGCACTAAAGTTGCACTTGCACACTATCACTCTTCTCTTGTGCCGTCAGTAGCAACACCTGTACATAATAATCATCTGTTGGTGGTTTAGCATTTTGCCAATTCCTCATCTTAGCTTGTAGCTGGGCAAGTGTCCAGAAGCTACTTCAGGTCATAATGACTATCAGTACAGCCCTTTCCAACTGGCACAAGTCATCTTTGATGATTTGTTGGTGCTATTTGCATTAGCTCAGTAATACTGATCCCGCATCCAAAATTCTCCAGCTTCTCCCAAATATCGGAAAATGGTCAAATCACATGAACTAAAATACATTTATGCACATGTCTACTTGTACACACTTGGCAGCCACATTGGAGACAAAGTAACATCTAGAGCAAGCATGTGGCAATTAACATTGCTGCAAGACCATTAACGTAGCAATGGTGTGGACAAGAAACACAAATTTTACGTGCGGAGTGATACAATCTGGTTAGGGACCAATAACATTTTGTTTAAAGGAGACACGTTTGAAATCCCAGTAACCCACCAGGAGAATAAAAATTCCATTGTTTTAAACAAACAAAATAAACTTTACTAGATAAAGTCAGAAAAATATAACAATCCACAACATTTAGAATTAACATGAGGTTAAAATGAATTTATGGGCAAACTGATGGAACACTACACACTGAACAGTAAATGGAAGATGAGACCAAGATGGATCATACAGATCTCTCAGCAACTCATCCAAATATCAGTGATCACTTTGAGCCACAAACTATCTCCCTCATGAGGCGTTTCAACTCTTCATTGTTGAAAATCTATCCTCTGAATTCCCCCAAAACCCGCTCCAACTTGAACTGCCTCAATGCTTGTTCACCTCCCGATGCTTCAACAACTTCTCCTGAGATTGAGTTTTATGGGATTCAGAAAGCTGCATTTGCACCTCTTTTTTAATGTATTTTATTACAAACGTATATAAAAAAAGTTACAACACATAAACAACCCGGGAAACAGGCTTCCCAACACTCAACTATACAGTCTGTACAAATGTTTCACTCCTCTCTCTCCCCCCCCCCCCCCCCCCACCCCGGCCACGATGAACAACTCCTCAAACACAGTCACGAACATCCCCACCTTGTCTCAAAGCCCTCTGCTGAACCCCTTAGCACATACTTTATTTGTCCAGCCGCAGGAAATCATACAGGTTACCCAACCAGGCCACTACACCCGGTGGCCCTGCTGACTGCCGCTCTAGTAAGATTTGTCGGCTGGCAATCAGATTACCAGCATAATCCTAACTCTTTTGAAAACTTCACTAAGTTGGCAAACTCCAGTTTCCTGGCTGCATTCAGCTCTAAATGGCTCCCAGACCATCTGAGCCCTAACCCTCTCCAGCACAGAAGCAGCTTCTTTCATCAGCATTTATTGCCCATCTCTAATTGCCCTCGAGAATGTGGCGGTGAGCCGCTTCTCGAACAATCCATGTGGTGTAGGTACGCCCAGAGTGATTTGGTAGGGACGGAGCTCCAAGAATTTGATCCAGCTGCAGTGAAGAAATGGAGTAAATAGGGTGGGACTCTCCGTTCCCCGCCTCTAAGATCGGGAATCCCAATTGGGCGGACAATCCAGTGGCAGGGAAAAAAGAAATCAGGATTTGGGCTGGGTGGCAAACCGGTCGGGAGTCTCCGTGTCCACCCCGCTAGCCATAGCGGATTTCCCGATGGCCCAGTTGGGCTTCTTGCCCTGATTTGGCGGGATCATGCATATGGCGCATTAGAGCTATTTTGCATCGCATTGGTGGGCAGTACACACCATTCACAAGCCAGTTGAATGCTCCGCTCCCCCCCACCCAAGAATACCCCTGGCATGAATGTAAGTATTGAGGAGCATGGACCTGGCGGCTTGCAGTCCGAGGGGTGGCAAGGTGATAAATATCGTCCCAACAATTGCAGCCAGTGTACCGAGCGGGATCCTTCCTGGGAGGTGGAGGTCAAGGGCTTTGTGCTGGGTTGGAGGAGTTCAGGTTGGGGGTCTTCCTTGGGATGGGGCTCCTTTGGCTGCTCTCCATATCTGCAGCTATTAAACCTATTAAACAGTTAGTCGGTATATAAAATCTAACATTTTCCCATAATAAAGTTAAAAAGTACCCCTGTACCATTTAGACTGTCGCTCGTTATCTCATAAATATGCATCCCTAATAATAAAATGAAAGAGTTCTTATCTGCACCCATAAACACTTTACACATAAGTCAGTACGTAAGAAATAAAGTTTCCTCCTAATAAAGTGAAAGTGATCGTGTGTTCAGGCAGCGTGGAATCGATACACCGCGTGCATCAGAAGGAACATGCATGAGTTGATCTCACACCGTGATCCCTGCCCCTGTTTCTATACATTTATTAATTATTAGCCTCCAGAATATTCTCACTGCACCAATGCATTCTTTCTATCCTAGTCAAATAAAAGAGGGAAGCACGAGGTGTAAAAAGCCAAAATTCATCCAATATTAAAGCAAAAAAACTATGGATACTGGAAATCTGAAATCAAAACAGAAAATGCTCGGAAAACTCAGCAGCATCTGTGGGAGGCAAACCGAGAGTGGGCTTTTCCATCCCACCCCCATGGTATGTTTTGCAGCGGCGGACGCAGCCTGCTATTGGCCGGTGGCGGGATCTTCCGGTCCCACCACTGCCAATGGGGTTTCCCATTGTTCGCATCCACCACTGCGAGGGAAAATCCCGGCCCGAGTTAACATTTTAAATCCAACATGACTCTGCTTTGGAGACATCTAGTTTGCTTAGAGAATAGTAATAGTTAATAAATGGAAGAAATAAGGACGGATATAAAGAAAAGGAACAGAAATAACAACAAATAGAGAAAGGGACCACGTCACACAGAGCGAGTGGATACACCCAGTTGGCCTCACTGTGACTTGGCTCTATTCCAGCTTCGCTTCTTTCTCTCGGCCTGCCTTATTATCCTACTTTTTTTTTTAAAAAAAATGTCCTACACTGACTTCTGTTATTGCAGTTATTAAGAAAATTTGCAGAGTGTGCAGTCCAAAATAATAAACTGGTTGCTAGCCCAACTCTTGTTAATTTAAACACCAGTGCCCACAAATTATTTATAGCACTGCAGCTGAATAAGCTGGCCAGTGTTCATGTTGTACTATGTCTGTTGCAGTGCTTTCATTGGCCTTGAACAGTAATCTTATATACTTAAATAATACAGAATGCAATTTATAGTTACAAAAGAGTTTTGTGCACATTTCAACCTTTTTCTCTCTCTTGATAATCACATTTTGTGTGCCTAGTTCTACAACATATTTCTACAACTAATTGTGATATGGACACCAAACAATGGTTATGAGTCAATTCTACGAGGAGTGGATTGGCAGGATGAACAAAACTTTCATATAGTTCTAGTGGAGTAGTCAACCTTAATGCCGAAGTGCACAGCACCCTTTAAGTATGGTTGTCACAAATGTTAAAGGTCCTGCCCCATGGGGCAGTCACATTATTAAAAACAGAGGGTTTCTCATCAATGGCTGTGAAACCTTCGGTCTTCTACCCTCTGTTTCCCCTCCCTCAGGCTATATCAAATTTCCCTTTATTAACTTGAAAAATAATGGAACAATCGTGTTATTATAAGTGGTATCATACGATCTGCATAAAGGTTCGGCTCTGAGATTCATAGTGTTTCTGTATTCCAAACACCTGACCCATTTATCCAGCTTAAAAGTGGAAATAACACTCAAGGTATTTCACTTCCACCCGAGCCCCTAACCCCAACTGATCTCCTGACCTCATGATCATTTCTATATTGTAGATGGGTCCTGAGTCTCTGCAGAAGTGTTTCACCAGACTGAATTGAGAGAATTCCTGCCTGCAGCAAGTCGCAGAATCTGTCAAAGTGTAAGGCTGCCAACAAGACATCCTGTGCAAAGTATCCCTCAGTCAGCAACGGCATGGGCATTGCAACCAGGAAAATTGAGAGCACATCCTCACCACCAATCAGAGCTGTGCCCAGTGGGGGCTTACAGATGTTCTTCTCGTTCAATGTGGAAGGACATATTTCCTAATTTGTTTCGTAAAGTGCACCCCAGTTCTTGAGTAATTCTATATCCCAGAAAATTGACAGGTTTAGCTTCAGCATTACTGTTAATCGTATTTCTGATGCAGTGCAATTAAACACTAAGATTTACCAATTATTTAAAGGGATATGGACCTTGTTAAATGGATTGCATAAAAAGGCAGAACTTGACCGTGTGGCATCATGGATTGCTAGCAAAATTGAAGACAATGGGAATCGCCCGGGGGGGGGGGGGGGGGGAACGACTCTCAACTGATTGGGGTCATATCCAGCACAAACGAATGTGGTAATGGTTGATGGAGGCCAATCATCTCAGCCTCAGCACATCACTGTAGGGCTTCTTCACAACCAATATTGTGAAGCAACAGCTAAAGCAAATAAGGCACTAGGTTTAATTCGCAGAACAATTCAATATAAATAAAACATGGGTGGGATGTTGGTGGGATTCTCCGCTTCGCCGGCAGCGCACTCACGTCCGCGGATTTCCCGACGGCATGGGGGAGGCCACAATGGGAAACCCCATTGGCCGGCTGCCGGGACGGAGGATCCCACTGTCGGCGGGATGCGCCGCGCCAGAAAACAGGTCCGGCAGGACAGAGAATCCCACCCCATACCTTCTTGTTGGGAGGCCTCACTTGGGATACTGCATCCAGATTTGTTCCTAGTACTTAGAGTCAGGGAACCATTTACAGCACAGAAGGAGGCCATTCAGTCTATCGAGTCTATGCTGGCAATAGAAGACAATAAGGGTTTGTAAAAAGTTCTGAGCAGGGTTATAAGAATAATTGGCTTAAAATACCTTCAGGTAACCAGTTAGGCTTATAAGTCTGGTTATATTTAGTCTACAGGTGCATGGACTATCAAGTATTTGACACGGCTGAAAATAATGAAGGCATTCACACAATGTTCACATAGACAGATTATTTAAATGAATGGTGGTCGGACCAAGGGTTATTAATCCAGGGTATTAAGGTTATCCAAGGGCAGAATTAGATTAGATGTCAGGTGATTCGTCTTTTCCAAAGGATAATTGACCGAGATACAAGTTGCAGCTCATGCGGTGAATGGTCATATAAAAGATAGATTTAACAGACAATAATAAAAATCATGCTCAATGTGACCTTCTGGGTGAGTTTTGATTGCCAAAGAGGGTCAGAGAGCAGTTTCTCAGACTTTCTTGACTGGAGTTAGCTTTCAGTTTTTTAAGCTCTGCTTTTGTTTCTTCGGGGAGATTACACAGCTACTGATGCTCAGGGGGTGGGGCAAGATGATGTGGGGAGTGGTTTGTTGTAATCGTGAGACTTTAGGACATCAAGATCATAGGATCCATGGACAAGCTGGTCTTTTCCAGTCCATCATTTTCGTAGGTTCTTCTGTTCTTATGAAATAGCAGACCTGGGCCAGGTAAGCTGCTGCGTAACTTCCCACCCATCAACCTGCTATAGGTGCCTTATACATCATGGATAGTGCAATACATAAATTCCCATAACCTTGGAATGAGGGCCAGGCTCAGGGCCACAGATCTGTCCCAAATGCCCTTCAGTGGTATTCCTGACCCTAACTCAATTTTATTTTAAAGATGTATTTCCTAGGAATGCCGCGTATAACACTGAGCGCTGACAGTGACACAGTAAATGCATTAAGCTCACAAATTAATCCTGAACCTTCAGCCGTTCCAAGGAATATGCAGTTCTTCTGCCAGCAAGGCATAATAGCATCAAACAAAAGTAGTGCCTGCTAGTGTTGCCTGTAGTGAGGCTGGGATGTTTATGGTGCCAGTAATGTGTAGTTTAAAAAATATATATATTTTATTGAGGCATCTATATATTTATACAACAAACACAAAACAAAACAAGCCAACAGGGCCACAAATAACCAAATCAACTGCATACCTAATACCCTAAACAACTCAACTACATACTTAATACCCTAAACAACTCAACTACATACCTAATACCCTAAACAACTCAACTACATACTTAATACCCTAAACAACTCAACTACATACCTAACACCCTAAACAACTCAACTACATACTTAATACCCTAAACAACTCAACTACATACCTAACACCCTAAACAACTCAACTACATACCTAACACCCTAAACAACTCAACTATATATTTAATACCCTAAACAACTCAACTACATACCTAACACCCTAAACAACTCAACTACATACTTAATACCCTAAACAACTCAACTCCATACCTAACACCCTAAACAACTCAACTACATACTTAATACCCTAAACAACTCAACTACATACTTAATACCCTAAACAACTCAACTACATACCTAACACCCTAAACAACTCAACTACATACCTAACACCCTAAACAACTTAACTACATACCTAATACCCTAAACAACTCAACTACATACCTAACACCCTGAACAACTCAACTATATATCTAGCACCCGTGCAGTTGATGGTGTTAATTAGGTTAAGGTAAGTCTGTCAGGCAGTTCAGTGCTTCGACTGATGGGTAGAAGCTAGCAACATCCGCAAAGAGACAGATTCTGACATTTGCAAGTGTGTACCCTTCATCAAGACAGAATGAAGGGTTACATAGCTGAAACTTCCTCCCGCTTTCTAGATGTTAACTGAATTTATTTAGGTGTCCAGCTTTCCCCCCTTATTTTACTGAGTAAAGTGCTGCATCTGGTCAATGAATGCCAATGCCAATGACAGCTTTAAAATGCATTTATAAACTTAATTAAACCGACTTAAGCTTTTGCTGGTGTATAGTATAGGATCAACACCTTCTCAAATTCCCAAGTCTGCTCAATGTGTTTGATACTAAGTTTGAAAAAAACACATTAAGACCAAGCTCTTCAGGGTCCAGAAAGAAAAATGTGATCAAATAGAAATGTTTGATTCGGCAATTGCGCAAATAGCCAATATTTTAGGGTTTGCGTTTAAAAATGTTTGCTTGCTCAATTGAACTTGTCCCGGTTCTGGCGAATGGCTAGCTTTGCCTGCTTTGTGTACAGAAGCCAAGGAATGTTAGAGAGAATTCAGGTCACTTTGTTATTAAATCATTGATTTGACACCTGTTTGATACTGTTCTAAAAATATTTTCAAATGTTATGAAAGCAAGTTCTGTTACCATCCAATTGTTTGAAGCATGAGTGTATTGCATTGTTCTAAACCCCTCCGAATGTCCAGCCAATGTTGCATTACTGCAGGGAAAAGTAGTTATATAACAATTGCAAATCACACTCATAAGATCTATGTTTTCAAATAAGGCTGTATGCTAGAATGTCAGGTGTTCTCTTGTGCCATAATCAAACTAAACAAAATATGTTTTAGTCTTTCACGTCATTAAGATCATCGAACGGAAATATTAACCCTGTTTCTTGCTCCACAGATGTTGCTTGTACTGCTGAGTGGTACAGTTGAGGCTCCTGTACACAGGCCCTTGCACTAAAGAGGAACAACAACAAACATGAAGAGAAAAATAATTCTTTCACCAAGTTTCATCTGTGGATGATCCAGATTCCCTCCCTGAGTTCTAAGTTTACCTCAATAAGTAATGAAGTTTTTATATGGACTGCTGCTGGATGACCCTAAAAGGCCCCTTGCTCACCTGAATACAAAATTAATTCTGAAAACCCACACCGGTGAGATCAGGAGCTGTTGTCTTTGTGCCTGATTAAAGCAGCTCAATGTCAGTTAGATTAGTATTTTCCCTTGACCTGTGCTCACACCAGGTTTATATGCAGACTGGATGTGCACAAGTCATCATCGGGATGCAGATTAATACACCAAAAATGAGGAAACTCAAAAAATATCCAGCTTGGAGATATTACTGTAAACTGACATTAGGTGGAATGGCCTGGCCATGGTGCTGTTCAGTTACTATGGCGCCCTTGGGAGAATGGATATTTCAGCATTAACTTTACTTGCTGTGTAATTAGAACAAAATAAGTTTTCAATTTGTCTCCTAGCTAAAACACCAACAAAGCATTTTACTAGGTAAAATACCATTTTCCTGGAACATAACGAGTTGTGGATTGTGGGAACTATTTAGAATTTTTGTAGAGCTTTTTGACTAGGGTGTTGTCAGTTTTCCAAAGGATTCTGTTTGTGTGCAGATGTCTGGTGCCACATAGTGCATGAGAAAACAAAACCGCATGGGATATATATATAATATAATGTTATTTAAAAATACAACACTTCACCCATCATAAGCAGCCAAATTAATCTTCAACTGCTTTTCGGTATCCACATTAAACATTTTAGGTTTTACATCTTGGTGGAGTTAGCCTCTCATGAGGTTGGGTTAAGTGACACTGCCCCTTGACCTTTCGGAATTCGGAGTCCAGCAGTCTCCACAAGGTCAGCCAGATCATCAGGCTGTTTTCCACACATGCCCTCTATCAATAGAGGCAGCAAACAGAGGGATAATCAGTTTCATCAGCCCTGGGGTCAGGCAGGTGACAATCAACTAACGATCAAAATAAGAAGCCTCTCATGACCATTCGTTTCCTGTAACCTCAGATAACTGGTGCAGTTCTTAAAATGGTTTCAGTCCCCAGTTTTTCAGATGTACTGGTCTGAATAATAAAAACTCCTCTTGTATTGCACAAGACAATAAGAAAGAGATCAAATGAAAAGTCTGGTGGATCACTGATATTTCTTTTACATTCCCTTTCATCAAACTGTTGCCATTTTAAAGAAATTAATCTAACAAAAACATAAAATTAAAATGTGGTTGGAGAGCAGTGTGTGCATAATATAGACAGTGGGGCGAAACAAGTGTGTTTATATTCACCTAATATTTTGCTTGAAAGTTTTTCAACAGACTGCAACGCCATGTCCCTGAAAGGGGACACAGGGGGCACAGTTTACTTGTCCAATTGCTTCCTATTGTGGGATCATAAAATAAAAAGCAATATTATCCAGGGTGCCGAAAGGGGTGTTCCCAATCACTTTTGCATTCCTTAGTAAAGGGAAGAAAAATAAAGCCATGGATCCCATTCCGGATAACATGTCAGAAAGGATGTGTTATGTGAATGTGTTATATGGATGTTGGGTAAAGGCAGGATCAAGCCAACCTGTGATGCTCACCTTGGTTGAATGACGAGTCAACAAACTGATCAGAGGTCATCACATGTTTACAATGACTACTTGAACCACAGAGTAATTTGAATGCTTGAATCTGTACCACAACGAGGATGTCAGTACCTTTGGTAGAGAGGAAGGGAAACTGGGAGATGGAGACGGGGCATGACCCTGTGAGGTATCAATGAACTAAATAGCCACGAGAAACAACGCAAATTTTAATGAAAAATCTTACTCAATAACCTGGGCTGATTAGAGAAGTTAAATTTTACAATTTTACTTAAATTAACTGGGTACATTTAACACAAACAAACTTGAGAAACTAATATTGCACTCTGATCACAAGACTAATATGATAATTTCTAAAAATTAGTATGTAACATCATGTATGTGATCGGTAGTTCATTGGATTATTTATCACTATTTTGTTTTACACCTGGAATTAATTTCTGTGGCAATACATGACCTTGGGTCAGTAGGGAGTCATGAACATCATTTTAAATATACTGATTTTCTTTTGCTCTCGAGCCATATTAATGTGTGGTATAAATGTGTGGTAATAAACTCAGCCACACACAGTACAGGACAGGGTACTCTCGGGGGGGTGGGTGAGAGTGGGGAAGATCTCGGAAACTTACCAGGTGATGCAGGAGGAGGAGGAGGCCTCGGGGGTGGAGGTGAAAGGTAAGTGGGAGGAGGAGTTGGGAGAGGAGATCGAAGAGGGGACGTGGGCGGATGCCCTAGGGAGGGTGAATTCTTCCTCTTCGTGCGCGAGGCTCAGCCTCATACAGTTTAAGGTGCTGCACAGGGCACACATGACCGGGACAAGGATGAGCCGGTTCTTTGGGGGTGAGGACAGGTGTGTTAGGTGCTCAGGGAGCCCAGCAAATCACACCCATATGTTCTGGGCATGCCCAGCGCTGGAGGAATTTTGGAAGGGCGTAGCGAAGACGGTGTCGAGGGTGGTAGGATCCAGGGTCAGCCCGGGCTGGGGGCTCGCAATATTTGGGGTGGCAGAGGAGCCGGGAGTGCAGGAGGTGAAAGAGGCCGGAATTCTGGCCTTTGCGTCTCTGGTAGCCCGGCGAAGGATTCTCCTTCAGTGGAAAGATGCGAGGCCCCCAAGCGTGGAATCCTGGATCAGCGATATGGCAGGGTTCATTAAATTGGAGAGGGTGAAATTCGCCTTGAGAGGGTCGGTACAAGGGTTCTTAAGGCGGTGGCAACCGTTCTTAGACTTTCTGGCAGAACGATAGACATTGGTCAATGGCAGCAGCAACTCGGAGGAGGGGTGGGGGTTTACTTTATTTTTGTTTATATTATTTACACTGGAGGGTCTGCGGGGGTGTATACACCTGTTGTGTTAAGTCGGGAGGGGTAATGTTAATTTATTATTTATGTACAGGTGGGGGAGGGGTTTGGGGGGTTGCTTTTTTAGATTGTGTTTTGTACTTAACCCTGTTGGGTTCTTTTTTCTTTCTCATTTTGTTGTTGATATCTTATGAAAACCTTTAATAAAAATTATTTTTTTTAAAACTCACCAAAGATACATAATGACAGACGATAGCTTGCAAGGAAGTTAATCTGAGTGATTTTAGTGTGCCCAATATTTTTTCCATTTACTGCAGCATTTCTTGTCAAAATCTTGATATTGGAAGGGCAGCATGTGGCCAGCACTGGGACTGCGGCGCTGAGGACCTGGGTTCGAATCCCGGCCCTGGGTAACTGTCCGTGTGGAGTTTGCACATTCTCCCCGTGTCTGCGTGGGTTTCACCCCGACAACCAAAAGATGTGCAATGTAGGTGGATTGGCCACACTAAAATTGCCCCTTAATTGGAAGAAAAATAAATCTTGATATTGGTGCCTAGTCATGGGGCAAAATTTCCTCTGTGCATTATATACAGTCATGATAAATGAGTTTTACAACTTTATTCCATTTCCTGTGAGGCAGGAACGAAATCTTTTTGTCGTGTTAAATATTAATCACATCATTATAATTACACTCTGTCTCTCCCTCCCCCTTTGATTTGTAATCAAAATATTAATCTTTGAGAATGTTCAGTAAAAAATGAGATTTATGCTCCGGTCCCTGTTCTAGATTCCATGCTGCACCAGTTTCAACATTCATCCTTCTCCCTTCTTCACTGTAGATGTGACTGCTGTAACATTGTGGAAAATGGCTTTTTGAGGTCAATACTTTCAGCAAAAGATCAAATCATGAGGGAAGGTTGTAGGAGTGAGAAGAGAGGCACTAAAGACGTTAGGATTGTAAAAGAAGCAGAATAGAAAAGTATGAAGTCGGATATGAAACAAGCTGGTGTCCACTGAAGGAAACATCCTTACGATTTAGATACTTTTGAAAATCAATATTTTAAAAATAAAAACTGAACTGAAGGGCCCAAATGTGTAGTGCCACACACCATATAGGTGAAAACTTTAGGAGAGATGGCAGGTAAATCTACCCTACCTGAAATATTTGATATCATCTGACATCATCTGCACTCACCAGACATCAGTTGTGCTCAAAGGAAATCATTTAGCACTAATTTAACATCAAAGGGGCTGAAAAGCAATTATCCAGCCATCATGTGACATGAGTTACACTTAAAAGCAATCATTTTGCTATCATTTAACATTGCAAGTAATGTAACTGACATCACTGTCATCAATTGCCCAAACCACAGTGCTCAAACATTTGCGATTGACAATATCACTGAAGCAAAAATCGATTATAGAATTTATTCTCCATATTCTGAATTTCCATGGCTTCAAACACCCTAAAACTGAGCTAACTTGTTTTCTGGTTTTCTGTGCAACCTATAACTTACGTAGCACAACCATATCTCCCCATGCCCCCAAGAAAAAATTTCTTCCCACCACTGCCACCCTAGAGCATTTTTCTCCTGCTCCCAAACTCCCTCTGTCACAGGGCAGTTTTGTCCCACACAACCACCACCCCACACCGGGGGAGCAACTGCTTGCAGCACCACCATGCCAGCCTCTGGATCTTTTCCCCATTTCGGGGGCAACCCTTGTCCATGCTCGTCTGCTCCAGCGACCACCCATAACCCCCACCGACTGCCGAGGCCTCTGGCCATGTGGCTGAAGGCTATCGCTAATAGGGAATTGGCAATCGTGGTTACATGAGCACTTCACACATCCCAGTGGATTCCCATGGGTGGGTAGGCCATGTAGCATGTGGGAGCCGTTGCCTAATATTCCAATCACACCTTGATGTCTGGACACTGTGCCTGAACACTGCGGAGGGCAACACGACACATGCAGCAGCCAACACCCGAACACCCAGGGGATGGGACACAGCTCTCTCCCGTCCACGCCAAAGGGTGGATGGGTGCCACGGGGAGGGCGGGAATGCCAGGAGAGATGGGCCAAAGGATTAGAGGTCAACCCACATTGTGGAAGAAAGTGACAGACGTGTCATAATGGTTGTACACAAGGGTGTTTAATGTGTTTTACAATTACCCACTCTCACGATGGTGCCGCCCCCCCCGACCCTCCCAATCCCCACATCCCCTGTCTCTCCCCCCCTCCCCCCCCCACTACCTCCCCACTCCCCTGGTGCGCTCAATGTGCTTGGCCCTCCTAGCTCTACCGCTACGTCTAGCTGTCTTCCCAGGGTGCACATCTGAGGTGAAGGCAGCCAGCTGCTTACCACGTCCCATGGCCTCGATGCCCCTGACGGGCATCCTCTGGGGCCGGAGGGCTCCAGCGCATTTGTCGGCGGCACATGCACATCCGTGCCACCCTGTTCCGGGTGCTGACTGTGAGACGTGGCCTCATCAGAGGGGTGGAACTCGGGGGAGCAGGTGGCCACCATCACCACCCCTTGGGGAGGGTCCGGGTTGGCACCCAGCACCCCATCCTCCCGGTCTGTGCCCATAAACCCAGGGTACACCTTGGGATGGAGGGGCAGCTGGTTCGAGCCACGTCTGTCCCTGCATCATCTGGCTCTGCCAGCCCTGGCGGCTCCCCATGGTCTGCACCATTGTGTCGACGCCCTCGGCGATGCTCCTCAGTGACAGGGACATGCTCTGCAGCACCTCGGCAATGCCCACCTGTGACTGGGACAAGTTCCACAGCATCTCGGCCATTCGTATCTGAGAGCGGGACGTGTCCCACAGAACCTCATCAAGGTCAGCCTGGTAGACTGGGTCTCAACCCCCAGAGAGTCAGACATTCTGTCGAGACCTTCAGCCATGGCCATCACCGACTGCGCGATGCCTTGGACACCTTCATTCATGGTGCCGACGTCGTGCACCAGGTTTTCCACTGTGGTCGCCACCCTAGCAGTGTTGGCCTCGGTGCCACGCATTGCCGGCACCATCTCCTGAGCCCGTAGCCCCTCGGACTCCTCCAAGTGACTATGGATCTGCTGGAATGAGACTGACATCTCCCTATGAAAGCCCAGGTTGGTCCCTATCATCTCCATCAGCTCCGGGTACCTCTATGCCACAGGCTCAGCATCAGGCTGGGACCCAGCTGGGTTCTGGGATCCAGCAGACTTCCGATTGCTGTTTCGCCTGGGGGTTCCTGCCTCCACGTGATGTACATCAGCAGCAGTGTGGTGCTCACCAGATTGTGCCCCAGAAGTCTGACCACTAACATTTCCCACCGAGGTGTGTGAATCTGTACTGGTGGAGGGTCGAGATGACAGCTATGCCTCGACTATAACAGTTCCATCCTCAGAGCTCTCTTCCGAGGTGGTCTCATGGGAGACAGGAGAGGGTGCCATTGGGATGGGCTGGTGCTGGCGGCTGGAGGACCTGCGGGAGAATGGATATGTGATCAGTGGGAGGGATCGGTCAGCCAGTAAGGCAATAACAATTTGATGGGGCCTCTGGGTGGAGTCCAGTGGCTCCTCACCTCTGCGGCGTCCACCAGCATCTGTGTGGGTGACTGCCCTGCACTTGGCCACCTCAGTCACCTCCAGGCCCAGGGCATGCTTCTGGAAGGAGGTGAAGTTTCTTAGGTCCGGCACCCCACCACCAGTCTGGGCTCTCTCCCGACGATTATGGGAGACCTTTTCCTGAGGAGACACACAGAGGGCATCGTTAGCCACACATGTGGTTCACAGTGGTGGGAAGGGGGTGTGAAGAGAGGGTTGGGGTGGGGGGGGTTGAAGAGGGAGGGGGTAGAGGGAGGGTTGGGAGTCGCATTGGGAGGTTGAGGGGTGGATGCCATCTTGTGGAGGGGGGTGTTTGTGTCTACTCACCTGTGCTGCCACCGGTGTAGGTCATTGAACTTTTTTCGGCACAGGAGGCCAGTCCTCCTGGTCACACTCCCTGAGCTCATAGCTGCTGCCATTGCTGGCTGCTCTGTGGCTGACCCTCCTGCACCCTTGGAGGGAACAGGACATCTCTCCTGACCTTCACTGTATCTAGGGAGCCTCCCCAGATCTGCGTCCCTGAATCTTGGGACTGGTCTCCTCGGCACCATTGTTTCGAGCTTGTTGGGGTTGGCTGAGCAAGTGCAGCTTAAGTGCTGCTCGACCTTGTTGGCGGGGGCTGGTGAGTGTGGCCCTGGCGAATTAGCTGGTAAGCCTTCATTTGTGGTGAGAAGAAACCTTGCTAAGTGGACCAATTAACGCTGGTTTGCGTTGCCGGCCTTACTGGGCTGAGCGCCGGGAAGCTCACAGCATTTCCCGCTTGCTATCACACATAGAATTTTTTCCGGAGAACCGCGCCCAAAGTTAAGTTAGCTGTCAAAAATGAATGTTCCCTCTCATCTCTTATGCTGCACTCAATCTTGAATCTGGAAACAGCATATAATCAAGATGTGATACTGCATTTAAAATTGGCCCACAAATATATTCTGCCTTTATTACAAGTTTAAAACATTTCTGATTATCAAGTCATTTGAATTAGCCTAAATCCTAAATAATTTTACTTATAAACAAGTTTTCTCCAGATCTTTTACAGTGATGCAGAAATGAACTTTGATCAGTGTAATGTATTTGAATGTGATGCTAATGACATAATGTCAGTAAATACATTCTTGAACTAACTATGCTCGGTATCCATTTTTCTTTCTGAGTTCAATCTGATACATAACAAATTTTAGCTATGAAGATGGGGCCAAAGTCTGTCAATATAGGCATCAAGCAGAAAAAAAACCATGCCACAAGATATCGGCATCAAACAGCAGCAGGTGTTGTAATATAGATTCTTCAGATGTCTTAATTATGAGATCTTGAGTCTTGTACATCTAAAGATGAACGATTTATTGTTAGTCTTTAACTATTTACAGATCCTAGGTTACTATGGAGTTGCTTCTCTGTGCATGTAGGCTTCCAAAGTGTTCTTCCAGATGTCACAATTACCATGTGACTCTATACATCATACCGTGGGTGATGCCATCCCCCAGTCCCATGTTAACTCTTACTGTGCCTCGCACCTTTACATTATAATGGCATGCACACACTATCACAACAGCGGGGATGCACTCAACAAGGTCAGCCAGCTCCCGATGACCTAATTCCTTGGATGACAAAGAAGTTGGCTAGATTTTGCAAGGCATGTGCAGCAAGGCTGACTCCTCAGTGAATGGGGTTTGTGGGATCAATGCGGGCCTCATCCACCAGTCTGGGATGGGGTCGGAAACCCCCAGTAGCTCCATGGAGGAAGCCTGATGGAATCAAATTCCTTTCAAGGACTTAAGTGGCCACTTTCATGCCTCCCTCATGATTGAGGCCCCAGGATACCTAGCAGTGGCTGCTGGCAACATTGCATCCAATCGAGGCCCAATGACATCATGGGACCCCAGACCAAAGGCAAGTGAGGGCAGGATGCTAGAGATAGGAGAGGGGGCAGGGGTGTGTGTCAGGAGTAAGAGCAAGGGGTGGCTTTCATCAGACTCTTCCGTTCCTGATACTGGGTCACTGGGCCAGACACGGGGGCGTGATCGACCCACCGGCAGTGCACCCAGGGTTTCCCGGCGACATGAGGTGGATTAAATGGGAAAAGGCATTGACGGTGGCGAGACCAGTAGATCCCACTGTCAGCCATCGGTGAGCCACTCCCGCCGCCGAGAAATGCTCCAGGAAGCCCAGAGGATCTCACTCAGAGTGCCTGATAACTCCCCAGGGAGACCTCTGTAAAACCTGATGTGATTTACTGGGCAACATTGTAAGGGCAAAGAGAGGTTGTACGTCCTTCATTCAATCCCTGAGGCACCATATATCCGGTGGGTTAGGGAACAATGGGTGACAATTGACTCTTTAATGAGCCTAATTGACAACCCGTCACCGCTGGCCAGGTATTTCGCATTAGCCCCTTTTGTCCTCTGGCTTCATCAGGAAGGTTCTCCTGGGGACTGATTCCATGTTGAAGTGAGCCGGGTCGCCATGGTTACCACCATGATGGGCTGAATTAAGTTCAGCCCCTATTGCGCAGTGGACTAAAAGTGTTAATCTGGGTAGGAGGTTATTTTCATCCATCGGTTAGACCGGTGATAGGTATCATTGTTACGGAGAGCCACAGTAAAGTGTTAACTGGGTCATTTTGAAGTTGGAAACGGGAAACGTTGCTGCACCCATGGGATACATCAGAAGGTTAGGGATATATGAGAGGGCTCAGGAACTATTCAGTTTACATATTGAAAGAAAGCATTTTTTTCATTTTGGAACTGAAGGTGAAAGTGAAGAGGTCAAGACTCAGAATAAGAAAGCAATTTTACTAATGGAGATTTGCCAGGAAGCATATGGCAAGCTAACAAATCTTCTTGCTCCCACTAGGGCAGTAAACGTGCCATTCAAAGCAATCATCACCAAGTTGGAGGAACATTTCAACCATAAAGCATTAGAGATAGAGAAAAGCCCTAAAGTAGCAATAGAAAAATAGTGGAACAGTTGGTGAGTACATTGTGGCACTAAAGAATTTACCATGAGAGGTGGGGTGTATTGGAGATCAGGTAGGAAGTGACAAAGTAGGGAAGTACCATCGTGGTGCGAGGGGTGTGCCCCTGATGTAGCCCCCTTTAGAATGTGCCCCTCTTCCATCTTGCCTTTTTATCCGTTGGGTTTAAAACACAGCCTGCCCACTCCAACCCATGGGCAGCATAGTATTCAGGTCAATTAGCTCAGTGTCTAACAAGCTCTATTGGCTGTTAATTATTATTTTTTTTAATGGTGGCTAAGCAGCTGGTTTCAGGGAACAGGCTTTGTGAGGAATGAGTCAAGGTGGGCAGAAAGCTGTTGAGCTAGCTACCCATCACAATTTATATTCCCCTATAGACCCCCCTCCTCCCCCAAGCCACGGAGAGGGAAAGAGGTGTACATTCTAGTCCATTGTTAAAAAGCGAAAGTGAGTGGTAATGAATAAGTAAAGAAACAAAATATTCAGGTGGGGTGTGAATGGTTGGATAGCAGCCATGTGACTGCAGAGAAAAGGAAAAGGGCAAAACCCTCAATTTACCCAGAAGATCTATCAACAAACCAAAATTAATGGGAAAACTCTGGCTTCATAAGACAGAAGCACAAAGGACTTGGGAATCCTTGTTCAAGATTCTCTTAAGGTTAACATGCAGGTTCAGTCAGCAGTTAAGAAGGCAAATGCAATGTTAGCATTCATATCAAAAGAGCTAGAATACAAGACCAGGGATGTACTTCTGAGGCTGTATAAGGCTCTGGTCAGACCCCATTTGGAGTATTGCGAGCAGTTTTAGGCCCTGTAATTAAGGAAGGATGGGCTGGCCTTGGAGAGGGTCCAGAGGAGGTCCACAAGAATGATCCCTGGAATGAAGAGCTTTGCAAGTCTTTCATCAAATCTTTAGAATTTAATGTGACTACACCTTATGGGTTCTCTCTGTCAAAACCTTTCCCCTCATCCTCAAAAAGCCGACCATCCAATGAATACTCTCCCATATACCTTCTTCACTTCCAAAGCCTGGCACATGTCATTGCCTATACCAAGTCCACGTCCATTTCTGTAAAGATTCTTTGTTTGGATCCTTTCACCTGACTTCTATCCTTTTCCACAGCATCAAGATGATGCTGGCCAAAGTCAAAAATGCAATTATTCGGTCATCCTTCCAAATAATGTGTTCATAAACAACTTTCTTGGTGGCCTCCTACCCTTCACAAATTCTAAATTGTTGGAAACCACGGGCGGGATTTTCCGTTCCCCGTCACAGTAAAAATTTGTCTTGGCGCAAGGCAAACAATGTTCCAATTGTAGCAAACTTAACCACTTTGCAGCACAGTGTCGTTTATCAGCAACTGTTCCAGTAACTAAATTAAAAAAGTTCAATAGTGATTTCAGACGGATCCAAAGTGTGCAGAGTGCGGGGAAAAAATCCACCATCGTAGCGGATAGAGAGGATTGCTCACCATATTCACTTTCGGATAATTTCATAATAGAAACCATCACTAGGATCGAGATGACAGACCAGTAAATGAGCTCTCGAAGATAATTAAGGAGTGGACTGTGTCATAATATACACCAGTATATCATGGTGCAGACACACACTGATGGACACACAGTGGAATCACCAGTGAGAGCACACGCACTATAAAGACAGGGGGCATCAGAGTTCCCGCTCATTCGAGCAGCAGCCAGTTAGGAGCACAGAGCTCACAGCCTGCAGCACAGACATTCACAATGTGCTGAGTGCATCGACTGGTTAGGACAAGGCAAAGGTCTTTAGTTAAAGCTAATATCGCATTAACCCACAGTTTGAGTTTGTTTAAATAGTTAACCATTCAATAAAATAGTGTTGCACTATTTCAAGTGTTGGTGACCTGTGTGTGATCCAGAACACCCAACACATCAGACTGTCTCATTAGAAACAAATGGAGAATTTATACAATTTAAAATTGACACAGGAGCGCACACAAATATTATCATGGAATGATCTTGAAGGCAAGCTTATTAGGAACCACCAATGAAGCAATACGCCTATAGGTTCATAGATTATAATGGTAACACAATAGTCACAAGAGGATCCTGCTGTCTTGTTGTTAGGAATGGGAACATCAAGATACCCATCGACTTCGAGATGGTAGAGGGTGAGAAATCATCATTAATTGGAGTTGATGCTTGTGAAAGATTGCAGCTAGTTGAAAGGGTTCACTCAACCAGTACTTCAGCTGACCAAGATGAAGAGTCAAGGGAAGACTTAGGTGTTGTGGACGACCTATCCAAAGCTACAACTGATGCTGACACATCAGAATTCAGGACAACCACTGATGCTGAAACATCAGTACCCGAGATAGTCCAAATAGTTGAATCTCAAGCTCGTTTAATTTTTGAGATACTACCAGTGTCTGACCTTGAACTACAGACCATAAAAGCCAAAACTGAAAAGGTTTTGATGCTCCAGAAGGTGAAACAATTAGTAGCTTTGTTTAAGTTAAAGCAATTTTGTAGTCTTTGTGAACACTATGCCAACCATCCTGAAATAAGCAACACAAAGGACACCGCACCGGTGTGGCGCTGCGGACTGTGTCCAGCGCTGGGTAGTGCTGCTGGCCGGAGGGGGCACTATCTAGCAGGTCGGGTTCACGAACGGTCGGCGCCATGTTTTGCAGCGTGACCGCTGAAGGTCATCGCTGTGCACATGTGTCGTCATGGACCCGGCCATTCTCCGGCAGTTTATTTTGTGGAGGCCGGGAGTGTTATGTGGTGCAGCTGCTAGCCCTCACCGGTCGCAGCATAGATGAGGGGGCGCTGCTGATTTTTTTCCACTTAAAACGCCCCACATCCTCAGAATTGGAGAATCTGGCCCACATCTTTTGTCCCAGGAACACGTCCAATTCACTCGTCATTCAGAATGAATGTCCTTACCGGAAGAAAGATTGCTTCATAAATGCAATTATTGCTTTTGTCTGTTTACATAAGTGGAATGAGAGCTGCATGTTCATGTACAGTGTTATTTAATGGGAACTAGTGTGTTAAGGTTAAGAACCTGCATGTAATCTGTTAAGTGTCAGAGCTGAAGTACAAGTTTAAATATTATTTTATTTTAATAAAGGTTATTTATAAAATAATTCCTATTTCTTATATTATCACACCCGGAACGGATCAATCTTTCCGCACTGCGTTAAAACTTTAAAAAGTTATGGCATCCAATCCAGTCTCTTAGCCACTGTTGAGAGCTGACCGGGTGTGTAATACCCTAAAAATACTCCATCATTGACGGTTCTGGTTTTGGAATTTAAACATATTTCTCCACATTTTTTGAATGTGTTCTTGCTTCCCAAATTTATGTCTACCTTTTCCAAAATGGGAAAGCAGAGCTAATTAAAATTAACTGGTAATTTAGTTGAAAGATAGGTCAACAGAGATGCAGTGGCAGATTCAAAGGGATATTTCAGAAATTACAGTATAGTTACATTCCAACGACTCCAGATCTGATTCCGCAATCAGACTTCCACCCTGACACAGCACTGAATTGGTCCTATCCAAAGTTACAAAAGACAGTGGGCTAAATTCCTTGCCCCTTGGCACCGGGATTGCGCTCGGGCAAAGAATCAGGAGTCCGGCTAAAACAGAGGTTTGCACCAGGCACTGAACCGATCGCTATGCTCCAACCCCCTTGCGCAGCAGGATCGGGGTTTGTGCCCACCCGCCAGCGTGCGGATGCTAATTAAGACCCATTTGCATCTACTTAGTGGGCCTGGCACCGTATTCTCCAGTCCTGCACAATGCATAGAACATAGAACAGTACAGCACAGTACAGGCCCTTCGACCCACGATGTTGTGCCGACCATTTATCCTAATCTAAGATCAATCTAACCTACACCCCTTCAATTTACTGCTGTCCATATGCCTGTCTAAGAGTCGCTTAAATGTCCCTAATGACTCTGACTCCACCACCTCTGCTGGCAGTGCATTCCACACACCCATCACTCTCTGTTTAAAGAACCTACCGCCTGACATCTCCCCTATACCTTCCTCCAATCACCTTAAAATTATGTCCCCTCATGACAGCCATTTCCGCCCTGGGGAAAAATCTCTGGCTATCCACTCTATCCATGCCTCTCATCATCTTGTACACTTCTATCATGTCACCCCTCTTCCTTCTTCGCTCCAGTGAGAAAAGCCCTAGCTCCCTCAACGTTTCTTCATAAGACATGCCCTCCAGTTCAGGCAGCATCCTGGTAAACCTCCTCTGTACCCTCTCCAAAGCATCCACATCCTTCCTATAATGAGGTGACCAGAACTGGACACAATATTCCAAGTGTGGTCTAACTAGGGTTTTATAAAGCTGCAGCAAAACCTCACGGCTCTTAAAACTCAATCCCCCTGTTAATGAAAGCCAACACACCATACGCCTTCTTAACTACCTTATCAACCTAGGTGGCAACTTTGCAGGATCTATGTACGTGGACCCAAGATCCCTCTGTTCCTCCACACTTCCTAGAATCTTGCCTTTAACCCTGTATTCAGCATTCAAATTCGATCTTCCAAAATGAATCACTTCACATTTATCGATGTTGAACTCCATCTACCACCTCTCAGCCCAGCTCCGCATCCTTTCAATGTCCTGTTGTAACCTGCAACAGCCCTCGACACTATCTACAACTCCACCAACCTTCGTGTCATCGGCAAACTTACAAACCCACCCTTCCACTTCCTCATCCAAGTCATTTATAAAAACCACAAAGAGCAGAGATCCCAGAACAGATCCCTGCAGGACACCACTCGTCACCGACCTCCAGGCGGAATACATTCCATCCACTACCACTCGCTGTCTTCTTTCGGCCAGCCAATTCTGTATCCAGACAGCTAAATTTCCCTGTCTCCCATGCCTCCGACTTTCTGAGTGAGCCTACCATGGGGAACCTTATCAAATGCCTTACTGAAATCCATATACACCACATCCCTGCCCGAACTTCATCAATGTGTCTCGTCACATCCTCAAAGAATTCAATGAGGCTTGTGAAGCGTGACCTGCCCCTCACAAAGCCATGCTGACTATCTTTAATCAAACTATGTTTTTCTAAATAATCATAAATCCTATCTCTCAGAATCCTTTCCAGTACTTTGCTCACCACAGACGCAAGACTGACTGGTCTGTAATTCCCAGAGTTTTCTTTATTCCCTTTCTTGAACAGGGAAACAACATTCGCCTCCCTCCAATCATCCGGTACTACTCCAGTGGAGAGTGAGGACGCAGAGATCATTGCGAACAGCGCGGCAATCTCTTCCCTCGCTTGCCGTAGTAACCTTGGGTATATCCGATCAGGCCCAGGGGACTTATCTATCCTGATGCTTTTCAAAATTTCCAGCACATCCTCCTTCTTAATATCAACCTGTTCGAGTCTATTAACCCTGTTCTCATGCGCAACAAGGTCCCTCTCTCTAGTGAATACTGAAGCAAAATATTCATTTAGGGCCTCCCCTACCTCCTCAGACTCTAGGCACGAGTTCCCACCACTATCCCTGATCGGCCCGACTCTCACTCTGATCATCCTTTGATTTCTCACTTTAGTGTAGCACACCTTGGGGCTTTCCCTAATCCTTCCCGCCAGGCCTTTTTCATGCCCCCTTCTAGCTCTCCCAAGTCCATTTTTGAGTTCCTTCCTAGCTACCTTGTAACCCTCTAGAGCCGTGCCAGATCCTTGCTTCCTCAACCTTACGTAAGCTTCCTTCTTCCTTTTGACTAGAAGCTCCACTTCTCTTGTCATCCAAGGCTCCTTCACCTTACCATTCCTTCTTTGTCTCAGTGGGACAAAACTATCCAGCACTCGCAGAAAGTGCTCTTTAAACAACCCCCACATTACTGTTGTGCATTATCAGGTTCTCAGAACCAGGTATCACATGGGCAGAATTTAGCCTGACGTGGTGGTACCTCATGGTGGGTCAAGGGAGCAACCCCTTAAGGGGTTTGCCCCCAAAGTCCATCTGAGGGCCATGCTCCCCCCTCCATAATGCACACCCTTCCCATCCCTCCCCGAGCAGATCCCTCACCCCCTCACGGGAACCCCTAAAATGGGATACCCCCTAGGGACCCCCGAACTGAAAGGATCCTTCACAATTACCTCCTTACTAAAGCAACCCCCCACAGAAACCGCCTAACTAGGGAGACCTCTTCAGGGACCCCCTAACTAAAGGGATCTCCACACAGAGACCCCATAACTAGGGAGACCCTCCCTAAATAGAAGGACCCCCTACAGACTCCCCTCCAGAAAAAAAATCCCTATCTGGAGGCAAGAGAGAAGTTGCGACAGGGGCAGTGAAAAACAATTACAGTGGTAACACTTACCAGGAAGCACCACCTGTCTATTCTGGGAAAGAGAACATCTGTGCCTAAACCCCTCAGATCCATTAGCTGCAAGTTATCATTCATTTCTGGTAGTGGGCTGTGATTGACAGCTTCCACAAAGCAGCTGTGAGCATTGCTTCATTCATCTTCTTCATGGATGAGTAAATCTAAGTGCTGAAATCCCCATGTTTACAAACACCCACCACATCAAAGAGAGTTAAGTGCATTCCAACCAGCTCCTTCATGCCTGAGTGATTTTGAAGTGCTGATCTGGAAATTGAATGCACTTAACTCTTTTGGGGGCTGATTTTCATTGGGGGGGGGGGCGGGGGCAGTCTCGCAATTTCACTATCGGGTCCTCCACTCAAAATGTCAGCCCGATAGCGTGATTCCTCATAGAATCCCTTGTTTTCCTTGCCATGCATAAATTTGCATGGCGAAGGATACGGAATTGTTCAGTCTCCCAAATGGAGAATTTCACCCAATGTCTGAGAGTGCAGTAAATTATCTCATTATCATCCTTCTGAACCCCTCTGTAGCCTTTGGTGTGGTCAATCACGCTATCCTCATCCAATATCTCTCCTTTGGTATTCAGTTTCGTTGCACTCTTACTAATGCAATCATAGTCAGGGAAATCTTCTGTAACAGCGTCTCTTCCCGTTCGTGTAGAAGTGCATATGCATGGACACTATCAGTGTACTGGAATGGCTCTAGCTTTGATGTGTTCCTTCATTCCAGTCCCACTCACTCTTAGAAGCCTACTGATACCTACACCACTGAGTTCTATTGCAGTGCTATCGCTCTCCTCCTATTTCTGCACGGTTTCAAGTGGCCCACAGTCGAAGTTATGGTAGGGGAGTGCGAAACTACCATGGAAGCTTTACCCTCTAATTGTTTAAGCTGAAACATACAAAACGGTCACTTGGGCAAGTGAGCAGAGGATGCTCCGCATCTTTAGAACTGCACATCAGCTGGGAATCAATACTAAGAGAAAGGAGACAATTGATGAAGAAAGTGAGAGGAACAAACAAATTCTATTTCCTGATAATCTGTAATCTGTTACCAATTTATACTTCAAAAGGAACAATATAGTCTTTCACATTCATTTGGAATGGTTTAAAATTGTAACCCATTTGATGTGAACTGTTTTCCTCTTTTTAACCATTAATCACACAGCTGAAGCCCTCTGACAGCCTTCCAAGCTTCTTTGGCCAAGTCAGACACAATTGTAGTTGTGAAAATAACTGTCCGTAATCCAAGAACAGCTACATTCCACGAGGCCACAAGGCCAGATGGCGAGGCAAATGGACTGAATCACAATGTGCACTAGGGGGTGCTCCTCCGTGATGTGATTTTCACGCTGTGCTCAGCTCAGCTCAGTTCTACTTTTCACCTATTTGAGCTCTGCATGATCAAAAACTGTTGGTGCAGACATTGGCTGTAAAGTGGGGAATGCTCAATTTCCTCACTCCCGTCATTTTTTATTTTCATATGTAGAAAAGTCCCCACTACACTTTGTTTTCCTCTTATGAGGTTGATGCATTTGATAAAACTCACAGATGCTCAGGATGTGCAGTAATATTCACATCTGCTTCTGTTAGCAAAATAAAGGAACAGCGTGTCATGTAGCAGGTCAGCTCACTTTCTACATATCCCCTTCCTCAGAATTTCTGGGCAGCAAAACAGTGACTATCAACCAACCAAACGTAACTATGCATCTTACAATAGGCACAATAACACATTTTTAAAAATAATTTAGAGTACCTAATTTTTTTTTTCCAATTAAGGGCAATTTAGTAAGGCCAATCCACCTAACCTGCATATCTTTGGGTTGTGGGGGTGAGACCTACACAGACAACAATAAGACAACAAAATAGCAGTGTGCTGGGCTGATCTTTAACACAACATGCAGAAGCAGAACTAATATTCTCATTAAACACAAGACTTCTGCAACATTTGAATTTCTGCAACAGTTAAATATTTTTGCATGATCCATTGTACAATTTATGACAGGGAATTTGCTTCATTCTGGGCACCATATTGAATCTTAAAATTAGCAGCATCATTTTTCTGCCTCAGGTGGGATAGTTGGGAAACCCATGCGATGATCATATTAATGCAGTTAACAGTACTGATTTATACTAACATCCTTCTCATAACACTGAGCACCTGTCAAGCAACTAACATGCCAAACACATAGGAATTCTTTAAGACCAATTTTCCTTTCCATTGCTTGGCAGGGCCTCTAACTTGCCTGCTGAGATCGGGGTCACATGATTGATTTGATAGACTTGAAGTTGGCGGGGGGGGGGCAAGGAAAGAACTGCAGTGACTGTCACAGTGCAACATGGCCGGTGAGTCTGGTAGAAGATTTTTTTAAAATTCTGCCACCAGGCGTTGCGATCGATTACCATGAAGAATGTTGAGATTTTAAATTCTGCCTCAGCTACCCCGAATGCCAGCAACTCATCACCAAGTATTGTTCCCGCACAAGTCATGAGAAAGGCGATGATTCTTAGAATCATAGAATTTACAGTGCAGGAGGCCATTCGGCCCATCGAGTCTGCACCGGCCTTTGGAAAGAACACCCTCCACCCTATCCCCGTAACCCAGTAACCCACCCCAACCTTTTTGGAAACTAAGGGCAATTTAGCATGACCAATCCACCTAACCTGCACATCTTTGGACTGTGGGAGGAAACCGGAGCACCCGGAGGAAACCCACGCAAACATAGGGAGAACCTGCAGACACCGCACAGACAGTGACCCAAGCCGGGAATCGAACCTGGGACCCTGGAGCTGTGAAGCAACTGTGCTAACCACTGTGCTATCGTGCTGCCCATTGATGTGTTCCCCTTGCTGGCACCTATTTACAATATTCTTGCCCATGCTAGAGCAAAGGTAATTTACTCCCAATTCTATTCTAGGAAGGAAAACGCAGATGGAGAAGTAATGGATCAGCTCCTGCCTTATTTTCTTCCCCTGCCTGCCCCAAATCAGGCAGAATGAGAAAGGACAATGCTTTGTGCCTGATCATTTGTCTCCCGTGTTATTTTTTCAGGGCAAATCACAACCGGCAGTCCCATCCTGCTGATATTTGATATCTGTATGAGCTCCTCCCACCCACTCACTGTCGTGTTATGCTTCTTGACGTAGCATAAGCTGCTTCCTTGATGTACACTCTGACACAGGAAGGTTCAGACTTGGAGATAGGTTTAACACATTTATTGAACCGTTAACAATTCTCCTCCTTGAGTTCGACTCTCTTGCTAATCTAACTATAGTAACTCAACTAACTAACCAGTCTGCTCTGAGCCATGCTTCCCTGATCTGCTCCTGTCTCTCTGAGTGTCGCCTGTGGAAAGAGAAAGAGAATGTGTGCCCTGTCCTTTTATATGGGTAGCCCCCTTGTGGTAGTGTCACCTCTGGGTGTGTCTTGACTGCCCATTGGTCGTGTCCTATCTTACTGACCTATTGGTTGAATGCCTGTGTGTCATGATGTCTCTGGTGCTCCCTCTAGTGTTTTTTTAGTTCTAGTGTGTCTACATTAACCCCTTGTGTATTTACAGTGATGCATATCATCACACTCACAACACCTCCCACCCTTCCTCACAGCTCCACCACTCACAGCTCCTCTCCCCTCCCTCACAGCTCCACCCACCCTCCCTCAGAGCTCCACCCACCCTCCCTCACAGCTCCACCACTCACAGCTCCTCCCCCTCCCTCACAGCTCAACCCACCCTCCCTCAGAGCTCCACCCACCCTCCCTCACAGCTCCACCACTCACAGCTCCTCCCCCCTCCCTCACAGCTCTTCCCACCCTCCCTCAAAGCCCACCCACCCTCCCTCACAGCTCTTCCCACCCTCCCTCAAAGCTCCACCCACCCTCCCTCACAGCTTCACCACTCACAGCTCCTCCTACCCACCCTCACAGCTCCACCCACCCTCCCTCACAGCTCCACCACTCACAGCTCCTCCCCCCTCCCTCACAGCTCCACCCACCCTCCCTCACAGCTCCACCACTCACAGCTCCTCCCCACTCCCTCACAGCTCTTCCCACCCTCCCTCACAGCTCCTCCCACCCACCCTCACAGCTCCACCCACCCTCCCTCACAGCTCCTCCCACCCACTCTCACAGCTCCTCCCACCCTCCCTCACAGCTCCTCCCACCACTCACAGCTCTTCCAACCTACCCTCACAGCTCCTCCCACCCACTCACAGCTCCGTCCATCTGGCTCCCATGCTGTGTCCATGCTTTTTCAAGCTTCAAAGTGGGGTCACAGCGGGAAAAGGTTTGGGGAGCATTGATCTGGAAGAACAATGCAGCAGACACATGGGAACACTACCCCCTACAAATACCCCCCCAAGTCATACACCATCCTGACTTGGAAATATATTGCTGTTGCTTCAGCATTACTGGGCCCAAATGCTGGAATTTCCTACATAGCAGCGCTGTGCGTTTAGCTACAGTCACACAAACTGCAATGGTTCAAGTGGATGGCACCTTCTGAAGGTCTTTTCTAAAATCCAAGCCCGCTGCATCTGCTGCAGTTTCCCCAACTACCATGTCTGTTACGTCTCCAACAAACCCTTGTGAGGCTTGTCAAGCCTTATCATCCATACAGAAATGGTTTCTTCTAACAGCTTTTCATCTCGTCACTTGGTAATTTCACAATTAATTAATGCTCCAAAAAACGTTTTCCCTAACAATGTCAGCCTAATCGGCCTGCTACTATCTGGATGAATGAAATGGTTACTGTGGTAGTCACCACTGTTGTATTATATTGTATATAAGGGTATTACGATAAGGCCCCTGTACTACAGGTACGGGGGTAGATCCCTGCCTGCTGGCTCCACCCAGGAGGCGGAGTATAAATGTGTGTGCTCTCCGAACAGCAGCCATTTCGTAAGCTGCTGTAGGAGGCTACACATCTCTGTGTAATAAAGCCTCGATTACTCTCTACTCTCGTCTCATCGTAATTGATAGTGCATCAATTTATTACACAGAGATTTTTCAGAGATGGATCTCCGCATCAAGCCGGATCGCCTGCAGCTGCATCCTGAAGCAGACAACGCCAAAAAGGACTTCCAACATTGGCTAGCTTGCTTTGAAGCATACATCGGGTCTGCGCCAGACCCAATCTCAGAAGCACAGAAGCTCCAGATTCTGTACACGTGGCTGAGCTCCAACGTTTTTCCCCTCGTCCAGGACGCATCTACCTACGCAGAGGCCATGGCGCTACTGAAGGAGAATTACGCTCAGCGGACCAACAAAATCTATGCCAGGCACCTCCTATCCACACGGAGCCAGCTTCCCGGTGAGTCTGTGGAAGATTTCTGGCGTGCCCTGCTCGCCCTAGTGAGAGACTGTGACTGCCAGGCCATTTCGGCCACTGACATTCGAACCTGCTAATGAGAGATGCTTTCGTTACGGGCATAGGGTCTGACTACATCTGCCAGCGCCTCTTAGAAAGCACAACGCTTGATCTCGCGGCGACCATGAAACTAGCGCTCTCGCTCACGGTCGCCTCACGCAACGTACAGGCTTATGCCCCCAACCGCACGGCCAACCCCCCCTGTGCATTGTGGACCACGCCAGCGGCCACCCCATCATGGACCCCATCAGCGACCGCCCTCAGCCAACCCCACGCCTGCACCGCGCGGCAGCCAACCAACCCCGGGTGACCCAAGTGCTACTTCTGCGGACAGACAAAACACCCCCGACAGCGCTTCCCGGCGCGGAGCGCGCTCTGAAAGGCCTGTGGCAAGAAGGGACATTTCGCTGCAGTGTGCCAGGCCCGCTCAATCGCCGCTATTGTCCCAGCACCCCCCACGTACGGCCAGTGGGCACTGCCATCTTCCTCTCCTCAGATCACGTGCGGACCGTGGGCTCCACCATCTTGCTCCACTCACAACACGTGTGGCCAGTGGGCGCCGCCATCTTGCTTGCCTCAGAACCAATGGGCACCACCATTTTGCCTGCCCCAGGACATGTGCGGCCCGAGGGCGCCACCATCTTGCCTGCCCCAGGACACGTGCAGCCCGTGGGCGCTGCCATCTTACCCGCCTCAGGACCCCTGCCCGTCGGGCACCTCATCGGGCCGCTCATCGCCTGCAACCGCTGACGAACAGCCGCGTCTCGCCTCGGGCACGATCGACCAGTCTCGACCGCACAACCTCGCGACCGCTTCGGCAAAGGTGATGGTCGACGGGCACAAGATATCCTGCCTTCTGGACTCCGGGAGCACTGAGAACTTCATCCACCCCAATACGGTAAGGCGCTGCTCCCCACGGTACACCCCCATCAACCAGAGAATTTCCCTGGCCTCCGGATCCCACTCCGTGGCGATCCGAGGGTACTGCATCGCCACCCTCACCGTCCAGGGCATAGAGTTCAGCGGCTTCCGGCTCTACGTCCTCCCCAACCTCTGTGCTGCCTTGTTACTCGGCCTGGACTTCCAGTGCAACCTCTAGAGCCTAACCCTGAAATTTGGCGGGCCCCTACCACCCCTTACTGTTTGCGGCCTCGCGACCCTTAAGGTCGACCCGCCTTCCCTGTTTGCAAACCTCACCCCGGATTGCAAACCCGTCGCCACCAGGAGCAGACGGTACAGTGCCCAGGGCAGGACCTTCATCAGGCCTGAGGTCCAGCGGCTGCTGCGGGAAGGTATCATCGAGGCCAGCAACAGCCCCTGGAGAGCCCAAGTGGCAGTGGTGAAAACGGGAGAAAAACGGGATGGTCGTTGACTACAGTCAGACCAATCGGTACACGCAGCTCGACGCGTACCCCCTCCCACGCATATCTGATATGGTCAATTAGATTGCACAGTACCGGGTCTTCTCGACAGTGGACCTGAAATCTGCCTACCACCAGCTCCACATCCGTAAGGCGGACCGCCCATACACTGCGTTTGAAGCAGACGGCCGCCTTTACCATTTCCTTAGGGTTCCCTTTGGCGTCACCAACGGGGTCTCGGTCTTCCAACGGGAGATGGACTGAATGATTGACCGGTACGGACTGCGGGCCACTTTCCCATACCTGGACAACGTCACCATCTGCAGCCACTACCAGCAGGACCACGACGCTAACCTTTCCAAATTTCTCCACACCGCCACACTCCTCAATCTAACTTACAACAAGGAGAAGTGTGTGTTCAGCACAAACCGATTAGCCATCCTCGGCTATGTGGTTCAGAACGGAGTTCTCGGGCCCGACCCCGATCGCATGCGCCCCCTCATGGAACTCCCCCTCCCCCACTGCCCAAGGCCCTCAAACGATGCCTGGGGTTCTTTTCGTATTACGTCCAGTGGGTCCCAAACTATGCGGACAAAGCCCGGCCATTCATTCAATCCACCACTTTCCCACTGATGGCCGAGAATCACCATATCAACCGTATCAAGGCCGGCATTGCCAAGGCCGCGATGCACGCGGTCGATGAGACGCCCCCCTTCCAAGTTGAGAGCGATGCATCAGACGTCGCTCTGGCCGCCACCCTCAACCAGGCAGGCAGGCCCATGACATTCTTTTCCCGCACCCTCCATGCTTCTGAAATTCGGCACTCCTCCGTCGAAAAGGAGAATCTTGAGGTGGAGGATTGAGCTCTCCACCTACAATTACGAGATTTTGTATCGCCCCGGTAAGCTCAGCGAGCCCCCCGATGCCCTGTCATGAGGTACATGTGCCAGCACACAAGTGGACCGACTCCGGATCCTGCACGACGATCTCTGTCACCCGGGAGTCACCCGCCTTTACCACTTCATTAAACCACTCTTCTACCGGCCAGACCGTGTGCGCCTGGTGAAGGCCTCCCGCCCCTTTGAACGCCTCAGCATGGACTTCAAAGGGCCCCTCCCCTCCACTGACCGCAACACGTACTTTCTTAATGTGGTCGACGAGTATTCCCGATTCCCCTTCGCCGTCCCATGCCCCAATATGATGTCTGCCACCAAGAGTAGAATGTAATCGAGGCTTTATTACACAGAGATGTGTGGCCTCCTACAGCAGCTTACGAAATGGCTGCTGTTTGGAGAGCACACACATTTATACTCCACCTACTAGGCGGAGCCAGCAGGCAGGGATCTACCCCCGTACCTGTAGTACAGGGGCCTTACCGTAATACCCATATATACAATATAATACAACAGTGGTGACTACCACATTTACAAAAGTTATTTTCCATCTTCTGGCATTTATCCATTCTTAATTGATTGAGTGATGATGGGAATGCAGCCTCGGGATTCTGAGGAAGTTGGGATCATCTGCTGCACTTCTTTCAATAGCTGAGCAAATACATACGTGCCGGTGGTGTTGGATAATCACTGCTGAAGTCTTGTTTTCAGGGCTGGCAGCCGCTTTGAAGCTGCTGAAACTACATGTTGTCGAGGGCTGAACTCCTGTCCACTGTTGGTGCTGCTTTTTGCACCGGTTGTCAGCTGGAGTTTCCCATTTGTTGTGATTGATGTTGAAGGTTTTCATGTCCCTTTTCACAGCATCCTTAAATGCTGTCCCTGGCTGGCCTGCTGGTCTCTTGGCATGGGCTAGCTTCCCGGATTGCAGTTGCTTGGGATAAGGCCATCTTCCATTCTGTGCAGGTGACCAAGCCAGTGAAGCCTTCTTTGTTTGATTAGTACTAGCATGTTTGCCCTGTGATGAAACATTTAATTAGTCACTTTGTCTTTTTCAATTTCAAGCATGCATCATGGACACTGGAGATGGGAGTTATTGAGCATTTGTTCTTGCAGTGTAACTTGTCCAGGTTCTGCTGCCATACAGCAATGTACTGAGGATATAGGCTCTACAGATAAACATCTTGGGCGAAATTCTCCGTTATCGGCGGAAAGTCCGCCGATCGGCGCAAAAAACGGCGCAAATTCGACTTGCGTCACGTCGGAAAAATGGGTCGATAGTCTCCGGCCCGAAATGGGCTAGCAGCGACGTAACGGGATCCGCGCTTGCGCAGTGGTTCACGCCGTGCAGCGTCATACGCGCTGCACGGCGTGACGGCTCATAAGGCCGCGCTGCTCCCCCCCACCCGACCGGAACACCCGACCGCAACACCCGACTGGATGGCTGGCCGTCGCTCAGCCCCGAGGTTCAAGTCACGCGATGTGGAGGCGCTCCTGGACGCGGTGGAGCAGAGGAGGGACGCCCTGTATCCCGGGCACGGCCGCAGAGTTGCCCCACGCCACAGCCGGCGTCTGTGGAGGGAAGTGGCAGAGGCCGTCACCGCTGTGGCCCTGACACCACGGACAGGCACCCAGTGCCACAAGAAGGTGAACGACCTCGTCAGAGCAGGCAGGGTGAGCCTCCCCATATTCCCCATATCCCCCCCTCCCCCATATCCCCCCCTCCCCCATATCCCCCCTCCCCCATATCCCCCCCTCCCCCATATCCCCCCTCCCCCATATCCCCCATATCCCCCCTCCCCCATATCCCCCATATCCCCCCTCCCCCATCCCCCCTCCCCCATCCCCCATATCCCCCCTCCCCATATCCCCCATATCCCCCCTCCCCATATCCCCCTCCCCCATATCCCCCCTCCCCCATATCCCCCATATCCCCCCCTCCCCCATATCCACCCTCCCCCATCCCCCATATCCCCCCTCCCCCATATCCCCCCTCCCTCATATCCCCCCTCCCCCATATCCCCCCTCCCTCATATCCCCCCTCCCCCATATCCCCCCTCCCCCATATCCCCCCTCCCCCATATCCCCCCTCCCCCATATCCCCAATATCCCCCCTCCCCCATATCTCCCCCTCCCCCATATCTCCCCCTCCCCCATATCCCCAAGTGAATCCAGCCCTAACCTTAACCTCTGCAATGCACGCGCAACCGATGGCGTGCACTCATATACCTGCCTAACAGTGTTGCCTTTTACCCCTGCCACCATCCCCCCCCCCCTCCCCACAGGAGAAGCGCGCACACAACAATAGGGAGCATGTGAGGCCTGGAGGAGGGCCCACTGATGAGAGGCCACTGACCGTACACGAGGAAAGGGCCCTGGAACTGGCTGGCGGACCTGAGGACCGGGAGGTTGCTGATGCAGAGGTCGGGGGCGTACTAGCGAGTGAGCCACCGACAGCCCGTCCCCATATCCCCCCTCCCCTATAACCCCCTCCCCCGTATCACCTGATCACTGCCTGATGTCTAACCATGCATGCTTCATTGTGTATCGCAGGACCAAACGTCCAGGCACCCATCCCCGCAGATGCAGACCGCCCGCAGGATGCCCTCGGAGACCACAGGAGACGGAGAGACCCGCACCCTCCAGCATGCGACGCCCGCAGGATGCCCCTCGGAGACCACGGGAGACGGAGAGACCCGCACCCTCCAGCATGCGACGCCCGCAGGATGCCCCTCGGAGACCACAGGAGACGGAGAGACCCGGACCCTCCAGCATGCGACGCCCGCAGGATGGCCCTCGGAGACCACGGGAGACGGAGAGACCCGCACCCTCCAGCATGCGACGCCCACAGGATGCCCCTCGGAGACCACAGGAGACGGAGAGACCCGCACCCTCCAGCATGCGACGCCTGCAGGATGCCCCTCGCACACCACGGGAGACGGAGAGACCTGGAGCAACAGGGAGATGACACCCCCGTCACGTGCGGGAGCGACCACCCAGCGATGAGGGGGGCAGCCACAGGCCCCCGTCACATCCGAGCCAGGACACCACTACCCAGGACACCACTACCCAGGACACCACTACCCAGGACACCACTACCCAGGACACCCCTACCCGGGACAGCACTACCCAGGACACCCCTACCCGGGACAGCACTACCCGGGACAGCACTACCCAGGAAGACGAAATACCAGACAGTGACTCAGAGTGGATGGGTGGAGACGAACCCCCACCCCAAAGTGCCATGGACTCAGAGTGGGACGAAGAGCACGACACAACGCCACTGCTGTCACCAACACCCTCCACCATCGCAGAAACACTCACCACGGTTGGGCACTTTAGTGATGAGGCGTCTGGTACACTCACTGGTGCGCACAACACAGCCGTCCCGGTACAGCAGGTGGAGGTAGGAGCAGCAGAGGGACCGGGCGGTCGGAGGGCAGCCCAGGCCAAGCGAACATCTGCCGCCCAGATGGATCCCGGGTTCCTGCAGTTACCACACCCACACATAGATCCGATGCAACCACCGACCCGGAGACGAGCGAAGAGGGTGACGGGCGGCTTGCGGCGGCTGCGGTCGCAGGTGGAGGAGTCCACCCGCGTCCAGGAGCTGGGAGTGGTGCCGGTCATGCGTGCCACCCAGGTTGACACCGCACGGGTGGCGTCCGCGGTGGAGGCAATGGGTGCGACGGTGTCAGACATGGGGAACGGTTTGCGAGGCCTGGGGCCTTCCATGCAGGCGGCGTCTGTGGCCCAGGAAATGGCTGCCCCCTCACAGGAGGCCATGAGCCAGTGCCAGCGCCAGATGGCAGAGGCGCTCAACGCCATAGCCCAGTCTCTGCAGGCCATGGCCCAGTCTCAGCAGGCCATGGCCCAGTCTCAGCAGGCCATGGCCCAGTCTCAGCAGGCCATGGCCCAGTCTCTGCAGGCCATCGCTGAGGGCATCGGCGCCAGTGTCCATGTGCGAGCCGGCGTCGCACTGTCACAGACAGGGTTTGCCAACACCCTGGGCTCCATGGCTGCAAACCTGCAGACCCCTGTCGATACCAGCACGGGCCTCCAGGACTGGCAGCGCCAGATGTCGGGGGGGCGTCGGATGGCCAGTCCGTTCGCATCCCCCACCCATGTAGAGGCCTGGGGGCCATCGGGCACCCCGAGGGAGGAGGAGGTGGTGTGGTCCGTCCCGGCTCCCTCTGTAGGGGAGGTCCCGGTACACCGCGATACCTCGGACTCCCCCCCCCTTCCGTCCCAGGTGCATCGGGTGGGCAACGGGCAGGACAGGCTGGCAGCTCGCCATCCCAGTCGCCCGGGCCGCAGCCTGGCCCATCTAGGCCAGGACGCCCCAGGAAACGGCCGCCAAAGGGATCCAGTGTCAAAGGGCAGGAATCACAGGAGTCCACCTCCAGTTCTGCTGTACCGTCTGGGGAACCACGTAGACGTAGTCAAAGGGCCCGTAAGGCCAAACAATTAGACACTGAGTAAGTTGGCATGGGTGCAGGGCACAGATGAGTTTTAGGGGCTAGGGCACGTGCATGAACTCCTTTGGTTATTAAAGTCAATGTTACACCTACCGAAGCTGCCTTTGTGCTCTGTCCAAAGTGTGCGGGGGTGTCATGTACGTTGAGCGCAAGTGTGTGTGTGAGGGGTGGTCTTACCTCAGCCCCAGGTGAGTCTGCCCCCTTCCCCCTGGGCCGCCATCAACATCCCCCCGGGCAGAGGACGGGACCGTGCGCTGCAGTGTCACAGCCGCATGCAGGGATGGTCCGGGTGGATGGTGGTACTGTGGCCATGGGTCAGACATAGTCCAACGATGTAGAGCCAGGAGCTCATCGCAGGGCGGGTTGTCATCATCCTCCATGGCCTGCGATAGACACGCGTCCACCCGCAACTGTGTGAGCCCGGCCCGTTGTGCCGCAGGTGGATCGGCAATGGGGGGGGGGGGGGGTGGTGTGCATGCGGGTGGGGTGGGTGGGGTTGGGGAGGGGGGTGAGGGTGCTGGGTGGGTGGATGGGTGGGGGGTGTGGGTGGTCGGCTGTTGCCATGGTGTGCGGTCTGTGGCCATACTACCCGATTCCCACGCCCATCTAGTCAGTGAAGCGGGCGTCTATCAGTCTGTCCCGTGCCCGCTGGGCCAGCCGGTAACGGTGGACAGCCACCCGCCTGTGTCTACCCCGTCTGCCCTGACCATTGCCCCCATCCCCCTCATCTGGGGAGGACTGGGCCTCTTCCTGCTGCTCCTCCACTCCGCCCTCCTCTGCCTGCGGCACATCGCCCCTCTGCTGGGCTATGTTGTGCAGGACGCAGCACACCACAATGATGCGGGCGACCCTATCTGACCGATACTGGAGGGCACCCCCAGAGAGGTCCAGGCACCTGAAACGCATCTTCAGCACGCCAAAGCACCTCTCGATCACTCCCCTTGTCGCTACATGGGCATCATTGTAGCGGTTCTCCGCCTCATTGCGTGGCCTCCGTATAGGCGTCATCAGCCACGATCGCAATGGGTAGCCCCTGTCGCCCAGCAACCAGCCCCTCAGCCGGGGATGGCGTCCCTCGTACATGCCGGGGATGGATGACCGCGACATCACGAATGAGTCATGTACACTGCCTGGGTGACGGGCGCAGACGTGCAGGATCATCATGCGGTGGTCGCAGACCACCTGTACGTTCATCGAATAAGTCCCCTTCCTATTAGTGAACACGGCCCTGTTATCTGCAGGTGGCCGCACGGCGACGTGCATCCCATCGATCGCGCCCTGGACCATGGGGAACCCGGCAACGGCAGAGAAGCCCACGGCCCGGGCATCTTGGCTGGCCCGGTCCACGGGGAAGCGGATGTAGCGGTGCGCCATGGCATATAGGGCATCTGTCACTGCCCGGATGCACCGATGCACCGATGTCTGCGATATGCCGGACAGGTCCCCACTCGGTGCCTGGAATGACCCCGTTGCATAAAAGTTCAGGGCCACCGTAACCTTGACGGACACGGGGAGAGGGTGTCCCCCGCCAGTGCCATGCGGTGACAGGTGTGCCAGCAGGTGACAGATGTGTGCCACGGTTTCCCGGCTCATCCGGAGTCTCCTACTGCATTCCCGGTCCGTGAGGTCCTGGTATGACTGCCGGGGCCGGTACACACGGGGCGCCCTCGGGTGCCTCCGTTGCCGTGGGGCCGCGACGTCCTCCTCCCCCTCCTCGTCCTGTCGGTCAGGTGTCCCTCCAGCCTGGGCGGCTGCCGCCTGCCCCTCTGCGGCAGCCTGCGCCGCCTCTCTGGCACGCTCCTCCTCCTCCTCCTCATCCAGGGCAACATAGACATGAGCGGCTGCCACCACGGCGGCCAACATCGCTGGATGATCTGAAAACATGACGGCGTGGTGGGGGGGAGGGGAACGACGACATGTCATCATTGCCCATATCCCCTCCTCCCCCCAGCCAGGTGGCATGGACCGCATGGGTCCAACTGTTGGAGGCTGGCACCTGGCCAGGTGGACCAACTCACTTGCCCTCCCATCCCCCTCCTCGGCTCGGACCCCCCCCCAACCTCCACCCCAGCACGGACCCCCCCCCCCAACCCCCAACCTCCACCCCGGCACGGACCCCCCCCCCCCCAACCTCCACCCCGGCACGGACACCCCCCCCCAACCTCCACCCCAGCACGGACCCCCCCCCAACCCCCAACCTCCACCCCGGCACGGACCCCCCCCAACCTCCACCCCAGCACGGACCCCCCCCAACCCCCAACCTCCACCCCAGCACGGACCCCCCCCCAACCTCCACCCCAGCACGGACCCCCCCCCAACCTCCACCCCGGCACGGACCCCCCCCAACCTCCACCCCAGCACGGACCCCCCCCAACCTCCACCCCAGCACGGACCCCCCCCCAACCTCCACCCCGGCACGGACCCCCCCAACCTCCACACCAGCACGGACCCCCCCCCCAACCCCCAACCTCCACCCCGGCACGGACCCCCTCCCGGCACTCCCCCGGAGCCCAGCCTACTCTAACCACCCCCCACCCCCCCCCGGCCGCACACACACACACACACAACCTGAGACACACCTCTCCTCACGCAATCAGACTGCGGCCACGCCATTTCCTGCCCAGAGCCAACCCCCCAGGCCGTCACTCACCTCCACGCTGGTCGGCGTGAGCCTGGAGCACCGGGTCACGCCGATGAAAAGGAGGTTTGATTCACGTCGACGTGAACGGTCATCACGTCGACGGGACTTCGGCCCATCCGGAAGGGAGAATATCGGCAGGCCGAAAATCGGCTGCCTTGCGCAGACCCGTGACATTCTCCGCGGCAGCGGCGCCATTAACGCCCCGCCGACTTTTCTCCCTTCGGAGACTTCGGCGGGGGCGGGGGCGGGATTCACGGCGGCCAACGGCCATTCTCCGACCCTCCAGAGGGTCGGAGAATGACGCCCCTGGTTCCTGTGGGACAGCTTGATGTTTTTCCATGCTGTTTCATTAGTCAGTCAAAGTTGGTGGCTGCCTTAGCGATGTGTGCGCTGAGCTCTTTGTAAAGAGAGGTAGTCAGTCACTGTAGATTCAAGGTAGCAGAAGTTCAAAGATGTGCAGGTTAGGTGGATTGGCCATGCTAAAATTGCAGCTTAGTATCCAAAGATGTGCAAGTTAGGTGGGGTAACGGGGATAGTGTGCTCTTTCAGAGGGTCAGTGCACACCTGATGGGCCGAATGGCCTCCTTCTACACTGTAGGGATTCTATGGAATTTGCTGATTGCTTTTAACAGTGTGTTGTTGAGTCCGATCAGACGCAGAGATACAGCACCCTGTCCCATAACCAGAGCTCTCATGAGGCTGATTGATGGTGAGGAATGCGGCAGGTGATCCATGAGCCTTTGTAGCTGATCTTCTGTCTGGGCAACTAGTGCAGCATCATCAGTTTACAGAAGCTCTCGGGTCAGGACATGCTAGATTGAGGAATTTCCTATCTGATGGTGTGTGGAGGTACACTCCTTCCATATTGGCAGGGAAAGCAGCGGTGAGAAGGAATGAGAAAATGATAACACAGTAGGGGCTAAGACACAGCCAAGTTTCAGCCCGTTCTTTACCTCAAAACTGTCAGAGGTGGAGCTGTCAAACTGAATGGTGCCATGTATGTTATTATGGAAGGATTGTAAGATCCATAAGAGCAAGGTAGACTGTGCTGCTACCCTCTGCATTTCCCCTGAAACTGACATAGGGAGAGGATCATGGGTAGGATTCTCCGTCGTGTGACGCTGGAATCGGGAAATACGTTTGGGTGGAGAATCGGTTTTGACGCCGAAATCGTGGCAGGCATCGGTTTCACATCAAATCACAATTCTCCGGAGCCTCGACAGCGGCGTCAATACGTTCCACTTCGCATGTACAGTAAACGCAATTTGCATATCATTAATGGGCCTGACCTGGATTCTCCGGGGCCTCTGCGATTCTGCGCCTCCACCAGGGGAAATTCCTGGTGGCAAGGTCCACTTGTGCTTTTAAAAATGGCTACTGAGGGGGAGAGAGTGGGTACGGAAAGTCAAACATCGCCACAGTTTCTGACAGTTGTGCCGCTGGCCAGGGAGCTTCTGCCAGAGCTGTGGGGAGTAGCGGAGGGTGACCAGCAGGTGGGCTGAGAGGTCGGGGTGGACGGGCACGGAACACCATTGCCGAATCCTGCAAGGCAGCTATGCAGCTGAGCATGCCGTTGACTGCCCACTGTGAACATGTGCCAGGGGTCGTATGAGTGCCCCCCCCAATCCACCCCCATAGGTGCCCCAGCCAACACATCAGCGGGATGGGCGTGCTCCAGTGTAGCCAGTGCCATCTTGTTGGCTGGGATGGTGTGTGTGGGGAGTGAAGTGTGTATATGCATCTGCAGCTCGTCAGCCTCCTGTGTGTCAATCACGGACCCGGTGAATCCTTCACCATTTCTCATTGGAATCGATTGTGTTCCACATGGTGACGGTGCTAGCCCCTCAATGGTCGCTGAGTCGGTCGAGGTAAGGCACCAGTTTTACTATTGTAGAAGTCCACGAATCCTGCCCTGGCGTCAACACTTAGGACACAATTCTCGTTGTGTTCTCACTTGGGGCTGTTTAGCACAGGGCTAAATCGCTGGATTTCAAGGCAGGCCAGCAGCACGGTTCAATTCCCGTACCAGCCTCCCCGAACTGGCGACGGAATGTGGCGACTAGGGGCTTTCCATAGTAACTTCATTGAAGCCTACTTGTGACAATAAGCGATTTTCATTTTCATTTCAAGCGAAATGAGGCCAGTGACGGTGAATAGCGGGAAAGTCCAAAAACGAGAACTGCACCAGACGCCGAACAGTTTGTGATGCAATCGGCCCGCTCCCCTAGGCGAAATCGGGATCTCACCGTAGCGTGGCAAGAACCCAATTATCACCACTTAAGCCCTATTTCTACATAATAAACGAGAGCGACCCCATATCCAACGGCCTCCTGTGATTCCCCGCCAGGTTCATGATTTGAAAAACATGAACCTGGCGGAAGGGAGGGGGGGGTGGGGATCATCCGCAGGGTTGTCTGCCATAGGGGGAGGTGCTGGGGTTAACTGGGGACAACCACTCGCGGCACACCATGTCAATCCCTGGGGGGGATTCCTGGGGCACCCTTGTCCCTACCCGTCTGCACCCGGACCACCCCTCACCCCCACTGACTGCCGAGGCCTCTGGCCATGCGGCTGAAAGCTATTGCTAATCGGGAATTGGCAATCACGGTTAAGTGAGCACTTCACGAAGCCCAAGTGGATTCCCATGGGTGGGCGGGGCATGGGCATGTGAGAGTCATTGCCTAGCATCCCAATCACACCTTGATGCCTGAACACTGCAGGAGGCAACACCACACATGGGGTAGCCAACACCCGAACACCCAGGCGATGGCACGCAGCTCCAGGGACATATCCACGGCCGAAGGGTGGGCGAGTGCCACGGGGAGGGGGAGATGCCTGGAGAGATGGGCCAAGGGATCAGAGGTCAGCCCACATTGTGGAAGAAAGTGACAGAGGCATCATGCTGGTTGTGCACAAAGGTGTGTATTGTGTTTGATAATTCCCCACCGTGCCGATGGTGCTGCCCCCGCCCCACCCCTCTTCTACAGGCTCAGCATCAGGCTGGGACCCAGCTGGGTCCTGGGATCCAGCAGACCTCCGACTGCTGTCTTGACTGGGAATTCCTGCCTCCACCTGATGTGCATCAGCAGCTGTGCGGTGCTCACCAGATTGTGCCCCAGAAGCCAGACCACTAACATTTCCCACCAAGGTGTGTCTATCTGTGCTGGTGGAGGGTGAGGATGACAGCGTCCGCCAGCCTCTGGGGGTGAACGCCCTATCCTCGGCCACGCCAGTCAACTCCTGGGCACACTCCTTGGAGGTGGTGAGGATTCTGATGTCTGCCACACCACCACCATTCAGGGCCCTCTCCTGGTGATTATGGAATAGCTTTCCCTGAGGAGACACAGAGAGGGCATCGTTAGCCACTCGCGTGGTTCACAGTGATGGGAGGGGGGATGTGAAGGATTTGGGGGCGGTTAAAGGTGAGAGGGGTGGAGGAAGGGTTGGGGGAGTGTTGGTGTCTACTCACTCATGCTGCCCGGTGTAGGTGATTGACCATCTTCCTGCACTGGAGACCAGTCCGCTGGTGACACTCCCGAGCTCACAGCTACTGCCTTCACGTCCCAGGCGGCACTGACTGCCCTATGGCTGACTCTCTGGGACCTTCGGGGGAACAGGATACCTCTTCTGGCCTCCACAACGTCTAGCAGCTTGTCCAGGTCAGGGTCCCTAAATCTTGGGGCCAGTTTCCTTGGCGCCATTGATGCGAGCTGGCTGGGGTTGGCTGAGCAAGTGCTGCTCGACCTTGTTAACAGGGGGCTGGCAAGTGCGATCCGGGTGAATCAGCTGGCGAGTCTTCATTTGGGGCGGGAAGCCCATGAGGCCTCGTTAAGTGGACTAATTAACGTTGAGTAGCATTGCCGGCCTCACTGGGCCGAGCGCCGTGAAGCTCGTGCCAATTCACGCTCGCTACCACAGTTAGAAATCTTCCCAGAGAATTACGCCCTTAGTCTCAGGAATGAAGAATTCCACCACATATCTGCCATGGATCTGCCTGTTCTGAAGCCACATTAGACTGCAGGGGTATTCTCTTGGACAGTCAGTGCAGCCTCATTAGAATGACTTTGGCAATGGCCTTAAGCGTGATGTTGAGGACTAAGATGCCCCAACATAATCCACCCTCAGTAAAACCTTGAAATACAGGGCAGGATTTTCAGCCCATTGTGGGGTGGGAATAGAGGCAAGTAGACATGTAATTTCATCCACTGGTTGGTGTGGTGATATGCCTGTAAGCAAGATCATAGATGGCTGGTGGTACGACCTCCAAACAGCAGGTGGTGGTATAGACACACCATGCAGTCTCAAGATAGTGATCATGTGACAAGACACTCCAATATAAGTGCGGGCACATCTGGCCATCAGCAGATGGTTGTAAGACGTACAGGTGAACAGTTGTGCTAGGGTAGCTCCGGAGGAGTACAAAGAAACTCCATGATAATTTGCTCTGTAACAGATCATTACCATACCACGTGTGATTCAATAAAGATCCTGGTTTAGACAAATCAAGATGTTTGGTAGATTCCTTGCTAGACATCGAACACCAAACACAACAGGATGCCGGTGTTATGTAGTTACATTGTGTACCTTGTGTTGCCCTATTATGTATTTTCTTTTATTTCCTTTTCTTTTCATGTACTTAATGATCTGTTGAGCTGCTCACAGAAAAATACTTTTCACTGTACCTCGGTACACTTGACAATAAACAAATCCAAATCCAAATCCATTGAGGCATTTTGCTGGAGGCTGTTTCAGGGGCACAGCAGTTACCTACCCAACAAGTGGTAGTTAGGCTGTTAAGATCATTCAAAGATCAATTATCAGAGACAGACTGGAACTTTGTCGTTGGCCTGCGGGAGTACAGTAGCTCCCTGGAAGCAGTCTTCCGGCAGCGAACCAGGGGGCAAGCATTCCAAGGTGTCTTTGATGACCTCCCACTCCCTGCTTACCTGGCTACAGCTGCGGCCGCAGACTCCCTGCAGAGGAGTTCCCACTCCACAATGGTGGCCCGACAGCTGTAGCCATTCCTTTTCCAATAAATGCAATATAACCCTTTTCCTTGGAGTTGGGAGACAAGTATCAGAACACTTGATAGGTATTACATCAGTTACGTCAATTCTTTTAACAAATCCAATCACTGCTATATTGATTAGATATGTTGCTAACCTTGCCCTTGAGCCACCTCTTGTGACAGAAACATAGGGATGAGCATTTCCACATTTTGAGGTGGATGTAGATGGTCCTCGTGAAAGAATGTGCATGGGGTTGGAAATTCAACTTAGAGCGAAATAGGATAGAGTAAAATACTGAAGATTAAATAAATCTGGAATGATAACTTGCCTTGAGTACTTTTTGGTGATTGCTTTAGTGTTCTCATTGTAGCACCATCTCCTCACACCATGTTCAGGTTTCACAGTGGAGCCGGAGGGGGGATGATCGCTCACAACAACAGGGAGAGACCACAGGCCGGAGAGGGGGCTGATCGCAGGCCGGAGGGGGGATGATTGCTCACAACAACAGGGAGAGATCGCAGGCAGGAGGGGGGATGATTGCAGGCCAGAGGGGGGATGATCGCTCACAATAACAGGGAGAGATCGCAGGCCGGAGGGGGGAATGATCGCAGGCCGGAAGAGGAATGATCGCAGGCTGGAGGGGGGCTGATTGGCCACAACAATAGGGGGAGATCGCAGGCCGGAGGGGGGATGATTGCAGGCTGGAGGGGGGATGATTGGCCACAGTAACAGGGAGAGATCACAGGCCGGAGGGGGATGCTGGAGCTCAGGCCACTGACCCTCTTTGAAGAGCAGGTGGCAGAGCTGGCTGGTGAGGACCGACACCATCCCTGCTCCAAAGGGGAGATTGGTGTTTGCCAACAAGCCAGTGACGCCCATCCAGTCGTCTCCACCCACTGCCGAAACTGTGAGTGCTCTTTAATGTTGGTGACTATCCAACCAGTCACTAATGTCTCTCCATTACGGCCACCAGCAAGAAAAGGAGGAGGCAGACTGTCAGTCAACTCATCAGCCCCACCCCCTGACTACATCGGATGAGGATTCTGAGGACCCACGAGATGTTGAGCAATCCATGCATTGACCTGCCCTTCACCAGTGCAGAGACACACATCTCAGTGCCGTGGTTTTAGAGCTGGCTTGATCACAGATACGGATTATGGTCCACAGTGGGTGTAGGCAGTGACATCCAAGGTCACCGACAGTCAGAGGACTGCTGGAGATTAGGTTCCTGCTGAGCCTCAGTCCGATGACGAGCCTCTGGACTTGGCTCTTGGAGAGATGTTGGAGCTTCAAAGACAGGCAGAGCTGTCAGGGACCATCACCAGAATAGAATGGAGGATGGAGGAGTCTGGCCACATTCTGTCTAATGTTTTGGCGCTGACATGCCAACGCATTAAGGTCACCATCGCAAGGGTGACGACCGCCATGGAAACCTTGATCCAGCAGTTTGTACTGAAAATGCCCACAGAGCTGAACATCATCGCTATAGCAAAGAGTGGGATGCATTGCTGGTTATGTTAGAGGGGCTCCCTCCAAGAGCCCCTTCTTCTCATGGAGTCAGGGAGGGAACCTTGGGCACCCACACAGAGGAGGAGGGTCATCCGGACATCCCCGGTCAATCCACCCAGGGCTCTCCTGGGCTGTCCAGCCACTCCTCTGCCTGCAACTCCAGCTGCTTAGCTGAGGAGAGTCCCGACCTACAGCAGGAGGCCCAAAACATTCCTTCAGGTCTCAGCCCTAGAGAGGATGGCACCCAAGTTAATCACAGACAACAGGATGTTGTAGTCAGCAGGCTATCCACACCTCTGCTGCGGATATCGGGACAGCACCAAGGCGTAGTGGTAGGGATGGGAAAATTGAGAAACCTTGAGAGCACAAAGTTGGCACAGGTGTTCACTCACTGTATACTTTGCACTTCTATAAATATACTTGGCTTATCTGAAATTCTCATCTCGTGAATGGCTATTCTATATGATGCAATACGCGGAGGTCATACAAGTATGACAGGGGTACAGTGTCTCACACAATCTCATCACAGCAATGCCATGAACAAAACCTCTTGCTCTATCGACATGGTGGTTGGGTAAACATCTCCTCGACTTATGTAAGAGGATCATATCATGTGGCTTCATGGGTATAGATTTTGCAGTTTGGATTATTCACCTGATGCAGTTGCACCAAAGATGGGCCTATGTGGATCTTAAAGGCTTTAATGGTGATCCACATGAAACTAAATGAATGAAAATCGCTTATTGTCACAAGTAGGCTTCAAATGAAGTTACTGTGAAAAGCCCCTAGTTGCCACATTCCGGCACCTGTTCGGGGAGGCTGGTACGGGAATTGAACCGTGCTGCAGGCCTGCCTTGGTCTGCTTTAAAAGCCAGCGATTTAGCCGAGTGTGCTAAACCAGCCATGGAGTCATACTAAATCGGTGCGTCTTTCATCAGCTTCTGTGCAATGTCTGTCAGGCTTGGGTGTGGGCTATTTTTTAAGTAGTGGTCAGGGACCTTAGCCGCTCATGGTGATCAGTAACATGAAGAGCAACAGCAACCAAATGCTTATGTTACTCAGCACTGGAAAATGCTACTCCAGAATGCTGACAGCCCCATGGATTGTTGGCATGTTTTTAATGTGCTGTCACAGGTCAGATAAAGTAGCTTAATCTTTTCGTTTGGAGTCAGCTGTAAGTTAAAAACTGACTCTGGAGTCTCAAACTCAAAAGGAATTTTTCACCCACCACTTCTCTTTCAAAATTTTCAACTTCTCCTCTCATTTGCCAGTACTTCCCTGCATGTAACACACATGGGCTTTGCATTCTTATTTGCATTGGCACAATTGATAAAACCATACCTCAAGAAATCATCTTAATACTGCTTTGTACCCGAGTTAGGTTTCTTCTTTGTCAGCTGTTAATCAGAGGCCCTGGAGCTCTGTACTGAGCGAATATTAGCACTGCTCTGTCTTGCCATAGATTCTCTTAAGCAGCTCTCTCCAGCATATTCAGATGCGTGATCCTAGCCAATAGGTACACATGCCTTCTTGTGTTTCTGGCTGTCTCTTCCTTGGAACAAAACAATTCATCTTCACAGTCCCCTGGTCTTGCTTGCTAGCAGCTAGAAAATTGAAGAAGCTCTCCTCCATGATTTGGCGCCAAAAGCGCTTGTAGTTAAATGTACATGCATGCACGTGACCTGCTCACTGCTGCCACTTATGGCCGGAACACTGCACACAGCCTCATTTCATTCTCATTTAAAAGCCTGTAGCGGCCATTGGGTGCTTCTCCCGTGATCAGGACCACTGTGAGAACACTGTGACTGATCGCTCCGTGACCCTCCCGACACCCCCGCGACCCATCCGTGGGTCGTGAGCTACACTTTGAAAAACCGTGGCTAAGAGTATTGTATCTGAACTTGACAAAGAAATAGTGGTCATGAATCTGTCCTGAAAGAAAGTCAAACTTAGAATCCAAGAAACTCTTTTACTTTGTCAGCTGAAGGTTGTCTCCCCGAATACAGGACAGAATAAATACAACATCAAAAATATTTTCACAGGTGAAACTATCCAATAAAAACCAGTATGGTTTTGTTATTTGGTGACTGTATTTAAATACGGTGTATACAGTAAGCATGGCTGTATATTTCCTAATAACCAAAAATTAATAGTTCCTTGCACTGATTTCATCACAATTATGGAAGATATATTAAAACAAAGTGCACACTGGCTGCTTGCTCCTGTACACGATAGCTGCTGGCAAAACCAATGATCCAAAATTGAATTAAAAGCACCTTGGGAGCATCTCAGCAGACATTACAGAAAAATACAGACTGTGTGATTTCATGGTGACTTGAACATTGTCCTGAAGCTTTTTTTTGTGAATTATAAAGGTCAGAGATGATTGTGCAAAGGAATGCAACACTTTATAATTTCAGGCATAGAGGCCTCTGTGTCAATCTCAGAAGAGCGTCCTGGTGTATCCCCTACCTCAACTACCTTACCACCACTACTGAGTGAGATAGTCTATTTAGAGATAAACATGGTTCAATTAGGAATTGTAGCCACCTGTGTTGGCCACTTCCCGACTTAAAATGGAGATCCGCAAAGGCTGAAGGGAAATTCAGCCAACACAGGCAAAGACTAGCAAGTACAGAAATCATGTGTATTGGAACCTGCAAAACAACCAGACAGCACCGAAACCAGCAGCCATCTGCATAGTAATGTAGCAGCCATCTACATAGTAATGTAGCAGCCATCTGCATATTAATGAGCGATCCCCGGGAACAATCGAAACATTCTAAGGTAAACAAAGCCAAGCCAGACTCCTCGGTGCCAGCAGGAGCCAACACAAAAGAGGTTAACGGACACTTAAAGACCGCCCATCGATCAGGGAACCGCTCCAGTATTGGAGAAATCGATTCAATTGAACAAAGTCCAATCACTTGGAACCAGGTACGGGGTCCGCCCCGAAGGGCGGGAAGCCCCTGGGGACTATAAAGTAAAGCCCCCAAGTTCAAATCGTCCTTCTTGACAGGGTCACTCAGCAACGCGAAGCAACCCCTGAGAGTGAACTGTCCAGCGGCCTCCAAGCAAGTAAGTCTCAAGTCAATGCTCACAACAAGATAGGCGCTCCTAGCTACCAGTCCATACCAGCTTTTGAATCCTGCAGACCTGAACGAAAGGCCATTTGTTCCCCTGACCTGGTGGGCCAGTCCAAAGCTAAGTATAGGCCTGTAAGTGATAGAAATAGCCTAGAAAGTAGAGTTTATGCATGAGTAGTGATTTACTGTGTATAATAAATGTGTTTTGATTTGAATCTTACTAATTGGTATGTTGAGTTATTGATCAGTACTTGAACTTGAACCTCATGGCGGTATCATAAGGATACCTGGCGACTCTAGAGCAAAGGTTATAAAACAGAGCCAATTGAACCAACCAACCAATTGAACCAACCAAAAGTTAGCAACAGAATATTTTTATACTGTGGTCAATACCCAATGAGAACTGCACCTTGGATTTTAAAAGATAATTTTGAATTCTTGAAACTTTACCTTCATAGTGACACAGTTTCAGGCATCCAGGATTCTCTACTTAAATCCCAATAAATTGCAAAAAAAAAATTAAAATTGAAATTAATATTTCAACTCCCCTAGTCTTTTCCACCACTTTTGTTACTCTATTTGTTTATTTAAATACTTCTCCAAGTATTACATACATCATCAATACTGCATCTGGGCTGGCTGGTGCATTTTTGGTTGGTTTTAAAAAGGAATTACTTTTTATTAGTGCAGGCTTTCAATAAAAGAAGAGACAGAATGTTCTACCTTTACAATTATTGCACAGCTACAGTCAGAAACACCCACTGTTTTGCAGGGACATACATGTTGAATCATGATGAAGCAGGCAACATTGGGATTGCCTGAAAATTTAGAAAAGCTAACGTCAAATAACAACTTATATTTGTTCACAGGCCTAGGGCGTTGCTGGCAAAGTCAGCTTTATTGTCCTTTCCTAATTGCCCTTGAGAAGGTGGTGGTGAGCTGCCTTCTTGAACCACCGCAGTCCATGTGCAGTCCCTTCCTATCAGCACCCACAGACTGGTTTACAAATGACAACCCCTATGACTGTGACAAAAGTAAACTTTCCTTCCTTATCAGTCTTGACCTGTCTGCGACCTTTGACATGGTTGACCACACCATTCTCCTCCAATATTTCTCCACTATCATAGTTGCATGTGACTGTCCTCACCTGATTCCATTCTTATCTATCGAATAATAGCCCAAGTATCACTTGCAAAGGCTTCTCTTCATGTCCCCGTGCCATTAACTCGAGTGTTCCCCAAGGATCTATCCTTCTTCCCCTCCTATTTCCCATGCTGTACCTGGTGACATTATCAGAAGGCATGTCCTCGTTTTTACATGTACACTGGTGACTGATATCCAGTACTCGATGAGCAAAACCTTCCTCCAGTTAGCTATTTGAATGATTGAAGTCATTGTTTTCAGCCTCTGTTCCTCGCCACTGACTCCATACGATTGCTGAGTAGCAGTCTGAGATTAAGCCAGCCCGTTCATAACCTTGGTGTCACATTTGATCATGAGATGAGCTTTCAACCTCATATTTGGGCCATCACTAAAACTGCCTATTTCCACTTCCGTAACATCACCTGAATTCATCCTGGTCTCAGTTCAGCTGCTACTGAAACCCTCATTCATGCCGTCATTACCTCCAGACTCAAACTATTCCAACTCACTCCCACATTCTACCTGCTATAAACATGAGGTCATCTGTTGCTTGTGTCTAAATTCGCAACAAGTCCCATTCCCCTATTCCCCCTGTGCTCAGTGATTTACATTGGCTCCCAGTCAAGCAACTTTTTGACTTTAAAATTCTCATCCGTATTTTCAAATTTCTACATGAATGTATCCCTCCCTATCTCTGTAACTTCCTCCAACCAGAAGAGCCTCTGAGATACCTCTGCTCCTTTAATTCTGGCCTTGTATGCATCCCCAATTATAATTACTCCACCATAGAACATAGAAAAATACAGCACAGAACAGGCCCTTCGGCCCACGATGTTGTGCCGAACCTTTGTCCTAGATTAATCATAGATTCTCATTGAATTTACAGTGCAGAAGGAGGCCATTCGGCCCATTGAGTCTGCACCGACTCTTGGAAAGAGCACCCTACCCAAAGTCAACACCTCCACCCAACACTAAGGGCAATTTTGGACTCTAAGGGCAATTTATCATGGACAATCCACCTAACCTGCACATCTTTGGACTGTGGGAGGAAACCGGAGCACCCGGAGGAAACCCACGCACACACGGGGAGGATGTGCAAACTCAGCACAGACAGTGACCCATGCCGGAATCGAACCTGGGACCCTGGAGCTGTGAAGCAATTGTGCTATCCACAATGCTACCGTGCTGCCTTTAAGAACAAATAAATCTACACTATATCATTTTACCGTAATCCATGTACCTATCCAATAGCTGCTTGAAGGTCCCTAATGTTTCCGACTCAACTACTTCCACAGGCAGTGCATTCCATGCCCCCACTACTCTCTAGGTAAAGAACCTACCTCTGACATCCCCCCTATATCTTCCACCATTCACCTTAAATTTATGTCCCCTTGTAAAGGTTTGTTCCACCCGGGGAAAAAGTCTCTGACTGTCTACTCTATCTATTCCCCTGATCATCTTATAAACCTCTATCAAGTCGCCCCTCATCCTTCTCTTCCGTCCTAATGAGAAAAGGCCTAGCACCATCAACCTTTCCTCGTAAGACCTACTCTCCATTCCAGGCAACATCCTGGTAAATCTCCTTTGCACCCTCTCCAAAGCTTCCACATCCTTCCTAAAATGAGGCGACCAGAACTGTACACAGTACTCCAAATGTGGCCTTACCAAAGTTTTGTATAGCTGCATCATCACCTCACGGCTCTTAAATTCAATCCCTCTGTTAATGAACGCTAGCACACCATAGGCCTTCTTCACAGCTCTATCCACTTGAGTGGCAACTTTCAAAGATGTATGAACATAGACCCCAAGATCTCTCTGCTCCTCCACATTGCCAAGAACTCTACCATTAACCTTGTATTCCGCATTCATATTTGTCCTTCCAAAATGGACAACCTCACACTTTTCAGGGTTAAACTCCATCTGCCACTTCTCAGCCCAGCTCTGCATCCTATCTATGTCTCTTTGCAGCCGACAACTGCCCTCCTCACTATCCACAACTCCACCAATCTTCGTATCGTCTGCAAATTTACTGACCCACCCTTCAACTCCCTCATCCAAGTCATTAATGAAAAGCACTGGTGGCTTTACCTTCAGTTGCTTAGGTCCCAAGTACTGGAAATTCCTTTGTGCACCTCTCCACTTTTCTCCTTTAATACAGTTTTTAAAATCTACCTCTTCGACCAAGATATCTTTTTATCCATTCAAGGGATGTGGGCGTTGCTAGTTAGGTCAGGTGAGGAAGGAAAGCTAGTGATTCGAAACAAACCTGTTGGTCTTTAACCTGGTGTTTTAAGACTTCTTACTGTACCTTAAAATGTAGCCTCAGCTAAACATGCAACCATGCAATCCATGGGCCCAGGCCAAGTTTGCATTATGGTGTAAGAATAAAACATTTTTTCACAAAATAAAGCATTGTTGAGGTCTTCAGGCTGTGCAGTATCTCCGAGGGCTGCAGTTGCTCCAGTCCGAGGGAACTAGGCCGCATTGTGATCTTTGGGATCTGAGTATTCAAGGTAGCTGGAGCCTGAGAACCAGGTTGCATTATTTGCATGCCATTTACACAATATGGTAGACAGTTAACAGTCAATATATTGTCTCGTTACAAAAACTGCTCTCGCCTGGAATCTTGAGTGGAGCTATTGTTGTTGGATTAACTGTTACCACAGCAACCATGGTAATACCCACAATAACACGGACACAATACAAGAAGCCCTCAGGTGACAGTGGAAACTGGAGCCCAGTAGCTATGGAGCGAAAAGTCAGTGGGAACAGAATTCACTTGACAGGCCTCAAAAAGGGAAAACCACATTGCAGTGCCGAAGAAGTAGTATAAATACCATTGAGGTTTGGTCCATGGCTCTTCCACTATAAATGTTGACATAAAAACATTCCAGAAACATTTGAAGCAAGAATAATGTAGAAGGGAAGTGTATCATGTACAAGATTTTCATCATATGCAAATATAAAAAGTGTATAAAGGATATAAGGTGTTGAGCATAATTTGCATGAAACATTTTATGATAGAATCTTACAGCACAGAAAGAGGTCTTTTATCCTATCGTGTCTGTGACACTTCTCTGAAAGAGCAGTCCAATTTGGCCCACAGCTTGGCTTTTTCCCCTCAAACCCTGTGAATTAATTCTCCTCAATACATATAGAACATAGAACATACAGTGCAGAAGGAGAGCATTTGGCTCATCGACTCTGCACCGACCCACTTAAGCCCTCACTTCCACCCTATCCCTGTAACCCAATAACCCCTCCTAAACCTTTTAGTCACTAAGGGCAATTTATCATGGCCAATCCACCTAACCTGCATGTCTTTAGACTGTGGGAGGAAACCAGAGCACCCGGAGGAAACCCATGCAGACACGGGGAGAACATGCAGACTCCGCACAGACAGTGACCCAGCAGGGAATCGAACCTGGGACCCTGGCGCTGTGAAGCCACAGTGCTATCCACTTGTGCTACCGTGCTGTCTATAATACATGTCATACAGGGGCTGTTTAGCACAGGGCTAAATCGATGGCTTTGAAAGCAGACTAAGGCAGGCCAGCAGCACGGTTCGATTCCCGTAACAGCCTCCCCGAACAGGCGCTGGAATGTGGCGACTAAGGGCTTTTCACAGTATCTTCATTTGAAACCTACTTGTGACAATAAGTGATTTTCATTTTCATTTCATTTCATTTCATTGTATTTTAAAAATAAATTTAGAGTGCCCAATTCATTTTTTCCAATTAAGGGGCAATTTAGCGTGGCCAATCCACCTAGCCTGCACAGCTTTGGGTTGTACGGGCAAAACCCACGCAGACACGGGGAGAATGTGCAAACTCCACACGGACAGTGACGCAGAGCATGGTTCGAAACTGGGACGTCGGCACCATGAGGCAGCAGGGCTAACCACTGCGCCACCGTGCTGCCTTGTCATCGTGTATTTTGAAAGCCCCCATGGAATTTGTTTCCCTCGTCTCTTTGGGTGTTTGATTTGATTTGATTTGGTCCCGATTTTAACAGCTCTCTGGTGGAAAAAATTCTTATTTTCCTTCTCGTTGTTTTTGCCAGTTGCTTAAATTATGGCCTTTAACTGGCCCATTTGCCAATAGAACTAATTTCTCCGTTATCTACTTTTTCAAAAACCCACATAATTTTGAAAGCCTTTAGTATATTTACCCTTAAACTTCTCTGCTATGATTCATTTCATTTTTTCATTATAAGGAGAGCAATCTAATTCCCCCACATAACGTCTCATCCTAAGTATCACCCTCAAATATCCTCTGCATCTTCTCCTTGACATGCATCTTAAAGTGCAGCACCCAGAATTACACAATACTCCAGCTGAGGCCTAGCCAGTGTTACAAAGGTTCAACATGACTTCCTTTATTTTGCATTCAAAGTCCCTATTTACAAAGTCAATTATTGCAAATGTATCATTAATTGCTGTGCTCCAGCTCCCTCTGATCTTCCATCCACCTCCAAATAATGGTATTGAGATTCTACTGTCTCTACATTGTTCATCCCAAAGCACGTCATTTGACATTTCACCAGACCTCCTGATGTCTGATACTATGCAGCCCACTATTTCCTACATTGCCAAGCTTTGCATCTACAAATGTTAAAATTATACTCCATATATCCAAGTCCATGGCATTTATGTAAGAACAAGAAAAGAAATAGTCCTAATACAGACAATAATCCAAATACAGTGTGAGTGTCAGTCTATTTGGTGGTTTGACAGATGTACTTTGGAGAGCCAAACCCAAATGATACAATAGTATTAAATATTGACGGGGACAGAAGATCAAAAAGCTGTGGGATATTTGTGATGCTCATGGTGGTGACAAAGAGATAACAGTCAAGTATCATATCCAGTATAGGCAGGACATGTTCCTAATGTTTAAAATATGAAATTTGCTCAGTGTGGAATCTTTTGGAACTAACTGTAAAAAAAAAAAATTTAGAGTACCCACTTCAATTTTTCCAATAAAGGGGTAATTTAGCGTGGCCAATCCACCTACCCTGCACATCTTTGGGTTCTGGGCGAAACCCACGCAAACACGGGGAGAATGTGCAAACTCCACATGGACAGTGACCCAGAGCTGGGATCGAACCTGGGACCTCAGAGCCGTGAGGCAGCAGTGCTATCTGTCGTGTTGTTCACCCTGGGGTAACACGGATTGCACACGATGCAATTAACTGATCAAGCATACACCAAATGAAGGCGTTGGTTCAATAAAAGATTTATTGAACTCTAGCAACAAAACACACAGCTGCCTGTGGGTTGACTTTCTACTACCCTAAGTAAACTAAAGCTAACTATCTAGACCAGGCTAGCTCTGATCCATGTGTTGGAGGTGTTGAATGATTTGTACACCTTGACTATCACTATAGCTATCACCAGTGGAAAGAGGCAGAGTGCTGATGCCTTGTGTGTTTTATAGGTGTAAGTCCCCCTCTGGTGTCCTGTCTTGTGATTGGTCGTGTTCTGTTCTGTACATTGATTGGCTCACCTGGGTTTCTGTCACTGCCAGCTTTTACCTCATGATGTGCATGGGTGCATATTATGACATCCCCCCCTTTTTAAACAAAAAGTTGTCGGCTGCTTAGAGCAGAAACAATATATTTACAAGAGTAACTACATACAAAATCGGTGAGTGGATGGATATGTACATGTAAGGTGTCTAGTGTGCAGAACATAACATCGTATATACAGGGAATTATTTATAAGTCCAATTGTTCAGGCTGTCGACGGATTCTCGTGGACTGCCTGAGAGGTGGAGGCGGAGATGATAGTGTCTTGACCGGTTGGCATGCAGCCAGGCTGGTGGCCTCATGGAGCGAGGTGTCCAGGTCGGGCAAAGTGCCATCTGGGATACTGAGATCCGGTGGTGGGCATGCAAGTTTGCGTAGCGCCCTTCTGTTGCACCTTACTATCGATCCATCCGCCATGCGAACCACAAAAGACCTGGGAGCAGCCTGTCGAACCACAACAGCAGGAGCTGACCAGCCGCCACCAGGCAACTGAATGCGAACAGTGTCCTTCGGAGAGAGGAGCGGCAGATCCGTAACGTGAGCATCATATGTGATCTTTTGCCTGGTTCTGGTCTACTGCATCTTTTGCAACTCTGGAAGGTGATCCAGGTCAGGTACATGAATGGCCGGGACAGTCGTCCGCAGGTTACGATTTCTCAAGAGCTGAGCTGGAGATAACCCATTGGACAAAGGGATTGCCCTGTATGCCAGAAGAGTGAGGTTGAAGTCTGAAGCTGAGTCCACAGCCTTACAGAGCATTTGCTTCACGACGTGGACCCCTTTTTCGATATTCCTATTAGATTGTGGGTAATGCGGGCTCGAGGTGATGTGCTGGAAGTGGTATTGCTTTGCAAAGTTGGAACATTCTTGACTGAAGAAACAGGGACCGTTGTCGCTCAAGACTGTGAGCGGAATTCCATGCCTGGCGAATGCTTCTTTGCAGGCCCGTATTGCGGTCTGGGATGTTAGGTCCGATAGTTTCACTACTTCAGGGTAACTGGAGAAGTAATCAATTATCAGGACGTAGTCACGCCCGTTGACGTGAAAGAGGTCCACACCAATTTTAGACCACGAAGAGATCACGAGCTCATGCTGGCGGAGCGTCTCTTTGGGCTGAGCAGGCAGGAACCACTGGCATGTCACACAGTTGAGGACCATATTTGAGATGTCCTCATTGATGCTGGGCCAATAGGCAGCTTGCTGGGCCCTGTGCCTACACTTCTCAATGCCGAGGTGTCCCTCGTGTATCTGCGTGAGCACCAAGCTCTGGAGGCTGCACGGTATGACGATGCGATCCAATTTCAGAAGGATCCCCTCGACAAGTTAGGTCATCCTTTACATTATAGTATTGGGGGCATTGCCCTTTCTGCCAGCCATTCGTGAGGTGATGTATGACCCGCTGCAGCAGAGGGTCCTTGACGGTCTCCTCACGTATGATGCCGTGTCGGTCGTCGGATGACGGGAGGGTGCTGGCACACAGTTTCACCTGCGCCTCGATGTCGTGCATGAAGTCTACCTGCTCACATGGTGAGGTGATGGCACGGGAAAGGGCATCCGCGATGATTAGCTTCTTCCCAGGTGTGTAAACCAGTTCAAACTCATACCTGTGGAGTCGAAGGAGAATGCGCTGGAGCCTGGGTGTCATGTCATTTAAGTCCTTGTGTATAATGTGCACCAGGGGTCTGTGGTCCGTCTCCACGGTAAAGATTGGGAGACCGTACACATAGTCATTGAATTTCACGATGCCAGTGAGCAGGCCCAGGCATTCTTTCTCAATTTGAGCATAGCGTTGCTCTGTGGGCATCATGGCCCTGGACTCGTAGGCCACTGGATCCCAGGACGAGGTGTCGTCCTTCTGCAGGAGCACTGCCCCAATGCCGTCCTGGCTGGCATCAGTGGAGATCTTAGTCTCCGTTGCTGGGTCAAAGACGGCTAGAACAGGAGCGGTGGTTAGCTCCGCTTTCAACTCAAGCCACTCTTCTTGATGTGCGTTCAGCCACTGGAAAGTGGTGGACTTTTGCACAAGGTGTCTGAGGGCCGTGGTGTGTGACGCGAGATTGGGAATGAACTTTCCCAGAAAGTTCACCATCCCCAAGAAGCGGAGGACCGCCTTCTTGTCCTCTGGAGTCTTCATCGTGTTAATTGCCTGGACTTTGTCAGAGTCCGGCTGCACACCCTGTTGTGAGATCTGATTGCCCAGAAATCTAATTGACGACCTGCCAAAGGAGCATTTAGTTTTGTTGAGCTTCAGGCCGTTGGCATGTATGCGCCTGAAGACCTGCTGCAGACGGGCAACATGTTCCTCCGGGGTCGTGGACCAGATGATGACATCGTCAACATAGACCCGTACACAGTCAATGCCCTCGAGCATTTGCTCCATTATTTGATGAAAGATTTTGGAGGCCGACACAATGCCAAATGGCATTCGGTTGTAGCAATATCTCCCGAACGGAGTGTTAAATGTGCAGAGCTACCGGCTGGACTCACCCAGCTGTATCTGCCAGAAGCCCTTCGATGTGTCCAGCTTTATAAAATATTTGGTATGCGCCATTTCACTCATCAGCTCCTCCTGCTTCGGAATCGGATAGTGTTCCCTCGTAATGTTGCGGTTCAGATCCTTGGGATCGATGCAAATGCGCAGTTCCCCAGAGGGTTTCTTGACGCAGACCATCGAGCTGACCCAGTCAGTTGGTTCCGTCACCTTGGATATTATCCCTTGATCCTGGAGATCATACAGCTGCACCTTCAGACGGTCTTTGAGGGGCGCCGGCACCCGGCGCGGCGCATGGATGACAGGCGTGGCATCAGGCCTGAGCAGAATTTTATAGCGGTAGGGCCCGTCCCAGTGAACACACCTGCAGTAGGAGCTCCTCAATGTCGGCCTGCAGAGTGTTGTTAGCTGAGGACATGGCATGTACACGCTGAACTAGCTGGAGGATCTTGCATGCTCGGGCACCCAGCAGAGAAGCCTTGCCGGGCTGGACGATCTCAAACCGCAAAGTGGCCTTGACGGCCCTGTTGGATACCTGCAGGTGACAGAACCCTAGTGCCCTGATGGCATTCCCATTGTAGTCGAGCAGCTGGCAGGCCGGTGGAAGAATGGTTGGCTGCCTCCGGATACGGGCCAGATCTGCTCGGGATATTAGATTGGCTGAAGCTCCGGTGTTGAGTTTGAACCGGATGCTACAATTGTTGACCTGTACTGTGGCACGCCACTCGTCCACACAATCCACTTTAAAGATAGGCGTATGTGTTGGTGAAAGTGAGGAGGCATTGTTATGCATGGTGATGATGCCCTCTCGATACGTGGACTCCGGGCAGTCGTCCTCTGGATCGGTGATGGGATCCGGTTCCAAGTCCAGCAGCCCTTGCTGTACACTTGGAACTCGTTTTCGTTGGACCTGCTCCGCTGGTCCCCTGTCGGAGGTGCAGATCTGCACAGAGCAGCATAATGGCCAAGCTTCTTGCAGTTGAGACATCGCCTGCCTCTCATGGGGCATTGCCGCTTTAAATGGGCGGTGCCGCAGTTGGGGCACATTACTTCGACGTTGTGACGTTTGGCGCATTGTTGTGCCTGCGCAGTGCGGTCAGCCGCCGCTCGCACCTGCGCAGTGCGGTCAGCCGCCGCTCGCACCTGCGCAGTGTAGTCTTCGGCCGCTTCGTTTTCACGACCGTGCTGCGCATGCGTGAGAGCCCTGGAAAAGCGCGTAAAATGGCCGCCTTCATCAATACTCAGGCACCGCATTCGGGCGATGGCCTGTACACTTTTAGCCTCGTGGGAGGCGAGTTGGTCCTGCTCTGCCGACTTCATGCGGGAATAGCGACTTTTCGCCAGTTCGTGGACTTTGCATGTCTCGATGGCCACTGGCAAGGTCATATTTTTTATTTTTAGGAGCTGCTCCCGCAGGGCGTCGGAGTGGACGCCAAACACAATCTGATCCCTGATGAGGGAGTCAGCAGTGTCTCCGTAGTTGCAGGATTGCGCTAGAATGTGAAGCTGAGTAAGAAAAGACTGAAAAGGCTCGTCCTTACCCTGAAGGCGCTGCTGGAATACGTAACGCTCGAAGCTTTCGTTTGTCTCGACCTTGCAGTGACTGTCGAATTTTGCGAGGACGGTCTGAAACTTTGCCTTGTCCTCACCGTCGGAGAAAGTGAGCGAATTGAAGATTTGGATGGCCTGGTCCCCCACAGTAGACAGCAGCAGGGTGATTTTTCAAGCATGGGAGGCACTTTCGAGGCCCGCGGCCTCAAGGTATAGGCTGAATTTTTGCTTGAAGGCCCGCCAGTTGGCGTCAAGGTTCCTGGAGATGCGGAGCTGCGGAGGTGCCTGGATCTTTTCCATGCCACAGGAAGGCAATTGACTGATCGAGTATACACCAAACGAAGCCGTTGGTTCAATAAAAGATTTATTGAACTCTAGCAACAAAACACACAGCTGCCTGTGGGTTGACTCTCTACTACCCTAAGTAAACTAAAGCTAACTATCTAGACCAGACTAGCTCTGATTCACGTGTTGGAGGTGCTGAATGATTTGTACACCCTGACTATCACTATAGCTATCACCAGTGGAAAGAGGCAGAGTGCTGATGCCTCATGTGTTTTATAGGTGTAAGTCCCCCTCTGGTGTCCTGTCTTGTGATTGGTCGTGTTCTGTTCTGTACATTAATTGGCTCACCTGGGTGTCTGTCACTGCCTGCTTTTACCTCATGATGTGCATGGGTGCATATTATGACACTATCCACTGCGCCACCGTGCTGCCCGCACTATTCTATTTAACTGTAATTTCCTTGACTGTGTTTGTCCAAGTGACTGTGCGAGTGAGTGCCATAGCATTAGCCTTTCAGGGTGAGTGTTTGAATAAACATTCCTTTGTATTTAAACCCATGAAAAGCGGGCTGCTAGTCATTTAAATTGTCCACATACTCAGGGTTAGAAACATACACACATGCATATCTTCTCAAAGACTTTCTAAGATGTCCAAAGATGTGTAGGTAAGGTGGATTGGCCATGCTAAATTGCCCCTTAGTGTCCAAAGGCAGGGAGGGTTACAGCGATAGGGTGGGGCAGTGGGCCTAGGTAGGGTGCTCTTTCGGGGGGTTGGTGCAGCTCAAGGGTCGAATGGCCTCCTTCGAAACTGTAGGAATTCTATGATTCTATAAAGACAATATGGAAGAAAGCGGGGATTGTAGTAATTCTCTCTCACTCGGTCCGTAATGCAAGTGAGAGAAGAGATAAGCATTAGGAACGTCAGTACATTTGCGACAATGAGCAGGGACCTAAATAGAATTTGTTGGGATGAGGATTCAGGTTGATGTGAGGGAAATAATGGTCAGGAGAATGGTGAGGGAGAAGATTGAGATGCAAATCAAAAATATCTAGAAGCATTGAAAAGAAAAGTGCTTATGGTTTGGCAGGTTTTAGGGTGTGTGAACTTAAAATAAATACAAGAGTTTGAAATGAGCCCAAGAAACAATAGACACAATGGAGTGGGACAAAAACCACAATACCAAAAACCACAAACACACTGTGCAGCAGAAAAGCCAATTGGGCCAAGACTGGCTGACTGGTGAAGAAAATCTTAACTGCTGCTCTCAGCTGCTGCCTGGGAACTGGTGGATGAGGCTGCCTAATGGTGGGACAAATATTTTAAGACCCGTTTCTTTTGGAGCCACTGGGGAGAACCAAGATTAGAATGCTGAAGGAGTGCTATGTGTGTCCCCAATTTCATGCTCCTCTTTTCTATCTCCCCAACTGGCCCAATAACTCTCTGGCTGCTTTCTTCTGCACTCCTCACCTTCTTGGTGAACTCTGCCTGCACCTCCGTTTCTGGTCCCTCGTTCCATGTTAGCAGTGGAACCTGTATAGGAGAGACTCTGCCAGATTCCAGCTATTGGACTTATTCCCCCCTTTTCTGATCTTTGCCAGTGTTGCTATTGATCAGAATCCATGCTTCAGTGCAGCTAAACAGAAGCACCGCCCATTCCAGGACAGCCCCACAGTATTTCCAAATCCAAGGACCGGATTCTGCCCCTCAACAACCTGTCCCCGCCCAAACCACACTTGCCAAATCCCAGGCGTTCCCACACGCTGCACATTGCCAGCGTACCCAACAACCCCACATCTCAGTGAGTGTACTTCAAAATCTCAGTGACCTAGACTTACCCTATCTGAACCTCAGTGACCAGCTTCGTCCGCACCTCAACACTCATCCTCCCCTTTTCTAACACCAGCCCCCGCTTTATACCCTATTCCATTCATGGTCAATTGATCAGCTATTATTACCTCCTGGTACTCTTGAAAGCTGCACACATCCACTCATAAAGCTCCACAGCTAATGGATTTTAAGAGAATTCCAAAAGTCAATACATGTTAAATGTAGTGAGTAATTAAAGCATCTTCTGATTTATTACCGACTTTATAATTCTGGGATATATTTGAGCTTAAGGTGTAAACACAAATAAACATACTGGGCGCGATTCAGCGACCCTGTTGTGCCCGGCACAGTGCCCCAAATCAGGCTCCGCGCCGGGGCAATTGTGAATCACCCGACTCCCTCCACCCAGTGCAATCTGGCTCTCGCCCTCACTGAGCGAGATCCAGGTCTGCATATTTAAATGAGCTTAATGGCTGATCCAGCATCCGGACTTAACGACCGCGCCCAGGACTCAACGGCCACGCCTGCGAGACCTCGCCTGGGTGCTGTTTACTCCTGGCCACACAAACGTGGAGCAGGCGCAACGGCACGTCGGAAAGTTTCGTAGGCCATTGGAAACCTCTCGGTGGTCGGGGCAAGGCAGGGTGGACTACCAAACAAATTGACAGCAGGAAATCATTTTACGTGTGGACTCAGTAGGGAGAAACTTCCCGAGGCCAAAAAACAGCAAAGTGCCATTGAATAGCAGGGTATTTCTCAATGCTGCAGCCACCAAGAATCACCATGCTAAACACACCTGACAGCGGATTTAGTTTTAAGTCTGCTGAATCGCGCCCATTGTAATCCTATATTTTGTAAGAATACACAGCAACATTAGCATGAATATAAAAGCAAAAAACTACAGATGCTGGAAAATCTGAAATTAAAATGCAAAACGCTGACATTCTCATTAGATCAGACAGATTCTGTACAGAGAGAAACAGAGTTAACAAAAATAGGTTGACATAGTGTCCAACAGTTTCTGATCAGAACCTCAGCTGCCAGTTTTTTGGACTGAAAGTATTGATGATGACTCTATTCATCCACTTACATCTCAAGTACACCCATTCTTTACTTGTTCATTGCCATCTGCTTTTGCACCATCATCCCTAGTGGTCATTTAATCATTGTGACCTCTGTCATATCACAGACCTTCCCTATTGTTTGCCTCTGTTCTGACTCAAAATCTGTTACATTTCTAGTTTTTCCAATGTCTGGGATTTTGCTGTTATTGCAGTGGGTGAGGAGTGGGCCGGTAAAATGCGAGGAAGCCATATTGTGACAACACTCCAATGTCAATTTGCCACTGCGGAAGGGGTCCCAGCCGGAATGGTAGAACGGATCCCCATTGAATGGAGACAGACAGCCATTTTAAATAATTAAAGGCCCAATTAAGGGCCATTTTCCCAGATTACTAGTTTATTGCCAGTGGTGGAACCACCCCCACGCAGCTGGCAGCCTTCCAGTGGCTTTAGAACATAGAACATAGAACAATACAGCGCAGTACAGGCCCTTCGGCCCACGATGTTGCACCGAAACAAAAGCCATCTAACCTACACTATGCCATTATCATCCATATGTTTATCCAATAAACTTTTAAATGCCCTCAATGTTGGCGAGTTCACTACTGTAGCAGGTAGGGCATTCCACGGCCTCACTACTCTTTGCGTAAAGAACCTACCTCTGACCTCTGTCCTATATCTATTACCCCTCAGTTTAAAGTTATGTCCCCTCGTGCCAGCCATATCCATCCGCGGGAGAAGGCTCTCACTGTCCACCCTATCCAACCCCCTGATCATTTTGTATGCCTCTATTAAGTCTCCTCTTAACCTTCTTCTCTCCAACGAAAACAACCTCAAGTCCATCAGCCTTTCCTCATAAGATTTTCCCTCCATACCAGGCAACATCCTGGTAAATCTCCTCTGCACCCGCTCCAAAGCCTCCACGTCCTTCCTATAATGCGGTGACCAGAAATGTACGCAATACTCCAAATGCGGCCGGACCAGAGTTCTGTACAGCTGCAACATGACCTCCCGACTCCGGAACTCAATCCCTCTACCAATAAAGGCCAACACTCCATAGGCCTTCTTCACAACCCTATCAACCTGGGTGGCAACTTTCAGGGATCTATGTACATGGACACCTAGATCCCTCTGCTCAGCCACACTTTCAAGAACTTTACCATTAGCCAAATATTCCGCATTCCTGTTATTCCTTTCCGCATTCCTGTTATTCCTACGGCTTTACGGAGGGAGGTAGCAGAGCTGGAGCTTCCATGTCCCCAAGATGGGTTGGGACCAACAAAGACTGCTCTAACAGCCCAAAGACACATGCCAGGATTCACCGATATCGCGGCGAACTGTTGATGCCGGCGTCAAAACCGCGCGAGCGACGCCGGCGTCAACGGGCCTCCAGGTCCAGTAATTCTCCTCTTCTTCGGGGGCTAGAATGGTGCCGGAACGCTGTGCGCTGCTCCGCCGGAGAAAGCCGGCCCTACATGGCCGGCGCGGATCCGCGCTTGCTTGCCACGGCTGTCTCCACGCCGGCGCATTCGCGTGGTTGCCGTCTCCATGCTGGCGCGGAGCAACATGTCGGCGATGGAACAGCTTGCCCGCGCAGCAGGAGATAGGCTCCCTCCAGATCGCGACCGCCCGCCAATCGCAGGCCTGGACCCTGTGGAGGCCCCCCCCCGGAGTCAGATCCCCCCGCCCTCCCACCAGGACGCCCTCACCGGCCGCGGGTCCGGGCTCCCGCCGGCTAGGACCAGGTCTGAACCACGCCAGCGGGACTCGGCGGGAGTTCGGCCCGTCACGTGCGGAGAATCGGCGTGGGGGCCTATTTCAGCAGCCCCCGACCAGCGCCGCCGCGACCGCGCGGGCGCGATTGACGCCGATTCTCCGGTTGCCGGAGAATCTGGGGCCCGGCATCGGAGCGGCATGGCGGGATTCTCGGAGAATCCCAGCCACATTCTTTTTAAATTCATTTATGGGATGTGGTTTCGCTAGCTAGGCCAGTATTTATTGACCATCACTAACCCCCCTTAAGAATGTGGTAGTGAGCTGTCTTCTTAAACTACTGCAGTCTCTGTGGTGTAGGTACATCCACAGAGCTGTTAGGGAGGGGGTTTGAGGACTTTGACCCAGACCCTGCGGAGGGTCTGCCCTCTGTTCAACAGAGCCTATCGCCCTTAGGCATATCATTTTAAAAAAATCAATGGATCTTTTTGAGGCTGCCTCCATGGTGAGGCCACCCTCTCGCTCTACAGCCTATCTCAGCAGCACCCACCTCTCCCAATGACGCTCCTGAAGCTCTGGAGGTGTCAGCCTTCTGATTGGACCAGCAGCATCTGCAGCTTATTTGGATCCAGCAGCCAATTAAGAGACCACACCCAGGAAGGCTCCACTGTGGTCCCAGTGCCCATCCATGTGGGCCCGGGACCCACATATGATCCCGACTTTGGGACTTCCGTCTTCCGAAAAGATTTCAGTCATTAATTCTCTCTCTCCAAAGATGCTGCTGGACCAGGTGAGCATTTCCAGCATTTTCTGTTTTTATAACATAAAAATGAACATTGCTAAAAATCACTTTTTGTCTCATTTTTAGTTGATAATACAATATAATGTGCGGTAAAAGCACAATGTAATGCACTTTTCACTATAACACAAGATATGGAGCTATTTGTTGATACTCACTGCTCTGTGTATGGAAAATGGAGGTTGCCAACACTGTCAATGTAGTTAGCCGGACTTAGCCAGGGTAATGCCAGCAGCAAGAGAGCTTTCATTGTCAAAGGATCGTTGCTGAGATGCTGCTCTATAATCTATCTTTCTCTCTCCCATAAGGGCACATATATTTCTGTCTGACTGTACCACAAATCACTTCCCGTTTTATGGCTCAACTGTCATTTCTGCCTGAAGACTGGTACTCTGAACTTAAATCGCTTCAGAACTAAGCTGGACAGAACATTATTGAACTGTAAGAAGATTACTGAGTTTGATCATCAGATGGAGTCGGTGTTCATACAGAAAATCTGTTTGCGTACTGACATCCTTACACACCACTTAACAAGGCAACTGGAAGGAAACAGCAGTGTATAGGTTACTGCTTTAATGTTGGGTAATATTTAGAAATAATGAGGTAGCATGCTTAATAAATACGTGGTAGTGTTTTTATCTCTGCTTGTTTGTTCAAAGATTAACCTCAATATTAAAAACCCGGTGATGTGCAGGAGAGGGGGCTGGATTCTCCAGTCGCCGACACCAAAATCGCGTTTGGCGATCAGCCAGAGAATCAAACTTCCTGACCAACTCGGTGGCGGCGCCGCTTTCGCGATGCGCCGCCCCCTCCAAACTGGCTAACTTGGAGAGGACAGGGGGTACCTGATCAGGGGGTGGGGCACTGTTGGGGGGTGGTCTGGAGCTCACGAGCCGGCCAAGGTGTAGGCACTATTTCGCAGGCCGGGGCCGCTGCAGGCCGCCGCCATGTGCATGCGCAGCCACGGACCCGCCAATTGTCTGGGCCATATCGGCAGCTAGAGCTGGGTGCTCTACCCTGCCGGCATACTAGCCCTGAGCTACATGGAGGATCGTGGTCGTTTCGCTCCGAACCTTCGGGCATAAAACGCCACGGGCGGGATTCTCTCAGCCCGGGGCCGGGCCGGAGAATCCCCACGACCGGCGCGAATCGCGCCACGCTGCCCCGACGCCGGCATGTGATTCTCCGCAGAGCGGAGAATCGTCGCCATTGGCGCCGGCGTGGTTGGCGTGGCACCGCTCGGGGGCCGCGTCGACCAGGGATGGGCCGAGCGGCCGTCGTAAAAAGGCCGAGTCCCGCCGGCGGCGTCCACGCCTGCTCTAAGCCGGCGGGAACTCGGCGTGGAAGGTTCAGGGGGTGGCCTGTGCGGGAGGGGGGGGGGTCTGACCCGGGGGTGGGGCCTCCGATGTGGCCTGGCCCGCGATCGGGGCCCACCGATCGGCGGGCCGGCCTCTCTGGCTGGGGGCATCTGTTCTTCTGCACTGGCCCCTGTAGCCGATCGCCATGTTGCGTCGGGCCGGCGCGTTGAAGGGAGCCACTGCGCATGCACCCCGTGGCACCAAGTTGACGCCGGGATCAGCAGCTGGAGCGGAATGAACTTCTCCAGTGCCATGCCGGCCCCCTGTAGGGGCCAGATTTGCTGATCCTGAGGCCGTGTTGACGCCGTCGAGAAACACAACAGCCTTTCCGACGGCGTCAACACTTAGCCTCAGGATCACAGAATCCTGCCCTACCATTCCCACGCCAGCGTGAGAACATCGCCTCACAATCGGAGAATCCAGCACAGGGTTGGGAAGAAATAAAGATGCAGAACTTGGAACACACCCCAACCCCCCGTGAAATGTGCCATCCATCAAACTTTTGAGACCTGTGTTTAATTTTTCTGTTCCCCCCCCTGCCAGTTTTGTCCTTTTTTTCTCCCTTTTACCTTAAAAATGCAGGAGTTGAGCGACTAAAGATACTTTGGTAAGAGTTTATGATTATGGACGGTCAAGAACAAGTCATTAATTATTTTAAATGAGGTTCCCTCAGTTTTAATGGAAGCCTGATTTAAATGTAATCATTGCCCACATGGTTTTCCCTGGACTCAGGGTACCTGACAACAAAAGGGAGATGCAAGATGCTGGTTCAAGAAGATAAATGCCTTTCACAGCACTCCTTGTGGGTCAGAAGGCACAACAATGCAACACCCAGTCCTTTTGGTCCATGCCCCATCTGCCAATCTCGCCCCCATTACGATCTCTCACTTCTATCCCAAACTCTCATGCGCTCCCTCCATATTTACCAGCACCCTCTCCCAACTCCAAGCTACAATCTTTCCCTCCCTCAGCCATGGTTGGCATCCCCTGAATGCGTGTTAGCTCCTTTCCCCCTTCCCAATTGCCAGGGACTGTACTATTGCACTCAATATTTATGTGGTACCGACAGTACTAGAAATAAAAATGTCTCTGTGCGTATTATGCTTTCTCAGAGCTGCTAAATTGCCATTTTGGCGCAGTAGTAACTGACCCAGAACTTTTTAGGTTCAAGCAACATATCGGGCTTTAACAGTCAGGGGGAAATTTTGCAGCCACATTAGCCATGTGTATAAATGACAACATGGCCACAAAATCTTGTAAGACTTGGAAAACAAATTCTCGCTGGCGAGATCTCGCCTTCTGTTTTTCTCCACCCTTTGCCGGTGGCGTAACCACTTTCTTGCCCTCTCAGAAAGGGCAGGAACCTAATTTCAATAAATTATAATATACTTAATATGCTTCCTTGCCATATGTTCCACCCACATTAGAAATTAACCCCTCACAGCAGATGGAGTGAAAGAGGTGGGCAGATGAGTGTGAGAGGTGAGCAGATGAGTGTGAGAGGTGTGGGCGGGGGCCAGCGAATCACGCGCACATGTTTTGAAATTGCGAAAAATTGGGAAGATTCTGGGCGGGAGTGTTCGCGGTCTTAGCCAGGATAGTGGAGGAGGGAGTGGACCCTGACCCTTTGGTGGCGATATTTGGGGTTTCAGAGAAGCTGGAGCTCATGGAGGGGACGAAGGTCGATGTCGTGGCCTTAGCCTCTCTGATTGCACGGCGGCGAATTTTGCTGGAGTGGCGGTCGGCATCGCCACCAAGGGGTAGCAGCATGGCTGGGTGATCTGTACAACTTCCTACGATTAGAGAAGATAAAGTATGAGTTATGGGGCTCAGCAGGGGGGTGAGAGGAAAGGTGGGGGATGTTTGTGACCGTGTTTGAGGTGCTGTTCGTCGCAAGGGGGGGGGGGTGTAAAAGAAGAAAAATCTGTGCAGACTGTATAGTTTTTAAAAATATATATATTTTATTCAAAATTTTTTCGGCCAAACTAAACAGTACAAAAATGTTTCCCTTTTACAACAATAAAACAATATAAATAATAGTGACCGTTTTTAACAAATAAATAAATAATATATAAACTAAATGGCAACTGCCATAACAAAATATTAACTCTCCCAAATAATAAAGTCAAACAAGCCAATATACATATCCAAGTAAAAATATCCATACAAAAACACCCCCGAGGACCCACCCGAGCCCTCCCCCCCTCCCCCCGGGTTGCTGCTGCTACTTTCCCATTTCTTTTATCGTTCTGCGAGATAGTCAATGAACGGTTGCCACCGCCTGGTGAACCCTTGAGCCGAACCTCTTAGTGCGAACTTTATCCGTTCCAGTTTTATAAACCCTGCCATGTCGTTTATCCAGGCCTCCACGCCCGGGGGTTTAGCTTCCTTCCACATTAACAATATCCTTCGCCGGGCTACTAGGACCCCCACCACCTTCGAAAGCACATTTGCCACCCCCACCCAGAACCCCTGCAGTGCCGGGCATGACCAAAACATGTGGGTATGGTTTGCTGGGCTTCTCGCGCATCTCCCGCACCTATCCTCTACCCCGAAAAATTTACTGAGCCTTGCTCCGGTCATGTGCGCCCTGTGCAAGACCTTAAATTGTATCAGGCTAAACCTGGCGCACGAGGACAAAGAGTTTACCCTACGTAGGGCATCTGCCCACAGCCCCTCTTCAATCTCTTCCCCCCAGCTCTTCTTCCCATTTTCCCTTCAGCTCATCCACCATAATCTCCCCCTCGTCTCTCATTTCCCTATATATATCTGACACCCTACCATCCCCCACCCATGTCCCTGAAATCACTCTATCCTGAATCTCCTGCGTCGGGAGCTGCGGAAATTCCCTCACCTGTTGCCTCACAAAAGCCCTCAATTGCATATACCGAAATGCATTCCCCTGGGGCAACCCTTATTTTTCCATCAGCGCTCCCAGACTCGCAAACGTCCCGTCTAGGAACAGATCCCTCAGTTGCACAATCCCTGCTCTCTGCCATGTTCTAAATCCCCCATCTATTCTCCCCGGGAAAAACCTATGATTATTCCTTATCGGGGACCGCACCGAGGCTCCCGTCTTTCCCCTATGCCGTCTCCACTGCCCCCAAATTTTCAGCGTTGCCACCACCACTGGACTTGTGGTGTATTTCTTCGGGGAGAACGGCAACGGCGCCGTCGCCAATGCTTGTAGGCTGGTTCCTTTACAGGACGCCATTTCCAGTCTCTTCCACGCCGCTCCCTCCCCTTCTCCCATCCACTTACTGTGGCGCACAAAGACTCCGTGAGATGAATAGAGTGAAGTCGATGAGGCTTTATTAAGCGTGTCTGTTCCCCAGCAGCCCGATAGTAAACTGGCCTGCGGGGGAAGGCACCGGCTTCTTATACTTGGCCTTCAGGGCGGAGTATGAGGTCAACGGCCAACCAGGACCCGGGATCTGTCAGCCAATGACATTAGGGCTTCCAGTCCCACATGACCCCCAATACATAATACCACATTCATCCCTTGTCAAAATTGAACCCGGCGGGGTGATGCTTCGTATGGTGGTAAGGGTTTACAGGGCTGGTCCTGGGAGGATAGAACAGTTACATGGTAGTACAGTATTGGACAGTATCGTCCTGTTACAACTATTTACAGAGGATATAGGAAAAACAAAATGTTCATTGGACAGTCCATCTTTGTTTTACATCGATGCCACGAGTCGGTCGGGCGGTCTGGTCGTCCGTGTCAATCGCCTCGGCCCCGGCGGTGGTGGTGGTGCTTGTACCAGCGTTGTCGCCTCCGGGAACCGCACGGTTTCAGCTGTCGGTGCAAAGGGGAGGGGGACTGATCCTCCTGGGAAGGGGGCGGTCGCGGGGTGCGGCGGTGGCAGGAAGGGGGGCGGTTGGGTTGATGGTGTCGGGGGGGTGTGCGTGGTGCCGGCGGGCGCCAGATCCCGCAGGGAGACCGTGTCTTGTCGGCCGTCGGGGTACTCCACGTAGGCGTACTGGGGGTTTGCGTGGAGGAGGTGAACCCTTTCGACCAACGGGTCCGCCTTATGTGCCCGCACGTGCTTTCGGAGCAGGATGGGTCCTGGGGCCGCCAGCCAGGTCGGCAGCGACGTTCCAGAGGAGGACCTCCTAGGGAAGACAAGGAGACGCTCGTGAGGCGTTTGATTAGTGCTCGTACATAATAACGACCGGATGGAATGGAGAGCGTCCGGGAGGACCTCCTGCCACCGTGAAACTGGGAGATCCCTGGACCGTAGGGCCAGTAGGACGGCCTTCCAGACCGTGCCGTTCTCCCTTTCTACTTGCCCGTTCCCCCGGGGGTTGTAGCTGGTTGTCCTGCTTGAAGCTATGCCCTTGCTGAGCAGGAACTGGCGCAGCTCGTCACTCATGAAAGAGGACCCCCTGTCGCTGTGGACGTATGCGGGGTAACCGAACAGCGTGAAGATGCTGTTCAGGGCTTTAATGACTGTGGCCGCGGTCATGTCGGAGCAGGGAATGGCAAAAGGGAAGCGGGAGTATTCGTCCACTACATTAAGGAAATACGCGTTGCGGTCGGTGGAGGGGAGGGGCCCTTTGAAATCGAGACTGAGGCGTTCAAAGGGGCGGGAAGCCTTAATCAGGTGCGCTCCATCTGGCCTGAAAAAATGCGGTTTGCATTCTGCGCAGATGTGGCAGTCTCTTGTGACTGTACGGACCTCCTCTAAGGAGTATGGGAGATTGCGGGACTTGATGAAGTGGTAAAACCAAGTGACCCCCGGGTGGCAGAGGTCCTCGTGGAGGGCTTGGAGGCGGTCAATTTGTGCGTTGGCACATGTCCCGCGGGATAGGGCATCGGATGGCTCGTTCAGCTTTCCGGGCCGGTACAAGATCTCATAGTTGAAGGTGGAGAGTTCGATCCTCCACCGCAAGATCTTGCCGTTCTTGATCTTGCCCCGCTGTGCATTATCGAACATGAAGGCTACCGACCGTTGGTCAGTGAGGAGAGTGAATCTCCTGCCGGCTAGGTAATGCCTCCAATGTCGCACAGCTTCCACTATGGCTTGGGCTTCCTTTTCCACTGAGGAGTGGCGGATTTCTGAGGCGTGGAGGGTTCGGGAGAAGAAGGCCACGGGTCTGCCCGCTTGGTTAAGGGTAGCCGCTAGAGCTACGTCAGAGGCGTCGCTCTCGACCTGGAAGGGGAGGGACTCGTCGATGGCGCGCATCGTGGCCTTTGCGATGTCCGCTTTGATGCAGCTGAAAGCCTGGCAAGCCTCTGTCGACAGCGGGAAAGTCGTGGTCTGTATTAGGGGCCGGGCCTTGTCTGCATACTGGGGGACCCACTGGGCGTAGTATGAAAAGAACCCCAAGCAGCGCTTCAGGGCTTTTGGGCAGTGCGGGAGGGGAAATTCCATGAGTGCGCGCATACGTTCGGGGTCGGGGCCTATTATCCCATTGCGCACTATGTAGCCCAGAATGGCTAGCCGATCGGTGCTAAAAACGCACTTGTCCTCGTTGTACGTGAGGTTCAAGGCTTTGGCAGTCTGGAGGAATTTTTGGAGGTTGGCGTCGTGGTCCTGCTGATCGTGGCCGCAGATGGTTACATTGTCGAGGTACGGGAACGTGGCCCGTAACTCATGTTGATCAACCATTCGGTCCATTTCCCGTTGGAAGACCGAGACGCCGTTTGTGACGCCAAAAGGGACCCGTAGGAAATGGTATAACTGCCCGTCTGCCTCGAAGGCTGTGTACTTGCGGTCACTTGGGCGGATGGGGAGCTGATGGTAGGCGGACTGGAGGTCCACGGTGGAGAAGACTTTATACTGGGCAATCC